>NC_083421.1:15280609-15614478 GCF_020745735.1 Hemiscyllium ocellatum
GCAAGTTTTGCATTTCTTGCGTTTGCAGGGGAAGGTGCCGGAAGTGGAGGTTGGGTTGGTGGGGGGTGTGGACCTGACGAGGGAGTCACAGAAGCAGTGATCTTTTCGGAACGCTGATAGGGGAGGGGAGGGAAATATATCCCTGGTGGTGGGGTCCGTTTGGATGTGGAGGAAATGACGGAGGATGATACACTGTATATGGAGGTTGGTAGGTTGGCAGGTGAGAACTAGTGAGGTTCTGTCCTGCAGGCTAAGGTTAAACTAAAAGGTTATGCAGATGTCAAACAGGCTATTTTACATCTGAAAAACGTGTGCTGGAAAAGCGCAGCAGCTCAGGCATTATCCTATGAGCAGGAGAATCGACGTTTCGGGCATAAGCCCTTCTTTTAAATGCTTATGAGTTGGTACCAGAAGTATATAGAGCACGATTTAGAAACATAATGATGGAACCAGGTCAGAATTATGTTGAGTTTGAAAGAATTAAACATAGTCATTTTGATAGATGGGCATGGGCATTAAAAATAGACAAGACATATAAGTCTCTGAGACAGATCATTCTGCTGGAGGAATTTAAACACTCACTTCCAGAGATGATCAGAGTTCATGCGAATGAGCAAGAAGTTCAAGAAGTGAGAAGAGTGGCAGAGATGGCAGGTCAATATGCGATGGTAGCATGAGCTGCAATTTAGCTTCTGGTCGGATTTTCCTCCTGTAAGGGATAGAAATTTGAATAAGGGGAGATCCTACTCTACAAAATAAAAATTGAGTGCACATTGGGAATACGTTATTTAAGTTAATATTTAATGTTGAACGGAGGTGAAAGGCCTCAGGTGTTTTCACAATACCGGAGTGGAACATATAGAATTACAGTGCCGGTGGTTTAAGAATCGCATTGAGAAAAGATGTCTTCACTGCCATAAGTGGGATACACAAAGTCACAATTCTAGTCGTTGAAGAAAGGCACTGTGGGAAAAGATGTGGTAGAAGCGTCTAAGCCAGTGGCATTAGTGTAAGTAGTATAGGAAACTCCAAGAAAGGTTGAGGAGCTATAGGAGAGTGTACAGCCTAGGCAGAGGCTGGATATGGAGTTAGTACCTGATCTCTATAAGAAATTCACTTCTGTTGGGGAAAGTTTACTCAGGAAGAACAGACGAGAAGGATAACAAGGTATAATTTTGCTCGATACGGGATCTGCTCAGTCTCTAATATTCACAAATTCTGGCGCTGGAAACGCACGACAGGTCAGGCAGCATCTGAACATCGACATATCAGGCACAAGCCCGTCATCTGGAAAGTGGCGAGGAGGGGAGGAGAAGGGGGTAAAGTATAAATAGTAGGAGAGGGATGCGGCTGTGGCGGAAGGTCAGTGGGAAGGCAATAGGAAAATGAAGGTGTGAGTGATCGTGATTGTTCGGAGAGGAGGGTGCAGTGGACATGTGGGAAGGAAGGTGGACAGCCAGGAGAGTTGAAGAAGGCGATGCTGAGTTGAAGGGATGAGTTTGGGAGAGGGGAGAATTGGAAACTGGTCAAGTCGACGTTGATACCGTGTGTTTGGACGGTCCCACTTGTCCTACCACCTATCTGCTTCACCCTGCCCTCTGACCTATCACCATCACTCCCCACTGCATCTATCTATCGCCTTCCAAGCTATCTTCCGCAAACTCCACCCCCACTGATCTACGTATCTCTCAGAACATTTCCCCCCATCCCCCAATTTCCTTATGAAGAGGTTATGCCTGAAACATGTATACTCCTGCTCCTTGTCTGCTGCCTGACCTACTGTGCTTTTCCAGCGCAACACCCTTCAGCTGTAATCCCCAGCACCTCTAATCCTCACATTCTCTCAGCATCTAAAAGTAAGTGATGAAAGCATTTGCACTCTTTCTGACATGTTACCTGAGAGAGTGATAATTTGTGGAATGGGGACAGAAATGTAGTGTTCCACTCTGTAAGATCGGGTTGGAGATCCAAATCAAGATTGGGGAACTAACAGTGGGAGTGAGTAACAGACCGTCAGTTTCAGAAATATTGTTTTATTCTTGAGAACAATTTAGTAGGAGCCAAGGAGGGAGTGACACCTTTTATGGTGGAGAAGTCAAAGGAAGACCAGGGAATTGTGGAGTTAAAAGACAAATACCTAGGCATTTTCCAGACTGTGTAATAACATGATCTCACTGTCATAGGTTACAGCAAGAAGGAAAAAGTAAAGAGAAAGACAAAGCAGTGGAAGTTTCATTAACTGGCTCACTGTTCATGTAATAGTGCAGGAAAAACCTGAACAGGCAGAGGGTCAGGCAGAAGTGTTTAGTCCTGAAAGGCTTAGGGCTTTACAACAGAAATTTACATAAATTAATGCATACTCAGAAAAGGAATCAGAATATGTTTTTGAGCATTAACAACTTAAAGATAGAATCCTAAATGAAAATAGAGACCATGGCATGTTAGTGCAGAGGAGAAATGGACCAAAGTTAACAAGATTGTGTTGATGGTCGCATACAGACAGGAATTGTTACGGGTATCACATGAACTACCTGCAGGAGGTTATCTAGTTATACCTGCAGGAGGTCACCTGGAAGACTCACGCTAAGGTACAAAAGCATTTTTATTGGCCTGGCATGCACAAGGACGTGGTTACTTTTTGCCATATGTATCATACGTGCTGAAAGGTAGGTAAACCACAGGCAGGACTAAAACCAGGACCTTTGATGCCAATTTTTACGTTCGACGGACCTTTCACGTGGGTTATAATTAGTTGTGTAGGCCCCCTTTCTAAAACAAAAGTGGAAATCAATATTTGCTGACCATAATGGATGTGGCTGTCAGATTACCAGAGGCAATTCCATTACAGAGTGTTCAGGAAAAAAGGGTCTTTGAGAGGTTGGTAGCTTTCTTTACTCAGTACGGGCTACCCAGAGAGTTTCCGTCAGTCCAAGGGAGTCATTTTACATTCAGCTCTTTAAGGAAATCATGGATAACTTAGATATACAGCACTTCAAATCAAGTGCGTCCCATCCTGAATCCCAGGGAGCCCTGGAAAGTTGGCATCAGATGCTGAAGACGATGTTAACAGTGTAATGACAGAATTGGCCAAATGATTGGGATAAAGGTGTCCCATTCAATTGTTTGCCATTAGAGACGCCCGAGCGAATCTACTCAGTTTACTCCCTTTGAGTTAATATTCAGACATGAAGTGAGAGATATTTTGGAATTAATTAAAGAGAAATTAACAGGACAGAAGTCGGAGATCTCACACTTGGATTATGTATCTGAGGTGAGGGAAAGATTAAATAGAGTATGTGAGTTAGCTAACCTTCATCTGAAGAGGGCACAGCATACAATGAAGAAAGTGGCAGGTAAAAACTATGAAATTTGATGGTTTTGTTCCTGTGGGGACGCCACCAGTGGTAGGAAATCCCTTCAAAGCCAGGTTTCGTGTCCCTTTCCAAATGGAGAAAGAGTAGTGTCAGGTAAACTATGTGGTAAAGATGCTCGATATAAAAATGGTAGCAGCTATATCATGTGAATACGTTGTAATCTTACTGATTTTGGGATAAGGAACTGGGGAAACAGGTGTTAGTTACGGCCGCACAGAGTGAGGAATCAAAAACAAATGTCATGAGGTTTGATGTAATGCAAAATCCTTTAAAAAACAAGGAAGTCTTTAAGGAGTGTGATAGGATAGCGAGCTATCTGTTGCAAGAGAAATGAAACAAGTTGATTGTTCATTGCAGCAGTATGAGGATATTTGCAGAAACATTATGGGAGGACTTACATTTTTGTGTATGGTGTGGAAGTAGAGAATGTTGTTCTGATAACTAACACCCCTACATGCTTAATCCTTACAAAGCCACCGAGGCCCAGAAGGAAGTGAATGTGATGCTCAATCAATATATCATTGAACCGAGTCAGTGATTGGAGTACGCTGATTCTGTTAGTTCCCAAACCTGATGGGGCTCAGCGATTTTGAGTGAACTATCAGAAGGTCAGCGCTGAAACAAAATCAGACTCCTATCCAATACCAAGAATCACAGACTACATGCGTAAAGTTTGACAAGCCACACACATCACAAAGTTGGACTTACCGCATGGTTCTTGGCAGGCAACTTTATCAGAGAAAGTGAAAGACGTTTCTGCAATTGAAACCTTAAATGGGCTACATCAATTCAAAGTGATGTTCTTTGGAATGACTAATGCACCAGCCACATTCCAAAGACGCATGAACAGAGTTGTGGCCAGGACAACAAAGTGTGCAGTTTAGCTGTTAGATGCAGTGATCTTTAGCAATTTGTGGAAAGATTACATGTTACAGTTGGCAGAGGTCATTGAACGATTTCAAGAAGGAAAACTGATAATAAATGGAAAGAAAACAGAATTTCCGAAAGCAGAGGTGACGTTCTTCAGACATTACAGTGGATATGGAAAATTGATCTCATGGAACACAAAGACGAAGACTTTGAGATATTTCCACAACTATCCTCGATGAAAGAGAAGCTTCGATTTTTGGGACTGAGTAGATTCCATTGGAACTTTGTTCAAAACTTTAGCAGCGTTGTGGAACTGCTGATGGATTTACTAAAAAAGGATGCAAACTTTTGGTGTACAGAACAATTCCAGCCGGCATTTGAGCATTCAAAATCAGCATTAACCACCGCACCACTTTTAGCGACACCAAATATTTTGAAACACTTCAAAGTTGCGATTGTTGTTAGCGATATAGGGGTTGGAGAGGTATTGATGCAGGAACATGATAATGGAATGTAATGGCCAATTGGCTACCTGTCAAAAAGAAACCGAACATCCACCGGAAAGAAAATGCTCCACTATTGAAAGAAGATTATTGCGTTTGGTACTGGCCTGACAATACATGATTGTTTATGTGACAAACGGGTTGTCGGAGATGAATGTATAAAACTACAATCCTTTTGCATTTTTTGAAAGATTTAAAAACTAAAATATATAAATATTTCATTGCAGTCTGACGTTATCGACTTTTAACTGCCAAAATATCCATGTTGTGGGCTGTACAATTGTGACAGCAGATGTGTTATCTCAGATTTAAAGGAAAAAGTGCAGATTACATTTGAATATTGCAATGTTACATATATGTGCAGAATTAATATGCAAGGTATAAGTTAGATTAATTACTTTTGCATTTCGTAGTTTTGGGATTCAGAATTACAGGAAAAGAAATGACGCCATCTTTTCATTCTGATCTTTCATTTATTTTTCCTGAAAAGGACGGAGGTTGGTGGGGTGGGGTGGGGGAAGGTGTTATGCAGCTGAAAGCATGTCTGGTCACTTTCAGACAGAACTGATTTTGCTGAGTATAATGTACAGCCAGAACTGCCAGCTAATGGTCAGGCTTTTCCAAATGTAACAATTGGCTGGTAAATGGATACCTGAGTTTTGGTTGCTGTTTTGATAAGAATTAGTTTAAATAATGCCCAGGATACCAGAAGACAATGGTATTTGTATGTCATTGTTCCAACACGTGGAAATAATCAAATTATGAGAATTTAATGTGTCGTGAGGAGTATATGCACCTGGCACTTTGAAATCTAAACGCCGAGTAAATGCCATTGAACAGCAGAGCAACTGCTGTAGAGCCGGAGTGGTAACTAGCCACCTAAAACACTCTCTAAGATACCTTTTTATGTAAAAACTAGTTGCACTTAAAAACAAAGGAAGATGACCCATCGATATCAGCAGCGGGAAGAGTGAAGGCAGCGGAGGAGGCATAGACTCTGTCGTCTTGAGATTAATTGAATGCAATGTTTCAGACGTGGGTTATAGGAACAGCTTTTTTTTTCGAGGTGGAGTCAGATAGACATCAGTTAAGAAAAGGGGATCTTGTATTTGTGAATAGTTGTCGTTAATGATGACTATTAAAGTTAAGAAATTAAATTGTTATTTTTTCTTTAAGTAGTGGCATGTCAGAATTCTGTCAATCATATTTTAACAAATTACGCCGCAAAGTGAGCTTTTCTGGGTGTTTGCTTTAATTAACAGAGGGGTTCGATCTCTGCATCGTAAATCTCCATCCACACTAACACATTTCCTTACACTTGGTCCATATCCTTCAAGCCCTTTCCCATCCATATATTTGTCCGAATGCCTTTTAAATGTTGTTAATGTACCCCCCTCAAACGCATCCGCTAGCAGCTCATTACATCTGCGTACCAGACTCTGTGTAAAAACGTTGCCCCTCAGGTTCCATTTTCTCCTTCCATCTAACAATAAACAGATGCCTCTCGTCCTTGATTCTCCAAACCTTGGAAAGAGACTGAGAGCATTCACCATATCTATGCCCCTCGTGATCTTACATACCTCTATAAGTTCTCCATTCAGTCTCCTATGCTCTAAAGAAGAAGTCTGAGAATATCCAAATTCTCCCTTGAACTCATGCCATTGGGTTGTGGCAACATCTCTGTAAATTTCTTGTGCATTGTTTCTAGTTTAATCACGTCCTTCCTATAACAAAGTGACAAAAACTGAACACAATACTTCAAGTGTGGCCTCGCCAATGTCTTGTATATCTGCAACATAGCTTCCCAACTTCTATAATTAATGTCCTGACTGATGAAGGCCAGTGTGCCAAAAGCCTTCTGTCGACCTGTGACTCCACTTTCAGAAAACCGTGAACCTGAACTTCAAAGTCTCTCTGTCCACTACCCCCCGTTAAGACTCTCCCATTCACCCTGAAACGCCTACCTTGATTTGACTTTCCAAAATGCAAGACCTCATACATATCTATGATAAACTCCATTTGCCATTTCTCGGGCCACTTCAGGGTCTTGCTGCATTTTTTGATAACCTTCCTCACTGTCCCCGATACTGAATATTTTAGTGTCATCTGAAAATTTAATCGTCATGCTTGTTAAAATCTCATTCCCGCCATTGGTAAGAGATAACAAACAGTAATGGGCCCAGCACTAACCCCTGAGATTCTCCACTAGTTCACTAATATACTTCAGGTAAGGAAAATTCCATCCTTACCTGGTCTGGCTTCCATATGACTCCAGACCTACAACAACATGCTTGACCCTTATCTGCCCTGTAGGCAATTATGATGGGTAATACATGCTGCATATCCAGCAATGCACTCATCCAGAAAAATGAAGAAATTATCGTTACAAGATTCCTGTCCTACAAGCATCCTTCCACTATTAACCTCTCCTTCCGAACATCAAGCCAATTGTGGATCCAATTTGCCTGCTCCCCCTGCATTCTATGCGATTCAACCTTCCAGAGCAGTCTATCATGTAGAACCGAATCAAAGGCCTGACTGAAATCTATACCGACTACGTCTACTGCTCTCTGTGTCAACTGGTTCAAGAATCTAAATAAAGCCATATCCCTACAATTATGAATCCATGCCGAGAGATGTTTGAGAAAATCTCTACAGATTTGATCTCCTTTGTAAGCAATAATCTCGTTACCACAGACAAAGATGTATGTATCATGAAATGAGAATGAAGAAACTGAGTGTTTAATCTGTAGAGCTATGAGAGAATAGCTCTACAGATTATGGAAGCTTGCACTGAAACATGAGGATTGGTTGCGATCACTTCTTTCCAGAAGAGAGATTGATACATTGAGAAATACCATACTTTACCCATGTTTGATTGGTTTGGTTTATTATCAAGTGTACATCAGTACAGGGAAACACTTTATTTTATGAGCAATGGAGGCAGATCATAGTAAGCATGGCCAGACAGGTCATAGGGTGGAAATAGACTTGGACAGAGTAAGGCAGACAGGTTACACTGAACAGGACGGGCACTAGACAAGATCAACAAGAACAAGATCAGCATTATTTGAACTTAGAGAGTCCATTAATCAATCCAACATGGCTTTACTAATTGTTTCTAAGCCTTAATTAAAACCTCACCACATTAATAAGCAGTTATTGTGTGACCCTGCACCGAACATCATGCTGTTCACAATCCTCAACAGCAGCCACAATAACTTCCTTCTGAAACAGAGAGCCATTACCACCAGCTTCTGCCCTCCATAGAGAACACCAGGCTGTCTTGTCAGAGATTGAACGTGCCTCCTTGAAACTTCACACAAAGCATTTCGCTTCTGTCCTCACTGCGAAAAAAACATGTTAAAGTCCCACATATATATAATCAGAAACATAGCCAACAGGAACAACATGGAGCAGTCTCTGCAGCCTCTGCTCCATTTGTTCATCATGTTAGAGCATTAATCAGAAGACAGTGAGGACTGCAGATACCGGAAATCCGAGTCAGGAGTGGTGTTGGAAAAGCACAGCAGGTCAGGCAGGGTCCGAGGGGCAGGAGAATCGATGTTTCAGGCATAAGCTTTTCATCTAGAATCAGCATTGATTGCCTCATTCTGTCCCTGTCTAAGAGTGTTGACGGACTGATGGTGTCCTTTTGATATCCCTGTGTAAGTGACTCATGGGGCAGAATGGCCACCTCCTGCACCGGTGGAACACAGTCAAGGGGCTGAATGTCTTTCTCCTGTTCCTGTGTAAGTGACACAAGGGACTGAATGGCCTCCTCCTGCTCCTTTGTAAGTGACTCAAGGGGATGAATGGCTTCCTCCTGTTCCTGTGTAAGTGACTCAAGGGCTGAATGGCCTCATCCTGTTCCGTAGTTGGTGACACAAAGGGCTGAATGGACTCATCCTGTTCCTGGGTAAGTGACTCAAGGGGCTGAATGGCCTGCTCCTGCTCCTGTGTAAGAGACTCAACGGGCAGAATGGCCTCCACCTGTTCCTGTGTAAGAGACTCAAGGGGCTGAATGGCCTCCTCCTGTTCCTGAGTAAGTGACTCAAGGGGCTGAATGGCCTCCTCCTGTTCCTGTGTAACTGACACAAGGGGCTGAATGGCCTCCTGTTGCTCCTGTGTAAGTGACTCAACGGGCTGAATAGCCTTCTCCTGTTCCTGTGTAAGTGACACTGGGGGCTGAATGGCCTCCTACTGTTCCTGTGTAACTGATACAAGGGGTTGAATGGCCTCCTCCTGTTCCTGTGTAAGTGACACAGGGGGCTGAGTGGTCTCCTCTTGTTCCTATGTAATTGACTCAATGGGCTGAATGGTCTCCTACTATACCTGTGCTAGTGACTCAAGGGGCTGAATGGTCTCTTCCTGTTCCTGTGTAAGTGCCACAAGGGGCTGAATGGCCTCCTCCTGTTCCTGTGTAAGTGACACAAGGGGCTGAATGGCTCCCTCCTGTTCCTGTGTAAGTGACTCAATGGGCTGAATGGCCTCTTCCTGTTCCTGTGTAAGTGACTCAGGGGGCTGAATGGCCTTCTTATGTTCCTGTGTAAGTGACTCAATGGGCTGAATGGTCTCCTACTGTACCTGTACTAGTGACTCAAGGGGCTGAATGGCCTCTTCCTGTTCCTGTGTACGTGACACAATGGGCTGAATGGTCTTCTCCTGTTCCTGTGTAAGTGACTCAGGGGGCTGAATGGTCTCCTCCTGTTCCTGTGTAAGTGACTCAATGGGCTGAATGGCTTCCTCCTGTTCTTGTGTAAGTGACTCAAAGGGCTGAATGGACTCCTCCTGTTCCTGTGTAAGAGACTGATGGGCTGAATGGCCTCCTCCTGTTCCTGTGTAAGTGGCTCAGGGGGCTGAATGGCCTTCTCATGTTCCTGTGTAAGTGACACAAGGGGCTGAATGGCCTCCTCCTGTTCCTGTGTAAGTGACACAAGAGGCTGAATGGCCTCATCCTGTTCCTGTATAAGAGACTCAAGGGGCTGAATGGCCTCCTTCTGTTACTGTGTAAGAGACTCAACGGGCTGAATGGCCTCCTCCTGTTCCTGTGTAAGTGACACAAGCGGCTGAATGGCTCCTGCTGTTCCTGTGTAAGTGACACAACGGGCTGAATGGTCTCCTCCTGTTCCTGTGTAAGTGACTCAAGGAGCTGTATGGTCTCCTCCTGTTCCTGTGTAAGTGACACAAGTGGCTGAATGGCCTCCTCCTGTTCCTGTGTAAGTGACTCACGGGTTGAATGGTGTCTTCCTGTTCCTGTATAAGTGACTGAAGGGGCTGAATGGCCTTATTCTGCGAGAGAGGGGAGGAAGGGAGGGGAGGGCGAGAGGCAAGGGCGAGAGAGGGGAGAGCAGGAATGAAGGGCGAGAGAGGTGAGGGATGGAATGGAGGGAAAGAGAGGGGAGGGAGGGAGGGGCGGACGTGAGGGGGGAGAGGGCGAGTGAGTGGAGGGAGGGGAGTGTGAGAGAGTGGTGAGGGTGAGAAATGGGAGGGCGAGAGAGTAGGGGAGGTCAAGAGAGGGGAAGGAAGAAGGGGAGGGTGTGAGGGAGGTAGGAATGGGGGCAGCGGGGGAGAGTGACAGGGCGTGCGTTATTGTGTCGGAAAGTGGGTCTAACGTAGACCGTGCTGTATTTCTAATGGTACAGACTCTTTGCTTCTGTGATTGTGTGTCTGTGGAAGGCCAATCACTGAGTACCTTAAAATAGGATTGATACGTTTCTGAAGAATATCTTAACAAAGTTTATCAGACAGAACTCATAATATTTTCTGAAAATATGTCAATGGCAAAATTAAGAGAAAAAAATGTGCAGCTTTCCTACAGTTTGATACCAGATAATTGAGGACTGGGAAATGTCAGAACTAGGGAGCAAATACTTCAGTTATGCATTCACAGAGGAAAACAAAACCAAAAATAAAACTTCCTAGCAATACCAGGGAACTTTAGTCTGGTGAGGAAAAGGTAATAGAATGAAATTATCAACTAAACAGTTTAGAGAAAGTATCGGACTGAAAGTAATGGGCATTGACAAAGTCAAGAGAGATTTATGAAATGTGAATCATATTTGAGAAAGTGGCTTTTAGCAAAATTATGTAGAAGCTATCAGTGCAGTATGAGTGGAATTTCAGAAAAAGTTTTGCCCCAAGCCTATTGTTCAAATTCGAATCCTGTGGGACTGGGGCTAATACATGGTAGTTTTCGAAGGGCAGAGCTGGCAGGAAACAGTGAGTAGGAATAAAGCAATGTTTTCTTTAATGGTCAGCTAGGAGGATATAGCAAGGATCGTGGCTTGGGCGCCAGCTATTGCCAATACCCATCATATATTTTGTTGAGTGTCTCAAATGCAATATTCCCAAGTTTGCTGACAGCTTGTGAGTGGGTGAGAAGGATGTAAAAAAGCTCCAAGGTGACTGCGACAAATGAAATGACTGGGCAAATACCTGACAGATGGAGACATATGAAGTTGTGTACTTTGATGGGAACAATAGAATGGCAGCCTATCAGTTGTAAAGGGAGTGGTTGAAAAATGTTGCTGTATAAAGCACCTTAAGCTGCATTTTTGTTCATTTCTGTGCAGCCCTCCGAGGCCATGTAAGGCAGTGAGTTCTGAATCCAGGAGTCAATACTGGGAATGGCATTGGCACGCTGACCAGTGTATATAGACCCTGCAAGTGGGGAGCTGTAACATGGAAAGGAATCTGGATCTCACTGTACACCAGTCAATGAATGCAATATTGCAGTGGAATTTGAGTACATGAGTAAGAGTATCTTAATGCAGCTGTCCAGGGCCTTGGTGAGACACCATCTAGAACATTGTGTGCAGTTTTGATCTCTGTTTCTCATAGAGGACAAACCTGACATTGAGAGAGAGCAGTAAAGGATGACCAGACTGATCTCTGCGATGACAGACTTGTGGTGGGATCTGAGTTCGTGGGGACTGGACTTGTGTTCCATTAGGTTTAGGAAAATGAGTGGAGATCTCAGTGAAATATATAACACTCTGATTGAGGGAGACAGATTGGAAGCAGGATTGGTAATTCCCCAGGCTCGGATGTCTAAAGCAACGGGCCAGAGTATCATTTTCAGACAGGCCACTTTGCATTGAGGTGAGAATAAATATCTACAGTCTCAGGCTGGCGAACCAGGGATACTCTCTCCCAGATGAGGCTGTGGAAGTCTTGGCGCTGAATATAAATAAGGATTTCTGGAAACTAAAGGGATAGGGAGAGAGCAGGAGTATGGTGTGAATATAGCAGATCAGCTATCAGTCCAGGTTGTTCTCCAATAACGCGATAGTTGTGTTACTGTGCAACACTGCGTTATCAAAAATCGTACAATATTAAAAATGGTAAAAAGAGGGTAAGGGGCGAACCCCCAAAAATATAAGTCAATATAAGTAAAAACCAAAAATTAAAATTGGTCTAACACACGCACTAGTACAGTCTAAATAAATCTTTAAATCACATCTTGTAATGAAATAGTGCTGTAAATGTAACACTTGCACACTACAATCACTCACTGGAGCACTGTACCTTTCACCAGAAAACACGTGGGGGTTGACTGACCACTTGATGCCGATGGGGAATTCCAGGTCTCCTCAAGATTCTCTCCACAGTTTGGAATAAAGTTCTTTCTAAATGTTGTCTACAATTTCCAGTTTCAAGGTCAGTTTCAAGCCTTCGTGAGCACATTGCATTCCTGTTTTAGCTGAACACATTGTACATTTTGCAAAGAGAGGATCCTGAGGCAGGGTTTTTCTGTTCAGCAGCTTCACGGCAAGGAATCACGTCACAGTGAATGCGAATTCACTTTCGAGAAAAAGATACACGAATCACATTGCAGCCAAATTTTATTTAATCAACACGCGTTATCGGTGAACTGCCTGGATATTGAATAGAGGAGCAAAACTGATGGGCAGAAGGCACTACAGAAGTTCTCTATTTATACTTCACAATCTTTAAATATATTAAGGGATATTTATGGGGAAATCTGCACTGAGGGAATTAATTAGCACAGGGAAAGCTCAATATGTTGTATGACCTACTCCTGTCACAATGTTTCCGTGCAGTCTGTGGGGAAACTCTGCAAATATTGTCACAAGCTCTCAGCTGTTAGGAAGGAGATCTCTGCAGGGTCGACAGGATTGTGTTTTCCATTCCCTTTTCTAATAACGAGGCTGGGGCCTGTTGTTCTTTATAGGTTCATCCTTTAAGACCTAAGTGCAGTTTGATATAATTAAGTGTCTTGCTTGGCCGATTGAGAGACCATTGAAGAGTTTATCACATGTCTGTGTGTCTGGAGTCACTTTTAGATCAGACCAGGAAAGCACGGGAGATTCACATCCTGAAAGTACATTGGGGAAGGAGATCGATGTTTACAATTGATATTGCACACAAGATCACTATTACTGACACCAGATTTTAGACATTGATATTTTATTAATTGTTTTTAATTTGCACCAGCTGCCAGAGCATTAGCCTGGTCTTGGTTAGTAATCGAATGACACTTCCTCAACAGCACCATCTCCACATGGGGGCCTATCGGAAACCACACTGAGCAGATTATTTCTGTGCTGCTTGACAGCTCTGTCAAATAGAACTCCCACCAATTTAACTGTCGTGATGGGACTGAAGGACCAGTAAATAGTCAGATTGCAGTAATCCTCCTCTTAGCCGATTGGACATAGTTGAGTAATTTTCCACATTGCCAGAGAGATGTCAGAGTTGGGGCTGGAAGGAAACACATTACTCAGGGACACGGCTTGTTGTGCAGCACAAGTCTTCAGTCCTATTGTAGGAATGGTGTCAGGGCCCACAGCCTTTGTCGTATCAACAGTGTCCAGCTGTTTTTTCATGTCACGTGCAGTGAATTGAATTGGTTTGTGATTGCCATCTGTGATTGTGTGTGCATTTTGGCGACGATGAGGTGGATAATCGACTCAACACTTCTGGCTAAGGATGGTGGAGATACTGTATCTTTTACACTGACGTACAGGGCTGTTCCATTATTTAGGATACGGATATTTGTGGAGTCCTCTCTTCCAGTAAGTTTTATCGACTTTTATGCATGGATTTGACAGCCCGACAGAGCTTAGATCTGATTTGTTCATCTTCGGATCATTTCTCCCTCTGTATCAGATGTTAGTCCTGCTGTTTGGAGTGTAACCAGTCAAGTGTGGTCGCATTAATGGGTTGTCATCAGGTTTAGGTGCACGTAATTCCGACCTTGGCATGTTCACACACACTCGTCACTGATCAATGGACCAGCTTAATGGTAATGGTGGACAGATGGATTATCCTGAGGAAAAAGTTACAGATTGTCATTGAAAACAATTCTGCTTCTTCTGCTGCTGTGATCTACATCATCAGATGATAACCCAGTTTAAGCCTCAATATTTACAATTCAATTCTACTGACTGTTCCCCATTTCACTCCGAGACCCATTCACCCATCAGCCCTGTATTCAGTGACCCACTCTCGTTTCTGATGCGGAAATACTTCCATTTTCATATTCTCATTCTGCTCGAAGTCTTTCCTTGGTGCCAAGCCTCCAAATTGTTGCATTATCTCAATCCATTTAAGGTACAAATCCGAATCTTCTCCTTTCCATAATGCCATGTTCTGTGTTGGAAGTGAACTTGTTTCCCTCTGTTTTTCTCGCTGACCGTGATTCAGAGCTCTGTAGTGTCAGTGATGCCAACCTTATGCAATTTCAGAGTCAACGAACTTCTGCACCATGGGTAATTGTTCAGTTCCCAGTGTACAGCGCTCCATGGTGGACAAGATGTTTGGGCATCTTTGACATACATCATTGGAAATTGTTCAAAAACAGAAATTGCTGAAAAAAATTTCTAAAGATGTTGCAGCATTTTCTGGAGTGAATTCAGAGTTAAACTTTCAGGTCCAGTGAACCTTCTATAAAGCTCCCAATATCTCCAGCACTTTTATACTCTTATTTCCAGTATCCATGGTTATTTGTTTAACTGAAAAGTTGTTCTGTGCTTATTCATTTCTGGAGAAACTCAGCAGGTCTGTCAACATCGGCAGAGAAAGAGAAACAGAGTTAGCGTTTCCAGTCCAGTGTGACACTTCTTCAAAAGTGAATACAATTGCAAAATGGTCTTTTAATCCCTTGCCAGAAGAGGGGGATGGGTGGCAGGGAAAAGAGGGTGTGGCAAAAGATAAACGGGCTTTTCGTATTGGTGAATGAGAAGATTCTGTAAAACGGGTTTAAATTAAGGTGTGAATGTGGAAAAGGTGTTCTCTCTATTGATGGAAAGACAAAGAAGACACAACCACACACGGTCATAGGGAGGCCAGGAGGGAGAATGTTGACCATGTGGTATCATATAGATCAGGCGACAGATACGTTTTCACTGCAGTGATCATCATCCCCTTTAGACAAAGGAATTCAGATGCTTAACTTCTTATTGGCACGAGTAAGCGTTTCACGCCCACCTTAGTATTGTAACGTGGAGGAAAACAAATAACAGTTTGAAGTTTGGGCTGAGTATTGGTTACCTGTCATGTTTAATTAAATTTCAAATTTGCAGTGCTTATCTTTAAATGCTTTTTCTTGAAGTTAGTATCAGACGGAGTGTAGAAGGTTGTGGCCTGACATTGTAGAAGCTTATAAAACCATGAGAGGAATGGATAGGGTGAATAGCCAAGATCTTTTCCACGGGCTGGGGGAGTTCAAGCATACAGGGAATGGGTTTAAGGTGTAAGAGGGAAGATTTAAAAGGGACGAAGGGACAACGTTTCTACACAGAGTGTGGTGTGGGTATGGAGTGAGCTGCCGGAGGAAGAGTGGGAGATGCGTGTACAGCTGCAACATTTAAAACACATTGGACAAACAAATGACTGGGAAAGACTTAGAGGCATATGGGCCAAATGAAAGGAGATGGGACTAGTATAGTTTGGAAAACTTACCCAGCGTGGACATTTCGAAAAGCTTCACGCAGAGTCAGTGTGGTTTTGTGAACGGGAAATTATATTTTGCCTGTAAAATCATGCAAAGTACTTCTGGAGATGCCTGAAGATGTAACAAGCAGACTAGATAAAGGGGATCTGGTCGACTCAAAACTTACCAGAGATTTTCCACAAGGTATTACAAAATAAAAGTTCTTACACCAAACAGAAGCTCTAGGACGTCGGATACTGTATTAACATGGGATGATGATTGGTTAACACAGAAATCGAAGAGTCAGGATTAATAGATCTTTATGATAAGGGAATCTGCTGGAAGGAGGGAGCTGAGTGCAATATGCATCCGTGTTTGAGGATGACACTGAGAATCAAAAGTCAGGTTGTTATTTAATGGAATGGTCTTCCAGAAAAGGAGCAGTAAAAAGGGTTTGGAGTCTTCCTGTGTATGAAACATAAAATCAGCATGCTGAAGCAGCAAGTAACTAGGTTTGCACATTAGGCATCTTTCTGCAATGAAAGGGTTTAGTTATTGATAATCTCTAAAATGGTGAGGCGATCATCCATTGGGGTTTAAATGAATGATGAGTGATACTGCTGAAACACACAAGACACAGAAGAGGCTTGAGAAGGTAGATATTGAGAAGTTGTTTCCATTCTTGGCCAAAGTTTCGAACTCGACGATATAGATACCGAATATGGAACATCGATTTCAATCTGAGTTGCAAACCGATGCCTTCTCTCCGAAGGTAGTGAATGTATGGAATTCCCTGACTCAGAGAGGTGTGGAGGGATACAAGGAGTCAGCAAGAAAGTGGAGCTGAGCCCTGGATTAGATCAGCCATGTTTTTATTAAATGACAGGGCTAGCTTGAGAGGCCAATTGACCTACTCCTATTCCTATTTATTAATTTCACATGCTGTGCTTTTGGAAAATAACGGGTAATTTTTCTGGAAATCGTGTTGTAAAATGTTGCATTCAGGGAGAGCAGAGGATTTGTTGTTTTAACCCTGGGTGGGGTATGGTGCTGTATTCCCTGCGAATCTGGGGCTGCAATATGTCCCACATCTGGAGCATGCGTTATAGAAAGGGGAAGCCTGGAAACAGGGATTGGGGGTGGGGGGGGGGGTAAATTCCTGGCCCAGCCTGGATTTTCCAAGTACATTTCCACAACTACACCTAACCATCGGAGTGGCCTCGATCTGCCACTGTGTAGCAGGTCCGAAGGGCTGAATGGAACATCAGAACACAGGGCTGAGGGACACGAGTGGGCCATTCGGCCCTTTGACACTACTCCACCAGTAAGTAAGGTTGTGGCTCATCTCATTGTGGTCCCAGCTGCACTTTTCTCTCCATGCACCATTATCTCTGAGTCACCTGTCTACAGACAATCAGACAAAGTCAGCCTCGGGAAAATATAAATACCTGGCCATCCCAAACTTCTGGGAAAGAGAATTCCCACTGGAATGAAATGCCACTTTGTGATTTTTTCCTAATTCATGCTCTGACTGAGGTTGTAGGGTGTCACTGTTTCCTTTTCTAGTCCCACTGCTCAAAACAATTTGTAAATGTAATCAGGTTGGTGATTTGGCCGATGATAAAGGGCTCAGACTGGGTGAGGTTCAGTGACAGGAACAAGTCAGGCAGATTTCTTTAGTCATCCACACGTAACTAATGGAACTAACGGATGCACATGGTGGATCTGTGGTTAGCACTGCTACCTCACATCACCAATGAGCAGCGTTCAATTCCGACCTTGGGCAACCCTTTATGTGGATTTTGAACATTCTCCCCATGTCTGTGTGGGTTTCCTCCCAATGCTCCAGTTTCCTCCCACAGTCCAAAGATATGCAGCTTAGAATGGATTAGCCATGCTAAATTGCCCATAATACCCATAGTGTGTAGGTTAGATAGGTTAGTGATGGGAAATACAGGGTTACATGGATAGAGTGACGGGGGGGGGGGGGTGGTAGGTCCGGGGGGGGTACAGTTCCAAGGGTCAATGTGGACATGATAGACGGAATTTCCTGCTTCCACACTGTAGAGATTCTATAAAAATGACAAGAAGTTTGGATTATACAAACACCCATTGGTATCTATCTGGTCCACTCTCCATTAGGTTTTGTATGTTTCAATAACATCACCTCTCATTCCAAGAATAACCTGTTAAAGCCTTCATAATATAAGACCCTCATCCCTGGAATACATGAAGTGAAGCATCTCTGAACTGCTTCCAAATTAATTATATCCTTTCTCAGGTAAGGAGACAAAAATAATCTCACACGCACTTGAGGTTAATTTTTGTTTTCTCAGTGGTGAGAGTATTTGTAATTCTCTTCCCCGCAGAGCATTGGAGGCAGAGATATTGAATATTTTTGAGGCACAAACAGAAGGTTCATAAATAATAACAGTGTCAAGGATTATCGGGGAATGGGCAGCAATTTGCAGTGTAGGGGAAAATGTAGACAGTGGTACAAAATCACACTGCTCCAGAACATCCAGGAAAATAATACAAACCGAAATGATAATATCGATAAAATGTTAAAGGGAAATCCAAGGTGGCGGCGATCCGAAGGTCTTCTTAGTTGGGCTCTGCATCACAGCACGGGCAAAGTGGTTCCCGAACCCACTCCATCCCAGCAATTTACTTAAAATGCAACCTAAAAGAGTGATAGAATCTTTATTAATCCCGTTTTATCGAGTGGAAATGACAGAATTTGGAAAAAGATCGAATAAGTCATAACAACGGTGCACCCGTCAGAAGCATCGGGCATGCCTGAGGCCGTAGCTGCAACCCACTCTGCTCGTTGCATGGACCCAGTTACTCACCAGGTCTTGGATACTGAGTTCATCAAGTTAAATAAAATGATTGAAGGCATGAATAAAGAAAAGTTCAGCCGTTGATAGAACCACGACCACTCTCAGACGCGCTCCAAAAACTGGAGCAGCAACTTGACAGTCTTAGAAACAAAGTGGACGATGTCAAGCGCCGAACTGCATGAGAGAGTCTGCGATCAATTCCTCACAAGAGAGGATCCTCATCGTTGAGAAACATTTCCGTATCTTAACTGAACATGATGACGACCTTGAGAACAGGGGCAGGATGAAGAATGTTCACATCGTCGGTTTCCTGGAGCGGACAGAAGGTGGTCAGCCAGTCAGCATTTTTCGAGAACTGGCTGCAGCGAATTCTTCACTTCGAAACTGAAGAGGGACGGGTGAAGACTGAGACAGTTCATCGGGTTACGGTGCACAGGTCAGGCTCAGACCAGCGTTCTCGCCCTGTCCTCGTGCGGTTACGTAGTTATGGGGATAAACAAAGACTAATAGAAGCTTCCAGAATCCAGGGGAAAGATCCAACGGCTTTAATTCACGGGCTCCAGGATTATGTCCTTTCGGTATTTGCAGTGGCGATTCTAAAATTAAAAAATTGTTTGATGATATAGAACATCGAACATTACAGCGCAGTACAGACCATTCGGGCCTCGATGTTGCGCCGACCTGTCATACCAATCTGAGCCCATCTAACCTGCACCATTCCACGTAAGTCCATATGCTTGTCCAATGACGATTTCAGTTAGCGTGTCTACTATCATTGCAGGCAAAGCATTCCATACCCTTACTACTTTCTGAGTAAAAAAAAACTACCTCTGACATCTGTCCTATATCTATCACCCCTCAATTTTAAGCTATGCCCCCTCATGATCACCGTCATCATTCTTGGACAAAGGCTTACCTTATCTAAACCTCTGATTATCTTATATGTCTTTATTAAGTCACCTCTCAACCTTCTGCTTTCTAACGAAAACAGCCTCAAGTCTCTCAGCCTTTTCTCGTAAGACCTTCCCTCCGTACCTGGCAATATCCTTGTAAATTTCCTCTGCACCCTTTCCAAAGCTTCCACATCCTTCTTATAATGTGGTGACCAGAAATGTACACAATACTCCAAATGCGGCCGCTGTAGCATAACTTCATGGTTCTGGAACTTGATCCCTCTATTAATAAAAGCTAAAACACTGTATGCCTTCTTAACAACCCTGTCAACCTGGGTGTCAACTTTCACGGATCTGTGTACCTGGACATCGGGATCTCTCTGCTCATCTACACTACCAAGAAACTTACCATTAGCCCAGTACTTTGCATTCTGGTTACTCCGACCAAGGTGAATCACCACACACTTGTCCGCATTAAACTCAATATTCCACCTCTCAGCCCAGCTCTGCAACTTACCTATGTCTCTCTGTAACCTACAACATCCTTCGTCACTATCCACAACTCCACCGACCTTAGTGTTGTCAGCCAATTTACTAACCCACCGTTCTACGCCCTCATCCAGGTCATTTATAAAAATGAAGAATAGCAGTGGACCCAATACCGACCCTTGCGGTACAGCACTACTATCTGGACTCCAGGATGCACATTTCCCATCAACCGTGACCCACTGACTTGTTTCAGCAAGCTAATTACGGATCCAAACTGCTATGTCTCCCACAATCCCATTACTCCGCATTTTGTACAATCTCCTACTGTGGGGCAACTTATCGAAAGCCTTGCTGAAATCCGTATACACCACATCAACCGGTTTACTCTCATCTACCTGTTTGGTCACCTTCTCAAAGAACTCAATGAAGTTTGTGAGGTACGACCTCCCCTTCACAAAACCGTGCTGACAATCCCTAAGCAATTTATTCTTTTCTAGATTATTATAAATCCTATCCCTTATAACCTTTTCCAACACTTTACCAACAACTGAAGTAAGGCTCACTGGTCTATCATTACCAGGATTGTCTGTAGTCCCCTTCTTGAACAGGGGAACCACATTTCCCATTTTCCAGTCTTCTGGCACTATTCCTGTAGACAATGACAATAGATCATTGCCAAAGGCTCGGCAATCTCCTTCCTGACTTCCCAGAATATCCTAGGAAAAATCACCTCCGGCCCAGGGGACTTATCTACTTTCACACTCTGCAGTATTTCTAATACCTCCTCCTTGTGAACCTCAATCACACCTAGTCTAGTAGCCTGTATCTCAGTAATCACCTCGACAATATTATCACTTTCTAGAGTGAATATTGTTGAAAAATATTCATTTTGTGCTTCCCCTATCTCCTCTGACTCCACAACAACTTTCCACTACTATCGTTGATTGGCCCTGATCTTACTCTCATCATTCTTTTATTCCTTAAATACTGTAGAAAGCCTTAGAGTTTACCCTGAATCTATACGCCAACAACTTCTTACGTCTCCTCCTGGCTCTTCTGTGCTCTCCCTTTAGTTCTTTCCTGTCTACCTTGTAAACCTCAAGCGACCTAACTGAGCCTTCACATTTTATCCTAACATAAGTCTTCTTCTTCCCCTAGACCAGAGATTCCATTTCCTTCATAAACCACGGCTCCAGCACTCTACATCTTCCTCCCTGCCTGACAGGTACATGTTTATCTAGGACACACGGTGGCTTTTCCTTGAATAAGCTCCACATTTCTAATGTGCCTATCCCCTTCAGTTTCCTTCTCGCTCCTCTGCTTCCTAAATCGTGCCTAATCGCATCGTAATTGTCTTTCCCCCAGCTGTAACTCTTGCCCAGTGCGATATACCTATCCCTTGCTATCACTAAAGTAAACATAACAGAATTGTGTTCGCTATCACCAAAGTGCTCACCTACTTCCAAAACTAAAACCTATTAAGAGAAGAGTAAGGTAACTCCGGAATCAGTATTCCCTCCGTGTTGTATTTAATGGATCCATGAACTCGTCTGACACTGAAGAGAAAGCAGAAACTTTGTGGACATTTTAAATTTCCCGATCGATTTTGTTCAGTTTTTAGTTTTTTTTTATATGTTTAGCTTTGGAAAGTTTTGAGACCTTGTTAATTGTAGTAGTTTTAGATTGTGTAGTTTTTAAGCTCTATGAGACTTTGTTTATTAATCAGTAATTTGAGTTCTTCCTCTCTCGAGTTCAAATGTTGCTACAGTGTGTTCTGGGTAATGATGTGCTTAAATAGTGTACCTAGAAAATTAATGGGAGCTGTTGGCCAGTCAAGAGGAAATATTTAACTTCAAGTCTTAAAAAAAGAGAGGGTGGATGTTTCCTATTGCAGGAGATGCAGCTTGATGACAAGGAATATTTGACGTTACAGCAGGGCGGGTTTGAATAAATTTTTTGTCTTTTAATATTAGGAGTGGGGAGAAGATATACTGGATAGGAAGAATCTTCCATTTAAAATACTAGATTGTATTTGACATTCACGGGAGGGTCATAGTACCCCACGCCTTGAACTATGGTAAATAATCCAATATTTTAAATGGTATTTGCGACCCACCCCCGGCGCACACTATAGAAATCCTGGTAAATGCCATTTTCCAAATGCAGTTTTCTTGCATCATGGCACATTATCGTAGAAGGAGTTTTCAACTGTCTTGTGGACTCCGCAGTGGGCAGGATGTTCAAAGGTCCATCAATATCCTCTATATAACGTTAGTAATTGGTGGATTTGTGTGCAGAACTAGAGCTGGTGGATGTTTGGAGGCACATCTACCTCACAAGTAGGGCTTTTATTTTCTTCTTTAACCCGCTGAACTGCCACACGAGGATTTATATCTTCCGCATCCCCGGAAAAATCTTTGATCCGGTGGCATACTGCACAATTGGGAATATTACCATTTCTGACCATACTTATTAGTTAAGATTAAGGGCAATATGACAGATTCGAGACACCGGCGAATGTATCCCTTTATTCTCAAGGCTAGTTGGTTCATTGAGTATTTCTGTAATGAATTCAGATCTTTCTTAGCCATTATTTCAGATTCAACCAGTAACCCATCCATTCTATGGGAAATTGCTAAGGCTTATGCCAAGGGAATAATTATTCCTTAGGGTGTAGCAGAAGGGGGAGCAGGAACATTGGCTTGAGGCACAGCTGAGGGCAGCCGAAAGGGCAGACTGAGATAGACCCTCAGTGGCTAAGCTGCAGAGGATCACAATACTTCGGTCTACAGTGAATTCCACGCTCAAACAGACAGCCAAGCAGGAACTTACTTTTGCAAAACAAAGGCTGTTTGAACATGTTGATAAGCCAGGCAAGTATATAGCCTATCTTGCCAGGAAAAAGAACGCCCCTCTCAAGCCATGACCTCAATTAGGGAAGGTACTGGGATACTTACCTTCTATTCAAAAAAGATTATGTCTCCTGTCCGATATTTTTCTCCCAATTATTTCAGACTTGCCATTGTGA
Organism: Hemiscyllium ocellatum; assembly: GCF_020745735.1. NCBI lineage: Eukaryota > Metazoa > Chordata > Chondrichthyes > Orectolobiformes > Hemiscylliidae > Hemiscyllium > Hemiscyllium ocellatum. The sequence goes on from NC_083421.1 coordinate 15,303,510, forward strand.
GGATAGATGGCTTAAGATGGAGTCATTTTTCAATAACTTGGGTTTTCCAGGAGTAACCCCTGAATCAGTGGTGTGCCTTATTGCACCATTGTCAGTGCAGGAGGGTGTGAAGCAGCTTCAGAATGTAAAGGCGCACGTTCCTGATGGATTTCCGAGTGAATTTTATAAATAGTTTATAAACCTATTGTCAGAGCTGATGTTTAACATGTTCTGTCAATCCTACAGACACGAACCCCACCCTCCATCCTTAAGAGAGGCTCATATCTCTCTGATGCTGAAGAAAGGAAGACCTAAGGATTGTGCTTCTTACACGCCAATCTCACTTTTAAATGTAGATTTCAAAATCCTGTCTCAGACCCGTGCATTTAGGCTGGAAACCTTGCTGCCTTCCGTTGCTAAAGAGGACGAAACAGTCTTTATAAATGGCCGCAGATCTTCCTATGATGTTAAGAGGTTACTTAATATGATCCAAGAGTGTCAACAAAAATCTGTCGAGGGATTATTTATCTCTGTAGATGAGAAAAGCCATTTGATTGAGTTGAGTGGCCGGATCTCTTCGGTGTATTAGAACGGTTTGGTCTCTGCAAAGTTATTATAAAGTTGGTGAGGGTCCTTTACCGTGATCCTCTGGCTGTGTTTCTCGCCAATGGTATGCCAACCAGTAATATTAATATTTCTCCAGGTAGCCGACAAGATTGGCTCCTTCCACCATTCTTGTTTACGTTGGTGATTGAGCCACTGGCGGAAGCCATCCGTAGGGATGCCAACATATCTGCCCCAGAAGTGGGATAAAAGTCACGTAAGATTACAATGTAAGCAGATGAGGATCTTATGTTTTTTGTCAAATTCCACAATTTCCTTAGTTCGTGTGATGCAATGCAATAATTCACGTGTTGCCTTTCAGGCAATAAGATTAATTTTACAAAGTTTACGGCCATGCCTATGGGAGGTCTCAGGGAAATACCTGATACTGAGGCCAAATCCTGCTTTCCTTTTAAATGGTCACGGGGGTGGTCTCCCTATTTCAGTATTTTCATTTCATCTGTCTTTGATCATTTATTTAACGTGAACTATGTCCATTTGTTTGACAAAATAAAACAAGACCTTCAAAGATGGGAGGCATTTCTAATATCCTGGCTAGGTCGGATAGCTGTTAGTTAAATGAATGTCCTTCCGCATTTCCTATACCCCATGTGAATGATTTCTTTGATATTTCCCAAACAGATGACGCATGTGGGTGGCACGGTGGAACAGTGGTTAGCACTGTTGCCTCACAGCGCTAATAACCCGACTTCACTTCCCGAATCAGGCGACTGACTGCGTGGAGTTTGCACATTTTCCCCGTGTCTGCATGGGTTTCCTTCCACAGTCCAAAAATGTGCAGGTCAGGTGAATTGGTCATGCTAAATTGCCCATAGTGTTGGGTGAAGGGGTAAATGTAGGGGAATGGGTCTGTGTGAATTGCGCTTTGGCGGGTTGGTGTGGACTTGTTGGGCCAAAGGGGCCTGTTTCTACACTGTAAGTAATTAATCTAAGATGCGTTTTAGGAAAAGAATGGCTGGTTTAGCGCTTTTATTTGGCACCATAAGCGGTTCTTTATCGAGTTAACAAAATTGCAGCTGCCCCACTGATTGTGGGGAGTTGATTTCCCCGATTAAAAGCAATCAATTAAGTTTTTTTCTCATCATGTTTGAGTGCCTGGGCCGCTGAGGTCTCGGCATCAATATGGCTAGATATTGAGCCCTCTCAGACAAAGTGAACCCTTATTAATCTGTTGTTCTTAGATAAAATGACAACGTTTATGGAGTATTGTGATAAACAAATGATGATCAATACTGTTAAAGAATGAAGCACAATGCGTCAGATTGAGGACAATACAGCCAAAACCATGCTTCTTACCCTTATAATTGGTGTACCGCGTTGTCAACTGGGAATGATGGATTCCATGCTTAAACTATGGGCAGCGAGGGGGGGTACCTTGTTTGGGTGATTTAGAGTTAGTAGAATCCCTACAGTGTGGAAACAGGTCCTTGGGCCCCACAAGTCCACTTCGATCCTCTGAAGAGTAACCCACCCAGACCCATTCTCCTACCATGCTATATTTACCCTGATTAATTACCAAACTTACAGATCCTGGAACAGTATGAACAATTTAGCAATGATCAATTCATCTAACCTGCACATCAATGCGATTGTGGGACAAACCTAAACAGACACAGTTGACAATATACGAACTCGACACAACCAATCACACAAGGCTGGATCCAAACCCTGGTGCTGTGAGTCAGCAGTGCAAACCACTGAGCCACCACCTGTTACTAGAGGGAGAAACAATTATATCTTTTGATCAAATAACACGTATGTATGGACTACCTAGTAGAGATTTCTTCTGTTTTTTTCACACTAGAGATTTGATTAAAAAAAAACTTTTAACAGATCCGATATAGAGAAGTGGATTCTTACTATTAAGAATACCCTCTCAGTCAGCACCCTTTATCATTAGTTGGATAGTGTCCATTCAGAAAAGACTGTGCAACGTCGTGACGTCTGCGCGAGAGAGTTGGGGGTTTAGATCTCTTCGGAGACATGGGAGAATATTTGTGAAAATGCTCAAAGGATTTTGATCTGTGTTAGGTGCGGTAGAGTGGGGCTTGGGGACCGAATTGGAAATGGACCCCGTTTCTCTATTCCTGGCCTGCCCAGAGTATCTTACGCAGATGCACATGGGAAAAAAAATATATATTCTTACTTTCAGTGCTCGGAAAAATATGCTGTTGTGTTGGATGTCTGAAAACTCCCCGGGTCTGTTGGGTTTTTGTAAGCTCATCATGGAGAATATCCCTTTGGACTTTCTCACCAGAATGGTGCACCAAAAAAACAGTGATTATTATAAGTCATAGAGTCATAGAGGCATAGAAATGTAAAGCATGGAAACAGACCCTTCGGTCAAACCCATCCATGCCGAATCACATATCCCAAACCAATCTAGTCCCACCGGCCAGCACCCAGCCCATACCCCTCCAAACCCTTCCTATTCATTTACCCATCCAAATTCCTCTTAACTGTTGCAACAGCATCAGCCTCTCCCACTACACCTGGCAGCTCATTTCATGCATTCACCACCCTATGTGTGAAATAGTTGCCCAGTTGGTCTCTTTTATATCTTTCTCCTCTCACCCTAAAACTATGTCCCCTAGTTCTGTACTCCCTGACCCGAGGTACCTATTTAGTCTATCCATGCCACTCATAATTTTGCAAACCTCTATCATGTCACCAATCAGCGTCCGACGCTCCAGGGAAAACAGACCAGCTTGTTCAACCTCTCTCTATAGCTCAAATCCTCCAACCCTGGCAATATCCTTGTAAATCTTTCCTGAACCCTTTCAAGTTTCACAACATCTTTCCGATAGGAAGGAGACGAGAATTGCACGCAATATTCCAACAGTGGCCTAACCAATGTCCTGTGGGCGGCACGGTGGCACAGTGGTTAGCACTGCTGCCTCACAGCGCCTGAGACCCGGGTTCAATTCCCGACTCAGGCGACTGACTGTGTGGAGTTTGCACGTTCTCCCCGTGTCTGCGTGGGTTTCCTCCGGGTACTCCGGTTTCCTCCCACAGTCCAAAGATGTGCGGGTCAGGTGAATTGGCCATGCTAAATTACCCGTAGTGTTAGGTAAGGGGTAAATGTAGGGGTATGGGTGGGTTGCGCTTCGGCGGGTCGGTGTGGACTTGTTGGGCCGAAGGGCCTGTTTCCACACTGTAAGTCTAATCTAATCTAAAAAAAACATGATCTTCCAACTCCTGTACTCTATACTCTGACCAATAAAGGAAAGCATACTAAACGCTTTCTTCACTATCCTATCTACCTGCAACTCCACTTTCAAGGAGCTATGAACCTACACTCCAAGGTCTCTTTGTTCAGCAACACTCCCTGCGACCTTACCATTAAGTGTATAAGCCCAGCTAAAACTTGCTTTCCAAAAGTGCAGCACCTTACATTTATCTGAATTAAACTCCATCTGCCACTTCTCAGCCCATTTGGCCATTTGGTCAAGATCCCGTTGTAATCTGAGGTGACCCCGTTTGCTGCCCATTACACTTCCAATTTTGGCGTCATCTCCAAACTTACTAACTGTTCCTCGTATGCTCGCATCTAAATCATTTATGTCAATGACAAAAAGAAGTGAATCCAGCACCGATCCTTGTGGCACTGCACTGGTCACAGGCCTCCGTTCTGAAAAACAACAGTCCATCAACACACTCTGTCTTCTACCCGTGAGAGCCAGTTCTATATCCAAATGGCTAGTTCTCCCTGTATTCCATGAGATCTAACCTTGCTAATCAGTCTCCCATGGGGAACCTTATCAAAACCCTTACTGAAGTCCATATAGATCACATCTGCCCCTCTGCCCTCAATAGCCCTCTTCGTTACTTCCTCAAAAAAACACAATCAAGTTTGTGAGACATGATTTCTCACTCACAAAGCCATGTTGATTATCCCTAATCAGTCCTTGCCTTTGCAAATACATGTACATCCTGTCGTTCAGGATTCCCTCCAACAACTTGCCCACCACAAACGCCAGGCTCACTGCTCTATAGTTCGCTGGCATGTCCTAACCGCCCTTCTTAAACAGTGGCGCCACATTAGCCATCATCCAGCACCTCACCTGTGACTATCCATATTACAACTATCTCAGCAAGAGTCCCAGCAATCACTTCTCTAATTTCCCACAGAGTTCTAGGGTACACCTGATCAGGTCCTGGGACCGGTTTCGAGACAGGAGAAAGTGAGGACTGCAGATGCTGGAGATCAGAGCAGAAAATATCTTGCTGGAAAAGCGCAGCAGGGCAGGCAGCATCCAAGGAACAGGAAATTCGACGTTTCGGGCATAAGCCCTTCATCAGGAATGAGGAAAGTGTGTCCAGCAGGCTAAGATAAAAAGTAGGGAGGAGGGAATTGGGGGAGGGGTGATGGAGATGTCGTACGTGGAAGGAGGTCAAGGTGAGGGTAATAGGGAAGAGAGAAAGAGAGGGAAGATGATGCATGCAGTAGTGAGAGTGGTGGAGCATGAGCCTTGTTCGGGGGAAGGTGTTATAACAGATATACAGTGAGTGTGAGGGAGCAGAGAGAATACGGTGACCCTTATCCTGACAGAGCGGGGAAGGTTATTGATGCTTGTCCTGTACTGCTGGGCATGTCTTCAGACCGAAGATACTGCACTGAGCTGGGTGGGGAGCTCAGTGAGTTTGGTGGTGTGGCCTCCTCTGGAAAGAGAATGGTCCCCCTCTGTAATATCCCATCCACCAGGACCTCCGTGCTGCTACTGAAAAACCATGGATTAATTTCCCCTTAGCTGCCATGCTCGGGTAAACTGTGCAGGACAGCTCCAAACTGAGAAAGTTCAACTGTGTGCCTATTGGCCTTTTAGAGATTACATCATTGCCAAGAATCACAGAATATCCAGGGGCATCCAGGCGACTGTGAGTAGCTACAGTCATGATGGGTGGGAGAATCGGGCTGGCATTGTATGAGATGGACACGTTGGAGTCGGATGGGTAGTTAATGTGATCAATTTGATAAGATGGCACCAGAAAACTAGGTCGGCCTCGTGCATACAACCCCTCTGTAATACTCAATGAAATTGTCACTGACACAGTTTTTTGTTAGATTTAGCCCAGTGAGGCGAAGACTCTGCTGTCCTCACTCCCAGTTACAAAGCGGCAGAACAAATATTCATCCAAAACTCTCCATCACCTGAACTCACAGCAATATCCCATTCACTCATAATTCTTCATAATACTGACCCGTGTTGCATGATACTATCGAAATATCTTCATTGCAGCATTCTGAAACCTGTGAACATATCCTTCTATGACATTTTTTTCTCAGTCTCCCCCACTCTGCCTCCACTCCAAAACACACTCACATACAGTCATACTGCACGAGACTGCCAGTATGACTGACCATTTGACCCAGCTGGTCCATGCCAACCAAAGTGTCCTCCACACTCACTCCATTTCCCTGCCCTTGTTCTGTATCCCTCTAATCCTTTCCTATCTGTGTATTTGTCCAAATACCTTTTCAATGTTGTTATTGTACCCACCTCAATCACTTCCAGAGGCAGCTCAGTTTGTATGCGTACCACACTCTGTGTAAAAACATTGTCCCTCAGGTTCCTTTTTATATATTGTTTCTTTTCCAAACATTCATGGATGTCCTCTAGTCCTCGATTCCCCAACCTTGGGAAAAAAATTGAAGTATTCACCCCATGCACTCCCCTCATGATTTTATAAGAGTTACACTTCTATAATAACCCTCTCAGTTTCCTACGCTGTAAGGAAATAAGTTCTAACCTGTCCAATCTCTGCCTATAACTTAGAGGCTTTAGCCCAAGAAACATCTTTGTAAATTTCTTCTGCACTCTTTCTCGTTCAATAATATCCTTTCTAGAGCAAGGTGAACAAAACTGAACACAATACTCCAACTGCAGCCTTACCAACATCCTGTACAACTGTAACATAACGTCCCAACTCCTACACTCAATGCATTGATGAAGGCCCATGTGCCAACAGCCTTCTTCACTGCCCTGTGTATCTGTCACTCAAATTTCAGATAACCGTGCACCTGATCTCCAAAGTCCTTTTTTTCCACTACACTCCTTAAGACCCTCTAATTCATCATTAAACTCCAACTTCTTCAGTCTGACTTCTTCAGTTTCCTCATTTCCCCTCCCCCACCTTGTCTCAGTCGGTTCCCTCAACTCAGCACCGCCCTCCTAACCTGCAATCTTCTTCCTGACCTCTCTGCCCTCACCCCACTCCAACCTATCACCCTCACCTTGACCTCCTTCCACCTATCACATCTCCATCGCCCCTCCCCCAAGTCCCTCCTCCCAACCTTTTATCTTAGCCTGCCTGGAACATTCTCCTCATTCCTGATGAAGGGCTCTGGCCCGAAACGTCGAATTTCCTGTTCCTGCTGCCTAACCTGCTGTGCTTTAACCAGCAACACATTTTCAAACTCTGTCTTTCCAAAGGCATGCATATCTTATATCTCAGAACCTTCTCGTGGTTTACTGAAAACAGATGTGAAGTTGACTGGTCTATATTTCCCAGGCTTTTCTTTGCAGCACTTCTTGAATAAGGGCACATTTGTTACCGCCCAGTCTTCCGGGTCCTTGGCCCCTGAACTGTCTTCTCTCGCCTCTTGCATGTGTCTGGTCAGGACCAAGAGATTTATGTGACTTTAAGCATTCTAGTATGACCATTAGTACCATTAGTGACATGGACTGTACCAATATATGACAATTAACATCCCAAAGGTCACAGGTCTTCATGTCTTTCTTCATGATAAACACAGAGGGGGAATTGAGGAACTCAACCATCTCTTGAGGTTTTACACAAGCATATCCATTTTGGATATGAAGGCGTCATATTCTCTCTCTGACTGTTCTTTTTCTTTACTGTACTGAATTTGGATTCACACCAATCTGCTCAGCCAAGGCTATCTCATACACACTTTTCGCCTTGCTGATTTCCTTCTTCAGTAAACTCCTGTATCCCCTGTGTACCTCCAGGGATAGCCTTGTTCCCAGCTGCCTGTACCTGAGCCATGCCTCCTTTTTTTTGCTGGTCAGAGCTTGCGTATCGTTTGTCATCCAGGGTTCTCTCTTCCAGCCTCACTTTCCCTTCACCCTCACAGGAGCATGTAGACCTTGAACTCGAATTATCTCACTTTTGAAGCCCGCCCCCTTGCCCGGGATCCTTTTAACTGCAAACAAGCTATTTCAATCATCCCCTGCAATCTCCTGTCTAATTCCAATAGCATACGCCTTGCCCTAACCTAGAACTTGAATCCATGGCCTAATTTTGTACCAACCATAACTATTTTAAAATTAATACAGCTCTAGTCACTTTTCCCAAATTTCTCCCCAACTTTACCTCCGTCATCTATCCTCCCTATTTCCCAAAAGTAGATCGAGTTTGTCCCTTCCCCAGTAGGACCCTCTATATATTGCTTGTTGAAACTTTCCTAAACACACTTAACAAATTACGTTCTATCTCAGTTCTTAACCTTCTGGAAGTCCCAGTCTGTATTAGGAAAATTAAAATCACCTATTATGACAACCCTATTGCTCCTGCAAGTCCAGCTAGTCTCCCTGCATATTTGTTCCTCTAATGCCCATTGATTATTTAGAGGCTTATAATTCAACCACTATAACATCACCATCCCGCTCTTACTTCTTTGCCCAGTTCACGAAATGTCATTGGATATTATCTCAGTTATTTCATCACTAAATACTAGAGTGATGTGCGTCTTTATCATAACTATTGGTATTTAAATTGTGTCCATTTACATCTCTTCCTAACAGTGATTTTCATATTCGCAGCACCCCTTGTCAAGGTACAGTGGAGATATGGAGCTGTAAAGGGATGGGAACTGCACATCCTGTCATGTCCAGTATTGGTTATATGTTTCCCCACACTGGGCAGTGATCTAACACAGTGTTACTGAACAATGCAATAGCCTGGGTTTATATATGAATGAACCAGTGCGGACTGCATAGCTCCCCACACTGAACATTTCGCCCATGATTATATATCAAGCATTGGTGTGGGCTGCACAGAGTTTCACTCTGGACATTGCTGGGGTGCATACAGCTGTATACTAGCTGGATCTACACAGTGCTCCATACTGAATTTGCAATGGATGGACTGGTTATGTGAGTTGGATTGCGAATGTGAGTACTAAACATCTGACAATACCTTTATTTTGTGTTTTCATTCTTGTGTTTGGACCTTTCAACTCCTGACTCATCCTGTTAGACCCATCCTTCTGGATAGGTCATGGTGAGTGTTGTTGCAGCATCTGAGAGTCAGCAAAATGACCAACAAACGGAGCAGAGGTTGCAGAAAGGGGAGTCTCCGTAAAATGGAATGAGGGGATCACAATCAGATCAGACGTGGTCTTTGTGAATGGTGGGGCAGGATTGAAAGGACCACCAATGCAACTTATTCATATTTTTTTTTGTTCCAAGCAAACTCCCCTTCTCACCCAGTGTTCCATACTGGTGGGGAGTGAGTCACCTCCTGCTGTCCTTGCATAACAGTATGCTGGGGCCTCACTAAACTCTAGATTTCCCTGTTTCCCTGTTTCGAGCTCTGAGTGACTCCCTCCTGTTCCTGTGTCCCAGCCTCAAGCAGTTGAATGACTGCGTCCTATTCCTGTTTCCCAATCTTGGGCAGCTGAGTGACTGGCTCCTGATCCAATGCTTGCGACGGTAGATGTCTCCCTCCTGCTTCTGCGTGCAGGCTCCAATATGTCTGTGCTCACCTGCTGCTCCTGTGGAATGAGTTGAGGGCCTTAATAGACTCTTCACGTTCCTTACAGCTTCTCTTGACTAAAGGCCTTTCTCCTGTTTCTGTAAAACACCTTCAAAATTTAATTGATGTATTTTTGTACTTTACTCTCAGCAATTGAGCAAACAAGCTGACTGACAGAATTCAGAATCTGAATTGCCTCCTCCTGTCCCTGTGTCATACACTCAAGAGGCAATAGAGTCTCAGAGATTCACAGCACGGAAAAATACCTTTCGGTCTGATCGTCCATACGGCCAAATATCTTAAATAAATCTCATCCCCCTTGCCAGCACTTGGCCCATTTCCCTCTAAACACTTCCCATGCATATATGCATCCAAATGCCTTTTAGATGGTGTAACTGTACCTGCTTCCACCACCTCTTTTGGCTGCTCGATCCCGACACACAGCAGTCTCTGTGTAAAAGTGTTGTCCCTCATCTCCCTTTAAATCTTTCCCCTCTCACCTTAAACCTTTGGCTTCTAAATTTAGACTCGCTTATCCTGGGTAAAAGACGTTGACTGTTTACCTTATCTATGCCCCTCATGTTTTTATTTACCTCTTTAAGGTCACCCCTCAGCCTCAACATTTGAAAATAGTCCCAGCTATTCAAACTCTTACTGGAACTCTAACCGTCCAACACCTGCAACATTCTTTTAAATCTCTTAATCACCCTTTCAAGTTTGACAACATCTTTCTGACGGCAGGGAGACCAGAATTAAAGACAATATTACAAAAGTGGCCTAACCAATGTCCTGGACAGATGCAACATGTCGTGAAAATGTTTAGACTCAAAGCACGCACCAGGAAAAGGAAGATCACGAAGTGCCTTCTTCACTACACTATCTACCTGCGATGGCACTTTCAAGGAACGGAGAACCTGCACCACAAGGTGACACAGTAGCTCAGTGGTTAGCATTGCTGCTTCAGAGCACAACGATCTGGGTTTCATTCCATCCTTGAATGACTGCCTGTATGGAGTTTGCACATTCTCCCCGTGTGTGCATTGGTTTCCTCTGGATGTTATGTTTTCCTCCGACAGTATAAAGATATACAGATAAGGGTAGATTGACCATGCTAAATTGCGTAAAGTACCCAGGGATGTGTAGGCGAGGTGGATTAGCCATGGGAAATGCAGGCTCAGAGGGATAGAGTGGAGGTTTGTCCAGTGGGATACTGTTTAGAGGTTCGGTGTGACCTCGATGGGCCGAATAGCCTGTTTCCTCACTGTAGGGATTCGATAATTACGATGGAGTTCTCCCTGATTGGCAGACTTCGACAGAACCCTTCCTATATGTCTTGCCTTGATTTGTCTTTCCAAAATGCAACACTTCACATTTAACTAAAATAAACTCCACCTGCCACCCCTCAGTTCACCTCAGCAAAGTCTGAGAAATCATTCTCCACTGACGACTACACCAACAAATTTGGTATCATCTACAAACTTACTGATCATACTTCATGTATCTCAAATGCAAATGATTTGTATATGTGACAAAAGGCAGTGGACCCACTATTGATCTTTGCGGCACGCCACTGGTCACAGGCCTCCCTGTTTAATGAGTAGATGTCCACTGTCACGCCCTGTCTCCAATATTCAAGAAAATGTAGGATTTAAATAGCGAGCTCTCCCTGGATCCCAGGCAGTCTGACCTTGCTAACGAGTCTCCCATGTACAACATTTTGATTTTCTTACTGAATTCCATAAAGACAACATCCACTGTCCTGCCTTCATCAATCATCTTCATCACTTCCTCAAAGAATTCCACCGAGTCAGTGGGACGTGATTCCAATGTACAAAGCCCGCTTCAGTCCTTGTCTTCCCAAATGCATATCGATCCTTTTCCTCGAAATTCCCTCCAACAATTTAATCACTATTAACGTCAGGCTCATCGATCTATAGTTACCTGTTTTTTCCCTTACTTTCTTAAATAATGACACTATGTTAGCAGCCCTCCAGTCTTTTGACATCTCACCTGTGGAAATCAATGTTACAAATATATCAGCAAAATGCAGAGCAATCTCTTTCGTGCTTCCAACAAACATCTGGGATACAACTGCTCAGGTCCCAGGGATTTGTTCACCTTTATGTGTTTTAAAATGTCCAACACCTCCTTGTAATATAGACACTTTTCAAGTTATCATTATATAGTTCTTCATTCTCTCGCTCTTGTAACCTCTTACACATTAAATACTGAGGAGAAATATTTGTTCAGTATCCCGCCAACCTATGTATATATGGTTCCATACATAGGTAGCCTTACTGATCTTTAAGTGGCCGTATTCTCTTCCTAGTTAATCTTTTGCCATTAAAGGATTTGTAGAATATCTTCAATGCCTCATTAACCCTATTTCTAAAGCCAGCGCTTGTCCACATTTTTCTGGCCTGATTTCCCCATTGACTGTACACTTGCTGCCCTTATACACCTCTCGAGATTCACTTGATCTCAGCTCTGTTTACCTGACATATGCCTCGTTCCTTACCTTGACCAGATCATCAATATATCTAGCCATCCAGCACTCCCTGCACCCACCAGCCTTGCCCCTCTCACTAATGGGAACACGTTAGCTCTGGACTCTCTGAAACCAAGTTTTGATGGCTTTGCATTTTCCAACCATCCCTTTACCTGTGAATAGGGTATTCCAGTCAGCCTTTCACAGGGCTCGCCTAACACTTTCAAGGTTCGCCTTGTTAGAACTTTAATGTTTACATCAGGTCTTTCCTATTCCAAAACTAATTTAAAACTAATATTTATGCGCAACAGACTTGAAAGTTAAATAAACACTTCCTGCCCCTCTGGACCAGGCTCGAGAGGCTGAGTGGGCTCCTCGTGGCCCTCTGCAATAGACTGGAAAGGCTGAATGGCTCCCTCCTGTCCCTGTGTAACAGACCCGAGACATTGAATGACACAGCAAATCGTGGATTATAAGCAGCCCGTAAACTGTATTTAATGGAGTCCCATTCCCTCTCAGTTACAGAAATGCAGACAACACAATGTACTCCAGGTGCCCTCTCAGTAACACCTCATACAGGTGCAGTGGCACATCTCTTTGTTTTAATTAATCCGTTTTGCAAAATGTGCCAATATTCTAGATTTTCACATTTTCAAGTAGCAGCAGGCTAATATGGGCTGAATGGCCTTCTCTTATCCCTCTGTAAGAGGCCCATAGGGACAGAATTGCGTCGGACTGTTACTGAGCAACAGTCTCAATGCTCTGTCTCAAGGTAATGAAATGATTTGATAGTAGGACATTAAAACCAGGAGTAGCCTCGCACTGGTCAATAAGTATTGGACTGGGGTGTATAAAGTTAAAAATCACACAGCACCAGGTTATAGTCGAACAGGTTTAATTGGAAGCACATTAGCTTTCGGAGCGACGCTCCTTCATCAGGTGATAGTGGAGGACACACTTCTAAGGCACAGAATTTATAGCAAAGATTTACAGTGTGATTGATGGAATTGAAATTATACATTGAAAAATACTTTGATTGTCTGTTGAGTCTTTCTTCTGTTTGAATGCCATGATAGTTTCATTTCATTCATGGGTAAATCACAAAACCTTTTTTCTTTTAAAGTTGCATTCTCAGGTTTGCTGTAACATTGAGTGATAGCTAGACAATATGTTGAAGGTGTTCGCCCCCTGTGTCTCTGTCTATAATATGATGTTTAGATTGATTTTAATCCAAAAAGTGAGATAACAGAGTTTTACATGAATTCATGCAGTTTTTGAGCTCAGAGGTTTACATGAATTCACGTAGTTTTTGAGCAAAGTACAATGTAACTCTGCAAGTAGAAATTCGCCCCACAAAATAGATGTGTGCATGTGGGTCTTTGTTTGTTTGTGTATGTGTGTTTGTCTTGGTTGGGGGTTGTGAGTGTGAGATGGAGTGTATATGTGTGTGTAGTGATGTAGAATGTCTTAAGTCTGTGAGGGGGTGCATGTGTGAGTGTAGGATTGTGTACGTGGCTGGGGTGGGGGGTTTTGAGTATCAGTGAGAGAGTGTGTATATGTTTGTGCATGAGTCTCGAGTGGTCTAAGTCTCTGATCGGATGCCTGTGCGAGTGTGAATGTCTGTAAGTGTGTGTGAGTGAGTGCATGTGTGCGTGACTGTACATATGTGCACGTATGTCTGTGTGTGTATAGGAGTGTCTGTGTGTGTTTGTGCAATGTGACGTGAACCCAATATCCCGGTTGAGGCCCTCCCTATGGGTGCTGAAATTAGTTATCAGCCTCTGCTCGGCCACTGTTCGCTGCTGCCTGTCCTGAAGTCTACCTTGAAGGATGGTCACCAGAAGGTCGGAGGTTTAATGTCCTGGACCACTGAAGTGTTCCCCAACTGGAAGGGAACACTCCTGTCTGTTGATTGTTGTGCGGTGCCCATTCATCCGTTGTCGTAGCCGTTGCTCGGTTTCCCAGTGTTTGTTCAGTGACTGTGATTACTGTCAATCTTCATGGATTCAAATTATCCCAGTTCATGGTTTCCATGTTATAATGATAAATAAGCGCCGTTCAATGTGCTATCCTATAACATGAGCTGAAGCATCACCGACAACACTGACAGAGATCAGCAGATCCAGAGAGAGGGAGAGGAGAGATCAGAACCTGAGAACATTAGACTGGAATGTTCCAAAAATGAATCAGAATCGGGGAACATTAGACTGGTATGTTCCAACAATAGACAGGAGTTTATCTATTATGTTTGGCGTCTTTCTGTATTTTATTGGTTGTCATTATCATCGCGGATCTATTACGCTCTTCTCATTATTCAATATTTTTATTATCCTTTCCTGGCTACCGTTGGTGTTCCTGGTAAATGTCACTGTCCAGAGTTTTTTCTATAAACCGGTTATGACTGTATTACTGTTCTTTCATATAGTCTACACTTCTTGTCACTATTATTTTCCTGTTGAAACTCTCAATCCAGATATTCACTCTACAGACCACTACTAACTGCATCAATGAAGGTGTTCAATGACTGTCTCCCTCTCTGCTCTGGCAGTGTTACTCATAGGTCTCTATGTTGACCTACTCAGTTTCAGTGGAGAAGCACAATGTATTGTATCATTGTCTTTGTTATTTAAATATTAAGAGCACAGAGGTCACTGTCTACTGTTCTGGTTACGAACTCCACTTCCTTCCACTGTTTCCATCCAATCCTTGGCCAATATCTGCGGCTAAGGCAGACAAGTCACAACAGTGGGAGATCCCTTTGATTACGTACTCATTCTTGACACCATTCCCGGACCATTTCCAACTTGAAATACTCACCACTCCAAAATATATCTCATTGGTTTATTCCATCTCCTGTTTGAATCTTGAGCTATGAAATACAGTCTTAACGAATCCAATAATCTGCTGCTGACGCTCCCGTCTTCAAACCTGCCCAAGCAAATCTGATTCAAACTCACACCAAACTCCCATCCATCTGTCATTCATGTGCACATGGCTGTAAATTGCTATTGCGTCTAGCAATGACTTTATTTTAACATTCTCAAGCACTTTACTGTAGCTGTCCATGAAACTTCTCTCATTCACTCTCTGTCAATTAACAACAAGCTTGCCAGTTGTTTGTATTTAAAATAGTTTCCTCCATGCGCATTCCTTCTCAAACAATGAGTTTCACAATCAACCACGCCAATCGCGCACACATACACACTCTCCCTCAGTCTCTGATGAACACACACACACAGATCAAATCTTCCCATTGTAGGCGGTAATCTGACACTGTTATAGTTTGCATATGATAGTAAAGTTTGCAATACTCGCTATGCTTGGCAGTTAGTGCACTTTACTGAGCAACACACTAGCATGGTCTGTAAAGCTCTCAGTGCTGGGCTGTCATCTTATGTTGTTGGTGGTGTTCTGTCAAACAAATGCAGAATTTGATGCAACAAACCATTTCAGCTAATCTAACTATGTCTTTATTCAATGTTCCCATTCTTGTAATTTCATACTCGAAGATCTCACTTCTCCAGTTCGTTCCACTGCCCTGTCATTTTCCCCATATTTCCACAACATCTTTTCAGTTAATCAACTGTCTGTTTCTGTCTTTAATATGAATCTTTCAGTCCCTCTGTGTCTTTCCCTGGCCTTGGGTTCTGGCTCCCTAATGTATCGAGTGCTGGCATTCTGAAGCTCAAAAACAGTGAAATGGTGTGTGTCAGGCTGTTGTTCACTTCCCGGTATGTCCCATGTGATGGTCCATGGACAGGCGTGATTCAGAAGTTATGAGACACATCCTTGTAACTTGGTCTGTAACTGTATTTGTCCCTCTTAGGTGACCTTGCGATCAGTAGCATGAGGAAGCCCCTGAAGTAATGGACCAGGTATCTAAATGGTGTGACAATGCTGTCACTTTAAACAAAGATTATTTTCTCCGTTTTTTAAATAAGAGATCTTAAAGGACAAACTGCCTACTGAAAATGGTTCAAGTAGATAACTTGCAATGCTTTTAGGGTTTTTAATAAATAGTAGTAACACTGGCCTAGGAAGTGATCCATAGCTTCTCCTCTCTTTGAAACCTGACTTGATGCTGTTTCCTCCTAGATTGGAGAATTATATGCGAGAAGGTATGTCGGAATGTTCCTTTTTTGCCAAGGAGTGTGTTTATGTGATGTTAGTATATTGTAACAGTTCACTTGTAGAAGATAATGTATCCATTATTCAGTTAAGGTTTCCAACAGTTAAATTATTCTAAATTCCTCTTCATTTTGTATAGATTTCATTAGAGAGTTAAATATATTGTGTTTTACTTTATAGTGAGTGGTTTGGCTAGTAGCATCACATCTGGACAACACCCATTTCACATCTACCTTTAAAATAAGGAAAGGTTGGCATCCAAGCGACCTTCTTAAAATTGTTTGAGGCATTTAGTTGGTCTATAGTAAACTGGGGACTCTTGTCCGGTTCTAAATCGATAATACCAGATTAGGTTTAGAATTACAATCCCTACAATTACAATTACAGGCCATTCGACCCAACAAGTCCGCACCGACCTTCGAGGAGTAACCCACCGAGACCCATCCCCCTTCCCTATTATTACATATTTACCCGGACAAAGGCTCCTAATCCACACATCCCTGAAAACTACAGACAATTTAGAATGGCCAATTAACCTGACATGCGCATCTTTGGGTTGTGGGAGGAAACCAGAGAATCCAAAATAAGCTCATCCAGACACTGGAGAGTATGCACCGGGAGACTATTGGGTTCAAAGGTCCCGTATATAGTTGTCAGTGTTTTGTGAATAAAGATTCTTTCACTCACTAAGAGTTCTCTGGGTGTGGAAGAGGTGAAGTTGGGGGTTTTACAAAAGGTAATGAAGACAAAGCTGTAGGAATTGGCAGACAAGCTGGAGTTGGGGCTGCGATTGTCTGAGAAAATGAGAGATAATTACAGCTATAGCTCGGCAATTACCTTTGGTGGAACCGCCATCAGACTCTTTGGAAATGGCTGGAATTCAATCTCAAATAAGGCACTTTGATCAAGACAAGGAATTGAAACAGTTTGAATTATGATGAAAAGTAGGAATAAAAAGAGGAAATGAAGAAGAAAAAGAGAATATGAGAGAAGAAGAGCAGAGAGTTTGAACTTAAAAAGACAATTAGAGAGGAAAGTTGGAGATGAAGGTAGACCATAAGCTGGATGAGGAGGTTAGTGAAGTTGATCAAACTTATAGCAGCTAAACACGTGATGGGGTTCTGTTTAAATGCATCCAGTCATTACCTAAATTTGATGAGAATGATAAGAAGCCGTTTAAATTTCATATGAGAAAGTGGCTAAAGCAAAGCAGTGGCTAGTGACCATGTGGATTTAGTTGATCCAAACAAAGCTGGTTGGTATTTGCATCACTATCAGGACGTATCGGGCCAGTATGAGGAGGTGAAGAACACCATTGGAAGTGCATATGAGCTTGTTCCAGAAGCCGACAGACGGCATTTCAGGAATCTAAAACAAGCGTCCCGGTTCAAAGGTACATTGAGTTTGAAAGAATAAAACTAAATAATTTTGAAAGGTGGGTAAGGGTATTAAAACAGAACAAATCTATGATGCTAAGAGAGATTCTTATTTTGGAGAAGTTCAACAATTCACTTCCTACTACTCGTGTAGAAGAGCAGAGAGATAAAATGACAAGGTTAGAACTGAAATGTCTGACGATGATTATTGGGTTCAGAAATCAAAGTTTGGTTTCTGTGAGAGATTGAGAAGAATGTGCGAGATTTTCTTAAAACATATACCTGTGAAAGTAAGGTTACTGGCGTAGGCCAGGAGTAGCAGGTAAAGAGGTTGTAGCATTAAGAGGTACAAAGTATGCAATTCTTTTATGCTGAGACATAAGGAGAAACGTCATTCAGAAGGCCTATTGGAGAGATGAGAAGTGCTTCATTATGTAACGTGTGATTGGAGTGTCCAGTGGAAACATCAACAGATTTATTCCACAATGGGGAAGGAGGCCTTGAGCTTGGTGTTGGTGTTCCAACATTTCAGCATTTAAATTGCGAATAACATACATGAGACAAATCTTTATCACTGATCGTGGTCCCTTAGAGTGTTTGGAGAAGTTTAGGGAGAAAAATACCAATCTGTTTCGATTGAGCTTATTGTTGCTGCCATTCAATTTGACATTATACAGGTGACAGGGCGAGAAAACCTACGTTTTGACACGTTGTGGAGACTTGGATGAAGAAAGACAAAGGCATTCTGTGGCAGGAGCAAAATGACTGAAATCGGAACTAGTTATGAACAATTGTATGCTCAGAGTCAATGTAATTTGTATGCATTGCAGTCTACTAATAGTGGACAATTAGGATGTCTAAAATGAATCCAACTTTGTATATTGATCGATCATTATATTAAAGGTGGAGTCGTGAAGTTACTATCACTGTAAAAAGGTTATTTTCTCTTGATTTTTTTTGAAGAGAGGTTTTAAAGGCAGAGGTGCAGAACTGCAGTTTGAAAACAGTTTAAGTTAGTAACTGAGAAAACCTTTAGGTTTCATTAAAATGGTAGTAGCAATGGAAGGGCAGTGGCCAACTCTCCCAGATCAGGTTTCCACGTTTTGTTTTTAGCTGCAGCATTCCGAAGCTGCTGGGGATCCCAAAAGGGTTGGAAGTTTCAATACATGATTCCCATCTCCTTTTCTCTCTGAGATCTCTGTTGACGTTGTTTCCTCCTGGATTGGAAATCTGCTGTAAGGATCTGTATTTGAATATATCTTTTTGCCAAGAAGGTACGGTGTCTATTGCTTCTGTCAGTGTTCCAACATATAAGCTATCCCCAAATAGTATTTTCTTTGATTGTGTTTTAAGTAAAGCAGATGAATAGATTATATTTTGCTGAATGTCGAGTGGTTTGAGCAGTCACAACATATCTGCAACGCACACTTCCCATCTATATTCAAAATAAGGAAAGGTTTCGGTCTAAGCAGCCTTCTTAAAATATTTTGCGGAGATCTGGTCTGGCCCACAACACTTGTAGCCGAGGGGATTCTGACTGACTCCTGTAATTGAAAATTTAATGGAGGGTCTGGGGATGGTTTGCTGGAGATTGTGCTAGTAGCTGCCTCAGACATTCAGGGAGACCTGAGGTTTTGGTGACCAACTCTGGATGGAGCATGGGGACCGAAGCTACAGCATCGGAGCCTACAACATGAACAACAAATGAAGCAGAGGCTGCAGAGAGGGGAAGCTCTGAAACCACGGAGTGAGTGTATCTCGGGAACGCGATCTGCTGTATCCATCCCTGGTTTTCCAGGACCAGCTTCCTAAGCTCCATTTAAGCTAGGATCAGAGTGTGAGGGGATACTGATTGAACAAGGAGCTGCTCATAGAATGGTGTCATCTCCTTCAACACGATATGCAGCTTCATACCAGGAGGAGGTCAGTGCTGCCAGTGGCTATTAGGGTCACAGTTCCATTCAGCTTCTATGATCCTGGCAGGAGTGGGTGACATATCAATCATCTCCAAGTATCTCAATATCAATGTCACCATTCGGTGACGGAGGATGTATTTGGTGGATTTGGTAAACACATTGTTTCTCCCACAGCAGAGAGTTACCGGGTGTATCCTTATTTTCCAACTATAGTGGGATTCTGGATGGTGTACATGTCATCTTCGGAGTACTCATGTCAAAGGGGAAGAGGTAGAGGAACTGAAGGAGCTCTCTCTCTATTAATGTTACAGTGTGTCCGTACACAGTACATCATGTTGGTGAATACCCATGTCTTGCCAGCAGCCACAGTTCCTTCATTCAGAAGCAGACAGCCATTCCCACCATCTTCGGGTCTCCTTGTAGAAATGAAAGAATGCATCTTGGATAAAGGCCGTCCACTTGATACACATTTCAAAACATCATCCAACCACCACCAACCGCAATAAAATATTCCATGTGTACGGAGAGCAATGGGGTCACTTGGAGCGTCAAAGAGCAGACGATCGGGGATGGAACAAAATCTCCCCTGTCTGAACGGGTCTGAACCCCCCAGTACACAGTATCATTAAGTCCATTCGGTAACATACTGCCTTCCATTATTCCTGTAATGGAAATGACAGGTTATATCATGTTATATTCCACCTGCCAAACTATTATCCATTGCTTTTACCACTCTGTATCTATTTGTAGACTCTCCACCCTCTCTTGATAATGTAATCTCTTCCTTATCACAGCGACATCACCAAACTCAGTATGAGCACATCTGTTCCATCCCAATGATCATTGATATAGATTGTAATTAGTTGAGGACCCACCGGTGGTCGCTATATGACTCAACAGATTACAACTTGTCCACTAAATAAGACTGATTTATCCGGAGTGTCTGCTTCCTGTTTGATAAACAGTCCTCCCCCATTCCTGTGTAAGACATTCGAAGGGCTGAATACGAACGAGGAGCATCAGTTGGCTATTCAGCCCGTCAAGCCTGCTCCGCCATTGAATACAATCATGGCTGACGTCATCTCTGCTCTACTATTGAATACAATCATGGCTGATGTCATCTCTGCTTCACCATTGAATACAAACATGGCTGATGTTATCTCTGCTTCACCATTGAATACAAACATGGCTGATGTCATCTCTGCTCCACCATTGAATACAATCATGGTTGATGTTGTCTCTGCTTCCCCATTGAATACAATCATGGCTGATGTCATCTCTGCTCCGCTATTGAATACAAACATGACTGATGTCATCTTTGCTCCACCATTGAATACAAGCATGGCTGATGTCATTGCATCCTCTGTCCCACTTTCCTGCCATCTCTCCATCTTAAAACTCTGCTCTCTTACTATATATTGCCCCACATGAAAAACATATCCACTCCACATCTACACTTCCAATTACTCTTAACAGACCTCAATGAGATCTCTTTTCATTCGTGTAAACTTGAGAATATTGGCCTGAACTGCTCAATTTCTCTTCATTAGACAAATGTTTCATCTCTGGAATCAATCTCATGAACCTCTTCTGAATTGCCTCCAATGCAAATGCATCCTTCCACAAGTCAGCGCCCCCAAACTATACTCCAGTTGCAGCCTCGCGAATGTCTTGCATAGAGTAACACACTTTATCTTTCTACTTTATCATTTTTCAAATAAGCACTGAGATTATGCTTGCATTTCTCATTACTTGCAGTACCAGCACACAGGTTTTCTGTAAGATGCAACCAGACACCCGTATCCTTTTGCTCCAAAGCACTTTAAAGTTTCTCTCCATTTAGATAATAATTTGCCTTTCTATTACGTTGGCCAACTTGAATAACTCATATTTTTCCAATTTAATTATCATTGCCAAATTTTGGCCCATTTGACCAACCTATTCATATTTATTTTTATATCTCTTCCATCTTCATTCCGAAGTAATTTTGAACCAATATTAGTGTCCTCTGAAAGTAGTATTTTCCATCCTGTCAACTGAGTAATAATATCAAACTCACATTGTTGAGGCATGAGAACTGAAATCTATGGCACCTCACAAGTTGCATTTACCAAAAGAATATGACACATTTATTCCATCTGACTACAGTTTGTTGGTTAACCAATCCTCCATTAAATCTAATAAATTATTCCTAAACCCATGTGGTCTGATCTTACCATTTTCTCTTTGGAGAAGCGACATATCCAATGCCTTCAGGAAGACCAGATAAATTCCATCTCCAGGAATCTTACTATCCACTTTGTTTGTCACATCCTTAAGTAACTCAAACCAACAATTCATACTCGGTTTATCCTTCGTAAAACCGTGATGGATTGCGCTTTAACTTTGCAAACGTTTTCAACAACGGATTAATTGCAATGGTTTTATCATTACGTTTTACTCCCTAATGTATACAGTTACTATAAGTTCTTCCCTTTTGCAAACATTTACGTTTTATATGAATTCCTGTTTAACAGGTACACGTTTTTAAGGGATCTGCTCCAATTGTTGTTAAAGAGGCATGTGTGGCTGAATGGATTCATCATCCTGCTGGTGTACAAACTCGATGGGCTGACGTATTTCTGATTTTCCTATATTCTCATCTATATGGCCCGAATGACCTCCTCCTGTTGATGTGTTAGGACATTGGGGGATAACAGAATCTTCCTGTTGCTGTGTAAAATTTTGAGGGGATGATGGATCTTCTCATATTCTTCCATCATAGGCTGGCAATACTGAACGGACTCCACATGCATCCCTGAGATGGAACTGAGGAAGTGATTGGTCTTCTCCTGTGCCCATACAACAGACACGTGACTGAATTACCTTCAACTTTCTAATTTAAAGAGTCTCAGATACTTTGCATCTTTGTCCAATTCCCCTACAATGGATCAGAGGGTCTGAATGACTTCCTGTTTTCCAAATCTCCAGTCATGGTGTGGCCTCTTCCAGTTCCTGTGTTACAGACTTGAGAAGGCTGAATGGACTGATCCTGTTGCTTTGTAACAGGATAGTGGTGCAGCATGGCCTACTCTGGGTCCAGTGTTTTGAACTGAGGGGCTGATTAGCCTCCTCCTGTAACCTTATATCAGGCTCCAGGGCTGTATAACCTTGTCCTGTCCTGTTGTAAAAGGGTCGAAGGCGTGAATACCCTTCTGCTGTTCCTGTGTATCAAGCTGGAGAAGTGGAATGGATTCCTCCATTTGTTGTGTAATCGGCTTCTATTACTGACTCCTCCCGGTGTTCGATGTAAAAATATGATCATCTTTAATTCTTCTAAACTCAAATTGATGATCCTTTCCTTATAGGTTAACACCTTTGCTACATGGATCAGTTGAGGGAACCACCTATTCCAATGTAACAATACCCTTTCCTCAGTGAGGAGATTAAATCTGTACACACTACTCCAGATGTGATCTCACTAAAAGCCTGTACAGCAACAGCAACACTTTATCAGCCTGCTGTATGGTTCCCAACGAGGTTACAGCAGTCTCAGGGGAAATACACAGTGTTATTGAAAGATCATTGTCCTTCTCTACTCCACAGCATAACAGAAGATCTCAAGAAGAGCATAAATGATGTGGCGAGATGATCGTGAACATTTATTTACCCAGAGCCCACGTCGCTCAGATTCTACAGAATCTAATAAAGTGGAGCTCAGAAACAGCAAGGAGAGCAAACATTGATGGGAGTTATATATCAAAGTGAAAGCTGCAATACAAATGCTGGGTATGTTATAAAACAGGAAAGTGAGAGATATACGTCTGTGGCTACTGCAGTAATAATGTGCTGTTTAAATTATATCTAAGCTGTGTTAACCCAACTGAATGTTAATGCTGGGAAAATGGATTTCCTGATCATGTCTGAGATGGCTTGTATTAACATTACGTCGAACACCGAGCTCGAGGTCATGTTATTTAGGAATTGGTGTTGGACGATCAGAAGAACTAATTGAAAAACTTTGCTGTAAAGGACATTTTGGGACCAATGACCACAATGCATTGGCTTTCACTTATGATGTTTGAGTACACAACAATTTTTGTTTTATTTGAAATAATCATCATAAATCTGATGCTGGAGTTCAGAGTCGAAGAGTATGGTGCTGGAAGAGCACAGTCAGGCAGCATACTAGGAGCAGGAGAATCGATGTTTTGGGAATAAGTGCGTCATCAGGAGTGAGGCTTGTGGTCCAAGGGTACTCAGAGATAAATGAGAAGTGGGTGTGGCAGGGGGAGGTAGCTGGGAATGTGATAGGTAGATGAAAGTGGGGCTGAAAGTGAAAGGTGATGAACGGAGACAGAATGCCTCATTCACTGCACCCATTACACTCAATGTGGTCTTCTCTTCTTTGGCGAGACAGGATGCCAACTTGTGGATCCTTTCAGAGAACATCGCTGGCACAGCCACATTGACCAACTCCACAGCCTTGAGGCTAAACACTTTAACTCCCCTTTTCACTCTGCCAAGGACATGAGGTTTCTGGGCCTGCTCCATCTCCACTCCCTAACCACCAGTAGCATGGAGGAAGAAAGCCTTACCTTCTGCCTTGGGATCCTCCAACCACAGGGGTCAATGTGTATTTCACCAGCTTCCCCACTTCCCCAAGCCTTATCCCAGTCCAAACATCAAAGTCAGCACCGCCCTTTTGAACGTTCCTATGTGTCCACCTTCTATCCCATCAACCTCAGCTTCATCTAATAATAAGATGAAAAGAGGCAGCTTAGAAAAATGCCAAGTGTTGTAGAAACCAGTGGATTCAGAGAAATGTAAAGCCCAGTAAAGGATAGCCAAGAAACTGAGAAGAAAATCAAAAATGCAAAGCATGCAAACAAAAACATAAAGACTGCTAAAAAGCTTCTATCAATGTATGAAACAAAAGCTAAAACAAGGTCAAATGTGGGACACTGAGTGTGCCGACAGGATCATTTATTGTAGAGAACTGAGAAATCACAGGGAAAAGAAGCAGTTATTTTTGTGTCCATCATCAAGGAAGAATATCCAGAAATTCTCCCAGAAATACCAAGAGACCATGGGATTTGTGTAAGTAAAGTCTAAGATCATTCTTATCAGTGATGAGGTCGTCTTTGAAAAGATAGCAGGATTGAGTATTGAGAAATCTGATAGACCTGATGTAGTTCATACAAGAATTTCAGATGAAGCAGCAATAGACGTAATGATTGCATTGTTGATTTCCATGTTATTTTCCTGCACATTACTGAAAGGCATTTAGTCAATCTGAATAAGGTGGAAGTTATAAATATTATCCGACAGTTTAACAAAGAATGAAGATGGAGAGCAGTGAACTGCAGACCGGTAACTTGTCATCCGCAGCCGGGTGTCTGTTGGACTCAGTTACAAAGAACGTGCTGCTAGATATGTAGAAGATAATGGCAAAACTGGGAAGTATGATAACGTATCGATTAAATGAAAGCCATAAGTGACAAACACTTTTTGGAATGGTTTGAAGATGATTCTTGTAGACATAGACAATGAAGAACCAATGGATAACGTATAGTTGGATTTTCAGGAGCAACTTTTTAAAGAACTCACACAGTAAGCTCATAAGAAAAAATAAAGGGCAAGGTATTGGGAAGAATATATGCAAACGGGACACTTAAAAATAGGCTTACATTTATGTGAATGTAAGTACAATGTAGAAGATGTCGCATAGAGTGTTGGTGAGACTAAACTTAAAGTATTGTGTACCGATTGGAGTCCCAATCCAAAATGGAATATAATGAACTGCAAAAGGTATTATCCAGATTGATCCCTGCAATGGCAAGGTTGTCTGATGGGGAAATTCAGCCTGTGATCTTGAGTTTCATAAGGTGATTGTAGTGAAACTTAGAAACATCGAGGGGACTGAATAACAGAGGGACATAGAGAAGTGCAAACAGGAAGATTAGCGAGAATCCCACGATATTCTACGCGGACAAGTAGAACAGAATAAACAGGCAACAGTTACTGTCCATTAGAAACCAAAGGGGACAATCTGTGTGCGAAGCTGATGAACATTGATGGATTGTTACATGAGACTTTAACATCAGTTTTACTTGGGAAAAGGAGGAGTTAGGCGGCTGTCGGGGTCAAGAGAGAAAAGACCCTGACTGAATATTTTAATTAGAATCTGACCATAGGGGAGGTACCAGAGAACTGGAGAACTGCTAATACGATTCCACTTCACCGTAAGGGTGGAAGAGATAGACCAGGGAACTATAGACGAGCGAGTGTTAGACCATTGTTAGGGAAACAACTGGAGAAAATAGGGAAGGAGAAAATTGAATTCCAATCAGAGTGGCAAGGTTTGATCCGGGATAATCATCATGACTTTATCAGAGGGAAGTCACGTCTAATGAATTTGATTGAATTAGTTTGAGGAGGTCGCTTATTTATTTTTGCAGCAAGGCTTTTGACAAAGCTCCACATCGGAAACTGAAAAATAAATCTCAAGTATCAAGAATAACTTGACAAGTTATAACGAAAGTTGTCTTAATGTCAGGAGACGGAGGGTGGTGGGAGAAGGCTGTGTGACTGGAGACCAGTGTCCCCTGGTGTACCACAGGGAAAAGTGCTGTGCCCAGTATTGTTTGTTGTGTTCATAAATGGTGCCGACGTGAATCTGCAGAGAGGTGGGTAGCGGAGGTGTGAGTTGTGATAAGTTTTTGTTTGATACAACGATTGGCCAGATGGTTGGCAGTGAGTAGGAAGGCCTTGTATTACAGGAAGATACTTATGGAATAGTCAGACGAGTGGATCAATGGCAGATGGAATGTAAACTTGATAAATATGAGCTGATGCACTTTGGAAGAAAGAACTAGTCGGGGAGTACTCAATGAATGGCAGCACACTAGGAAACCAAGAGGATGCGTCTCCACACATCCCTGAATGGGACTGGACACGGTAATAGACCACTTAAGAATTGGACCTTTGGTATAGCGTTTATTAGTCAGTGCTTTGATTATAAGAGCTGTACAGGGCTTTGGTTATGCCAAGATGGAATACTGTGTGGGGTTCGGGGAGCTACATTACAGGAAGGATGTGATTGTACTGGAGGGTGTGCAGAGGAGATTCACCAGGATGCTCCCTGGGATAGAGTATATCAGCTATGAAGAGAGGCTGGATAAGCTTTGCTTGCTTACTTTGGAGCAGAAAAGGCTGAGGGGGATGTGATTCAGAAGGATAAGATTATGAGGGACATGGACAGGGTGGATAGACAACAGCTGTTCCTTTTAGTTGGCGTGTCAAGAACAAGGGAGCACACTTTTAAAGTGAAGTGTTTGAGAAACAGAGAGGAATTAATTTTTTGTCACCTAGAGGGTGTTGGGGTCTGGAATGCACTTGTTGAGAAGGGAGTTATCATGGGTAGCCACACAACCGTTAAAAAGTGCTTGGACGAGCAGTTAGAAGTGTCATAGCATTCCAGGCTATGGGCCTGGTGTTGGAAACTGGGACCAATATAGGTCGTGCTGTATTTCTGTTGGCACAGAGTCGAGAGTCCTGTGAGTGTATGGTGGGAAGGTCAATTATTGAGCATCTGAAGTTGATCGGTTTCTGAAGAGTATATTCACAAGGGTTATAAGAGTGAACTTTAATAGCTTGTTAAGTCATGTCAATGTGAGAAGTATGATAAAATAAGTGCGGCTTCCTTACAATCTGAAACCAGAGAATGGGCAATGGGGAGCAGGGAAATGGCAGGACTAATAAACCACTACTTCAGTTCTGTCTTCAAAAAAAATTCTAACAATACTAGGAAAACCAAGTCGGGTGTGGAAAAAAATGATACAGTACATGGAACATAGAACATAGTAAGTAAATGGTTTAGGAGAAATTAATAGGACTGAAAATAATGGTCATAGACAATATTAACATAGATTTATGAAATGGGAATTATGATTGAGAAACAGACTGGGAGGCAAATGAAAGAGAAGCAATGGAGGTAATACATTTGGATTTTCATAAAAACTTTGGTAAAGCGCCAAGCCTAGTTTGCAAAATTAAATCTTAGTGGATTTGGGCTAACATATGGACATGTTTCTAGAATGGGACAGCTGGTAGGAAACTGAATAGAAATAAACAGACTCGTCAAGCAACAGCCTGACATGGTCTTCAAGGTATGATTCTGTGAGTATGACTATGTCCCAACAGTTCTTCCTAGCCATATCAGACAAACAGTTCTTCCTAGCCATATCAGACAAACAGTTCTTCCTAGCCATATCAGAAAACAAACAGTTCTTCCTCGCCATATCAGAAATTGAAGACAGTAAGTACCGAAAAATTTCATTTACCTACCCCCACACTCGTGCTTCCTCAACTGTTCCAGAATCTTGTATCGGCCTGTCAGACGCCATTACACATGTGGCCGCTACAGCGCCCGCGGCACCAACGGCCGCCGTCGACCGTGACGTCACTTCCGCCCTAACCGACCTCGGAGCCTCCGCGATCGCCGCCCAAACAACCGCCCCGGCGATCGCCGCACAGGCAACCGCTTCCACGATCGCCGACGGACTCGCGACCCCCGCGGCTACCGGGAATGACAACGGTTCTTCCGTCGCCACAACCATTTCCGCCCCTTCTGTTGCCATCGCCGCAGACACTTCCGCCCCCACTGACATCACTAACCTGCATGACCACAACGCCTCAGGTGTCTCCGCCCCCACGCCGTCTTTCGTCACTACACGTAACCCCACCCTCACGCAAACCTTCGACACCACGCATAACCCCGCCCCCACGCCGAGTTTCGCCACCACACGTAACACCGCCCCCACGCTTATTTCCTTCAAGACGCATGACCCCGCCCCCACACCGAGCAACGTCACCACGTTTAAGCCCGCCCCTACGTCGATCTCTGTCCCCGCCCCTAACCCTGCCCCCACCCCCAACTCCAGTCCCACACCAGGTCCTAGCTCCCAACCTTGCCTATCTTCACCATCCCTCCAGACCTCCCCCTCTCTGAGGATGAAAGATCAGTCCTCAGCAGAGGCCTCACCTTCACCCCCCTACACCCTCGGATCAATGAGTTCAACACGCGGCGAGATATTGAACAATTCTTCCACCGCCTTCACCTCCGTGCCTACTTTTACAACCAAGACACCCGCCCACCCTCTGATGACCCCTTCTCCTGCCTCCAACTCACCCCATCCACCCCCTGGACACCCTGTGCTGGCCTCTTACCCACCCTCGATCAATTTATAGCCAACTGCCGCCGCGACATCAACCGACTCAACCTGTCCACCCCTCTCACCCACTCCAACCTCTCACCCTCAGAACGTGCAGCCCTCCACTCCCTCCGCTCCAACCCCAACCTCACCATCGAACCGGCAGACAAGGGAGGCGCGGCAGTAGTTTGGCGCACCGACCTTTATACCGCTGAGGCCAAACGCCAGCTCGCGGACGCCTCCTCTTATCACCCCCTTGACCATGACCCCACCTCCCACCACCAAACCATCATCTCCCAGACCATCAAAAACCTCATCACCTCAGGGGATCTTCCATCCACTGCCTCCAACCTCATAGTCCCACAACCCTGCACCGTCCGTTTCTACCTTCTGCCCAAAATCCACAAACCTGACTGCCCCGGCTGACCCATTGTCTCAGCCTGCTCCTGCCCCACCGAACTCATCTCCACGTACCTCGACACGGTTCTGTCCCCTTTAGTCCAAGAATTCCCCACCTACGTTCGGGACACCACCCACGCCCTCCACCTCCTCCATGACTTTCGCTTCCCTGGTCCCCAACGCCTTATTTTCACGATGGACATCCAGTCCCTGTACACCTCCATCCCCCATCACGAAGGACTCAAAGCCCTCCGCTTCTTCCTTTCCCGCCGCACCAACCAGTACCCTTCCACTGACACCCTCCTTCGACTGACTGAACTGGTCCTCACCCTGAATAACTTCTCTTTTCAATCCTCCCACTTCCTCCAAACTAAAGGAATTTCCATGGGCACCCGCATGGGCCCCACCTATGCCTGTCTCTTCGTAGGATATGTGGAACAGTTCATCTTCTGGAACTACACTGGCACCACACCCCACCTTTCCTCCGCTAAATCGAAGACTGTATCAGCGCTGCCTCGTGCTCCCACGAGGAGGTTGAACAGTTATCAACTTTACCAACACCTTCCATCCCGACCTCAAATTCACCTGGACTGTCTCAGACTCCTCCCTCCCCTTCCTAGACCTTTCCATTTCTATCTCGGGCGACCGACTCAACACAGACATCTACTATAAACCGACTGACTCCCACAGCTACCTGGACTACACCTCCTCCCACCCTGCCCCCTGTAAAACCTCCATCCCATATTCCCAATTCCTTCGGTTCTGCCGCATCTGCTCCCAGGAGGACCAGTTCCAATACCGTACAGCACAGATGGCCTCCTTCTTCAAGGACCGCAGATTCCCCCCAGATGTGATCGACGATGCCCTCCACCGCATCTCCTCCACTTCCCGCTCCTCCGCCCTTGAGCCCCGCTCCTCCAACCGCCACCAAGACAGAACCCCACTGGTTCTCACCTACCACCCCACCAACCTCCGCATACAGTGTATCATCCGCCGTCATTTCCGTCACCTCCAAACGGACCCCACCACCAGGGATATATTTCACTCCCCTCCCCTATCAGCGTTCTGCAAAGACCACTCCCTTCTTGACTCCCTCGTCAGGTCCACACCCACCACCAACCCAACTTCCACTCCCGGCACCTTTCCCTGCAACCGCAGGAAATGTAAAACTTGTGCCCACACCTCCTCCCTCACTTCCCTCCAAGGCCCCAAGAGATCCTTCCATATCCGCCACAAGTTCACCTGCACCTCCACACACATCATCTATTGCATCCGTTGCACCCGATGTGGCCTCCTCTACATTGGGCAGACGGGCTGCCTACTTGCGGAACGCTTCAGCGAACACCTCTGGGAAGCCCGGACCAACCAACCCAACCACCCCGTGGCTCAACACTTTAACTCTCCCTCCCACTCCACCGAGGACATGCAGATCCTTGGACTCCTCCATCGGCAGAACATAACAACACGACGGTTGGAGGATGAGCGCCTCATCTTCCACCTGGGAACTCTCCAACCACAAGGAATGAACTCAGATTTCTCCAGTTTCCTAATTTCCCCTCCCCCCACCTTGTCTCAGTCGGTTCCCTCAACACAGCACCGCCCTCCTAACCTGCAATCTTCTTCCTGACTTCTCCACCCCCACCCCACTCCAACCTATCACCCTCACCTTGACCTCCTTCCACCTATTACATCTCCATCGCCCCTCCCCCAAGTCCCTCCTCCCTACCTTTTATCTTAGCCTGCCTGGCACATTCTCCTCATTCCTGATGAAGGGCTCTGGCCCGAAACGTCGAATTTCCTGTTCCTTGGATGCTGCCTAACCTGCTGTGCTTTAACCAGCAACACATTTTCAGCTATGTCCCAGACACCCCATCACCTTCCCCAGTTTTCTTCAGTGTCCCCAGCAGGACAGACACAACAGAAATAGCGGCACAGTGGGACACAGTTGGAAGTGAATTGTTCTGGAATTCCTCAATAGTGACTCTGTAGCCCATGAAGTCTCATGGCGTTAGTTTACGCATGGGAAAGGAAACCTCCTGCTGATTATCATGTACCAACCTCTCTCAACTGACGAATCAGTACTCCTCCATGCTGAAGAACACTTGGATGAAACACTGGCGGTGAACTCTGAGTGGGCGATCTCAATTTCCACCACCAAGAGTGGCTCTGCAGCAGTATTACTGATCGAGCTAGTCGGATCCTAAAGGATATAACAGCTAGACTGGGTCTGTGGCAGGCGGTGAAGTAACCAACTAGAAGAAAATACATACTTGACCACATCCTTACTATTCTGCCAATTGCAGAAGTATCTGTCCGTGACAATATTGGTAAGAGTGACTACCGCATTGTAATTGTGGAGACAAAGTCGCACCTTCACATTGAGAATAACCTCCATCATTTTGAGTGGCACTATCCATGTGCTAAATAATACAGACTTCGAACAGATCTAGCAGCTCAAGTCTGGGTTTCCATAAGATATTGTGGGTCAGCAATAGCAGCAGAATTGTACACCTGCACATCCTCATGGCCTGGCATATCCCCCACACAACAATTACCATCAATCCAGAGGATCAAACTTGGTTCAATGGAGTATGCAGGAAGGCAGGAGCAGCACTTGGCACACTTGACAATGAGGTGTCAGCCTGGTGACGCCACCAAACCGGACAACGTGTGCACCAAACAGCATAAGCAGTAAAGTGATAGACAGTGCTTAGTGATCCCACAAACAACGGATCACATCTAGGTTCTGCAGTCCTTCCACTTCTAGTCGAGAAAAGCTGTGGACAATTAAACAATTCACTTGAGGAAGAGATTTCACAAATAACCCTTTCCTCCATGATGGAAGAGCCCAGCACTTCAGTGTATAAGATAAGGCTGATGCATTCGCAACAATCTTCAGTCAGAAATGCTGAGTGGATAATCCATCTCAGCCCCCTCCAGTGGTCCTCAACAATTCAGTTACCACTCATCAGTCAATTCTTTTCACTCCACGTGATATCCAGATTCAGTTGGAGACACTTGATACTGCAAAGGGTACACATGCTGACAACATTTTGGCAATAGTACTGAAAACTTGTGTTCCAAAACTTGTCACTGTCCTAGCAAAGCTCTTCCAATACCGTTACGACAATGACATTTACCGATTATGTGGAAAATTACCCAAGTATCTCCTATACATAAAAAGTAGAACGAATGCATTCTGGCCAATTACCAACCCATCAGTCCACTCTCGATCAGCAGTCAAGTGATGGAAGGTGTCAGTGCTCAGATATAACCTGGTCAATGACGCTCAGTTTGGGCTCCACCAGGACCACTCAGCTCCTGACCTCATTACCTTGGTTGAAACATGGACAAAAGAGCTGAATTCCAGAGGTGGGGTGAGAGTGACAGCCCTTTAAAACAAGGCTGCCTTCGTCCAAGTATGGCATGAATCCGTAGGTATCAGGGGCAAACTCACAACTGATTAGAATCATACCTGACACTGAGGAAGATTGTTATGGTTGATAAAAGTCAGTCAACTCTGCTCCACGACAAGTCTGTAGGAATCCCTCGGGCAGTGGCCTAGGTCCAAATATCTTCAGGGATGCTTCATCAATGACCTTTCCTCTATTATAATGTTCGCCAATGATTGCACAATATACAGCAGCAGTTGTGGCTCCTCAGATACTGAAACAGTCCATATTCAAAGCGACAATTTCTGGACAGTATCCAGGCTGACACGTGGTAAGTAATATTGACGCCACACAAATGCCAGACCGTGACCATCACCACTAAAATGCAATCTAATCGCTGTCCCTTGGCATTAAATGGTGTTACCATCACTGAATCCCCCATTATGAAAATCCTGGGGATAATCATTGCTCAGAAACTCACTGGACTCGCCACATAAACACAGTAACTACAAGAGCAGATGAGAAGCTAGGAATACTGCGGTGAGTAACTCACATCCTGACTTCCAAAAGCCTGTGCATTAGCTACAATGCATAAGTCATAAGTGTGATAGAGTACTCCCCATTTTTCTGGATGATTGCAGACCCAACAGTCAAGAAGCTTGATAACATCCAGGACCAAGCAGCCAGTTTGAGTGTCGTTTCCTCACAATACTCCACCATCAACGCTCAGCAGCAGCAGTGCTTTACTATCTACAAACTGCACTGAAATGATTCTCCAAAGATCCTCAGACACCTTCTTCCCAACTCATGACCACGTCTATCCAGAAGGACAAGGGTGGTAGATGTATGGGAACAGCACCATCTTCAACTTCCCCTCCAAGCCATTCACCATCCTGAATAGGAAATATATCACCGTCCGTTCACTGTCACTGGGTCTGAATTCTGGGATTCCCTCCCAAATGGCATTGTGGGACAGGTGGACTGCAGCAATTCAACAAGGCAGCTCATCACCACCTTCTCAAGGGCAACTAGGGACAGGCAATAAATGCTGGCCCAGCCAGTGACACCCATTCATGAAATAAATAAATCAGAAAAATAAAATTAACAGTGGAAGGTTGCTGAGGTATCGCAGGGATCGGTGCTCGGGCCCCAGCTGTTCACAAACCCATTAAACATTTGGTTGCGGAAATCAAATCCCAGCCTGTTGACAGCACTAAAGGATGTGGGATTGTGAGTGGGCGAGGAAGTTGTAAAACAGCTGCAAGGTGACTGAGACAAGTGGGAATGAATGGACAAATACGTGGCAGATGGAGAGCAAGGTGGGTAGAGGTGACGGTGTGCCCTTTGGTGGGAACAAGTGATTGGCAGCCTATGTTTGAACCATGTTAATCTACAAAGCGATGTAAGCTCCTTTTTGTTGTTTCCTTCTGAGCAGCCCTCCGATGTCCCTGCAGTGCAGTGCTTTCTCAACCCAGAGGTCAATACTGGGAATGGCATTGTCACGCTGCCCAGTGTACATAGACCCTCCAAGGGGGGAGTTGTAATATTGAAAATGATCTGGATCTCCCTGTACACCAGTCACTGAAAACAATATTGCAGGAACAGAAAGCAGTTAGGAAGGTAACTGGTGCATTGGCCTTCATTTCAGGAGGATTTGAGTTCAGGAGTAAGGGTTTCTTACTGCAGCTGTACAGGGCCTTGTTGGGACCTCATCTCGAACATTGCGCAGTATTGTGTGCAGTTTTGGTCTCCTTACCTAATAAAGGACAAACCTGACATTGAGGGGGTGCAGTGAAGTATTTTATTAGATTAGATTAGATTAGACTTACAGTGTGGAAACAGGCCCTTCGGCCCAACAAGTCCACACCGACCCGCCGAAGCGCAACCCACCCATACCCCTACATTTACCCCTTACCTAACACTACGGGCAATTTAGCATGGCCAATTCACCTGACCCGCACATCTTTGGACTGTGGGAGGAAACCGGAGCACCCGGAGGAAACCCACGCAGACACGGGGAGAACGTGCAAACTCCACACAGTCAGTCGTCTGAGTCGGGAATTGAACCCGGGTCTACAGGCGCTGTGAGGCAGCAGTGCTTACCACTGTGCCACCGTGCCGCCCAAGTATGACCATACTGATCTCTGGGATGACAGACTTGGTGTGGGAGCAGAGTTTGGGGCAACTGGGCCTGTATTCCATGGGCTTTAAGAAAATGAGTAGAGATCTCAGTAACATAAATAACAGTCTGACGTG
The DNA here is from genome assembly GCF_020745735.1 of Hemiscyllium ocellatum. NCBI lineage: Eukaryota > Metazoa > Chordata > Chondrichthyes > Orectolobiformes > Hemiscylliidae > Hemiscyllium > Hemiscyllium ocellatum. The sequence goes on from NC_083421.1 coordinate 15,337,983, forward strand.
GTGAGACAGATTGGAAGCAGGAATGATAAATCCCCTGGCTGGTATGTCTAAAACAAGGGGCCAAAGTATTAGATACAGGCAGGACATTGAGATGAGAATAAATGTCTGCACTCAGACACGGGTGACCCTGGGGAATTCGCTCACAGCTGGTAGCCAACACACTGCATATAAATAAGGATTTAGAGAGAGTAAAGGATGATGGGGGAGCAGGAGTGTGGTGTGGAAATAAGGGGCCAGCCATCATTTTATTGAATTGGGTAGCAATCTTGATGGACCAAAGGGAGTACTGTCTTTCCTATTTTATAGCTCTCCAAGGTTACTCACATTAATGGATATATTTATAGTGTGGGATAAGTGCATTGAGGAGATGTTTGAACATGAACTACAATGGGTGAGGCTCAATGTGTTGTACAACCTCCTCCTTTACCTGTCTTTCTGTGTAGTCTGTGGAAAGATTGTCACAAACTCTCAAATGTTAGGAAGGAGGTCACTGCAGGATCGACAGGATTGTGTTTATCATTCCCTTTTCCGATACTGAGGCTGGTGCCAGGTGTTCTGTCTGATTTTATCCTTTAAGACCTCGGAGCAGTGTGAAACAATAGATTATCTTGCTTGCCCGACTCAGAGACCATTGAAAAGTTTATCATATATCTGTGTGTCTGGAGTCACGTTTAGGACAGATCAGGAAAGCACGGGCGATTCACTTCTTGAAAGTCCGTTGGGGAAGCAAATTCGTGTTTGCAATCGATATTGGCTTCAAAGTCATATGACTGACACCAGATTTTACATCTTAACATTTTATGAATTATTTTAAACTTCCACCCGCTACCAGACCATTAGCCTGGTTTGGATTAGTAATCCAATGACATTTCCACAACAGCACCACCTCTACATGGGGGTCTATCAGAGACAACACTGAGCTGGTTATTTCTGTGCTGCTTAACAGCTCTGTCAAAATGAACTCCCACCAACTTGACTATCGTGACTGTCCCGAGGGAGTGGTAATTGGTCAGATTGTAATTATTCCCCTCTTAGGAGACAGACATAGCTGAGTAATTTTCCACATTACCAGGGAGATGTCAGAGTTGGAGCTGGAATGAAACAGCTTCCCCAGGGACGGGGCTTGTTGTGTAGCACAAGTCTTCCGTCCTATTGCAGGAATGGGGTCAGGGCCCATTGCCTTTGTCGTATCTACTGTGTTCAGCTGTTTCTTCATGTTACGGGCAGCGAATCAGATTGATTAAAGAGTGGCATCTGTGATTCTGTGGGCATCATGGTGAGAGTAGGAAGGATCATCGACTCAACACTTCTGGCTGGGGGTGGCACAGATACTACATCCTTGTCTTTTTCACTAATATATAGGTCTGTTCCATTATCTAGGATGGGGATGTTTGTGGATGCCTTTCCTACAGTCATTTATTTAATCATCCATTACCATTTTTTACTGAATGTGGCAGGACTGCGGAGCTTTGATCAGATCTGTTGTTCAAACGTGGTAACATTAATGGTTAGCGTCAGGTTTAGGTTCACATGGTTCTGACCCTGACATGTTCACTCACAGTCATTACTGAAGCATAGATCATGTCGATTGTAATGGCAGACTGAGGAGGTTATCCCTGAGTGAAATATTACAGTGGTGGTTGAATGGTGTTCTGCTTCTCCTGCTGCTGTGTTCTACAGCACGACATGAATACGCAGTTTTGAGCTGCAATATCTGAAATGCAATTCTGTTCTCTGTCCCCTAGTTCACATCGAGACCCTTTCACCCATCAGCCCTGTACTCAGTGACCTACTATGATTTCTGATATGAAAATACTTGCATTTTCATATTCTTATTCTGCTAAGGTCATGTTTCCAATCTGACACACTCCGTAAAAAACATTTAACTGATTTTATTCAATTGTTTAATTCATCTGAATCTTTTTCCTTGAGTAATACCATCTTCTGTGTTTAAATTGCATGTGTTCCATTCTGTTTCTCTACCGAACCATGATTAAGAGCTCTGCAGTGTCAGTGATGCCAGCCTTATGTAGTTTCAGAGCCAATTAATTCTCTAGATTCCCAATCATCTTCACCATATTGTATGTTTCCTCTTTTGGTTTGATGCCTAATCACTCATGGCTGCCTTGTCCTCCCATGAATATGTTTCATCTTTTTTTGGGAGGATATCTGATATCCTCCGAATTATCCAACATAAATTCCTGCCATTGTAGCTCCATGGTCTTCCCTGCTCGGCTCCCCTTCTGGCCAGCTCCTCTCTCATGTCTTTGTAGTGACATTGCTCAATTATAATCACATTACATCAAGAAGAGAGCAATAAATATAAATCGAAAGAATGTGTTTTGAGAGATGGGATAAAAAGAATAATTAGCAAATTTCTTAACAAGATACAAAGAGCGAATGAGAGAGAGGATGTAGATGGGGACATGTGAAAAATGAGTAAACTAGATTATTGAAAGAAATAGATGCACATCCCTCAATGTTTTGGCAATTCCTGCGTGCTGTGGTCCTTTCTATAGTGCACGTACAACAGAGTAATGTGTTCAAATGCTGGGTCTGTTGCCAGAATTTTTATCTCCAATAATACGACAGACACTAGCTTTGGAAAGAATCCAGCAGGCCAATATATTGAAATCCCAGTAGAAAGGGGATTAACTGAAATAAGTTGGGACACCAGAAGAAAGAATGTATAACACAAAACCTGATAAGAATGAGAAGTTAGAGTAGAGAATTCCAGAAAAGGAGGGAACACTGGGAGAAGAGGAACATGTCACATTAGATGATCATCAAATAATGTTTTATAAATTTTATACATCATGTGCATCATTTTTCAATAACTGTGTCTCTATTGTTCACTTAGAATGTGTTGTGCACATATGAAAAATATCTGCACACACACACACACACACACATTGATTAAACAATGTATACAAAATAACTTTTCTGCCATTGCAATGGTCCTGTTGTCGTGTTACATGGCCACCATCTGGCCACCAAAAGACATGACCCACTATCACTATATTCCATAATACAGACAGAGAAGGGCATCACTTTGACTGGAACAACACACGCACATACTAAGACATGCAATGACGTTCTCAGAGGAATGGCATTCTAACCAGAAGTCCATCAATAAATGCATCAATTTGGAGCCCATCTACCTTCTCTTGTAATAAAAAAAAGCCAGGAATGACATCACCCACCTTAAGAAAGAAAAACCCATAAATAGAGAGATGGGACATACCACCAGCGCTTCAGTGGAGACTCTCCCTGATGATGTCACCTAATAATGGTGACGAAACATCTGAAAACAAATATTCATGCTCAGTGAGCTAACGTGCATACATATAAATTGTTATTTTTCATTAATTAGTGGAATTTAGGAGTTCTCTGTCACCCAGGTTTTAACAGATTATGATGCGAAGTGAACTTGTCTGGGTGTGTTGTTTTAATTAACAGAGGGGTTCGACATTGATGGCAGTTTGGGGCCTTGCTGGGGCCTTGGACAGACTTGAACAGATTTGTGGTACAAAAGGTCCCAGCAGATTCCAACACATTGCAATTAGTGACCTGGATCTTCGAATAAAACCGTTGGGAAAATTCATTTAATTTTGTTAACTGGTGGTTGGTTAAAGTAAATGTGAGAGAAATGTTTTTTAACATGACCAAAGAGGTTCCCAAAATTGCCAAGTAAGTTTCCAAAGTCAGAAGAAGGAATATTTTTAGAATTAGCAAGTAAGTTGGAATTGGGTTTAACCACGGACAAAAGGAAAACTGAAACTGTAACGGAGTTGGTCAAGCACTTTGGTGTGTCAGAGAAACAGGCAACTGCAGTAGAGTTAGAAAAAAAACTTAAATTTCAAATATGGCAACTGGAGTTAGAAGGTGAAAATGGGGACGGAAACAGAGAGAGAACAAAGGGAAAGGGAAAGAGAAGAATGGAGAGAGAGAATTTGAAATTCGGAAGTTGGGAATTAGACATGAAAGTTAAATTAACAGGATAGAGATGAAGGGATGTATACAGATATGATAATAAATTGGCATATTTCGGTGAGAAAAATGTCAATATCTGTATTTATTTCATTTGAAAAACAAAATGGCTCGGCAGATGGTCTGTCCAATGAACTTGTGGGTAATGCTCTTTCAGACTACACTGGTGGGCACAGAAGTGAGGTATTTGCAGCACTGTCAGATGAGGGGTCAAGCGATTCTGCAGATGTCAAACTGGCTATTTTGGTTGGTTATGAATTGGTACTAGAAGAATATAGGCAGAGGTTCAGAAATATAGAGACGAAACCAGGTCAGGCTTATGTTGAGTTTGAAACAATTAAACACATGCCGTTTTGATAGATGGGTGCTGGCCTTAAAAATGGATAAGACCTGTGAGGCTCGAAGGGAGATTATTTTGCTGGAGGAGTTTAAAGACGCACTTCCAGAGATGGTAAAAATTCATGCGAATGAATAGAAATTTCAAGAAGTGAGAAGCGCGGCAGAAATGGCAGGTAAATATGCATTGGTGCATGAGATGAAATTTAGCTTCTGGGAGGATTTTCATCCTGTGAAGGATAGAAACTGGGAGAAGGGGAGATTACACACTACAAAGCGAACAGTAGCGCACAATAATTTATTATAGGTGAAAAAGAAGCCCAAGGGAATTGAAAGAAGGTGAAAGACCTATGGTGTTTTCAGTAGTAGTGAGTGAAACCCATAAAATTACAGTGCCGATGGTTTAAGGAAGGCACTGGGAAAAGGAGCTTTCACTGCAGTAAGCTGGAAAACACCGTGCTGGGGGTTGAAGGAAGATACTTTGGGAAAAGGTGTGGTAGAAGAGGCTAAGCCAGTGGTGTTAGTGATGCTGTTAAAGAAGACCCCAGGTCTCCAAGGAACTGTAGGAGATTGAACAGCCTAGGTACAGAGTCAGTGCCTGGTCTCTATAAAGAATTCGCCTCTGTGGATAAAGTTTACTCAGAAGTTGGGGGTGAAGGGGTGGGGGGTGGTGCGGTGCAGGGCAGGACGATAAATGATAATTTTCTGATATATGGGATCTGCTCTGTCGCTAACAGTTGAGAGGTGAGGTGCCAGAAAAGCACAATAGATCAGGCAGCATCTGAAGAGCAGGACAATCTACATATCAGGTATAAACCCATCCTCAGGAATGTGGCGTGGGGACAAGGGGGCTGAAAAATAAATAGGAGAGTAGGAGCTGGACTCGCGGGAGGGTCACTGGGAGGGCGATAGGAGGATGTAGGTGGGGGTGATAGTGATATGTCAAAGCAGAGGGTCGAGTGGATAGGTGGGAAGGACGATGGACAATTAAGACAGTTCAAGAGGGCAGTGCTAATTTGAATGGTTGGATATGGGATGAGGTTTGGGGAGGGAAGATTTGGAAATTGGTGAAGTGATGTTGATGCTGCAGAGTTTGAGGATTCCAGCTGTCCTACCACTGATCCACTTCACCCTCCTCTCCGACCTCTCACCATCACACCCCACCTGCATCTACCTATCGCCCTGCAAGCTACATTCCACCCAGATCCACCCCCATCCTCCGATGTATTCTCAGCCCCCTTCCACTCCCTTAACCCCCCACTTATCTGATGAAGGACTTGTGCCTGAAACGTGAACTCTCCTGCCTCCTAGATACTGCCTGATCTGTTGTGCTTCTACAGCCCCACACTTGTCAACTCTGATCTCCACCATTTACAGTCCTCACTTTCTCTCAGCTACTAATAGCAAGAGATGGAAGGATTTTCACTCTTTCTGACATGTTACTCAAGAGCGTGATAATTTGTGAAATTGGGACAGAAATTAAGGTTGGGGACAGAGACATCACATTGGAGTGCCAAATCAGGATTGAGGAACTAGCAATGAGAGTGAATGACAGAGTATCAGTCCCAGGAATGCAGTTTGTTCTTATGAATGATTTAATAGGATCCAAGCTGGGAGAGACCTCATATGGTGGAGAAGTCAAATGAAAGCTAGGGAACCGAGGAGTTAAAAGAAATATACCCAGGAATTTTCCAGACTGTGTAGTAAGAAAATCCCACTGTCATCAGTAACATCAAGAAGGAAAAATGAAATAAAAAGACAAAGGAGTTGATGTTCAGTTAACTGACACCCTGTGTGATGTCATGGTGTAGGAAAAACCTGAACTTGGAGAAAAATGGTAGGCTAGTGCAGAACGGAAATGGGCCAAAATGCACTAGATCGTTTGACTGGTAGATTGCCGTGTTACAGGTAGCACACAAATTAACTGCAGGTGCTCACCTAGGTGTACGGGAGATTCAGGCTAAGGTGCAGAAGCATTTCTAGTGGCTGGAATGCTCAATGACATGGTTAATTTTTGTTTTACATGTCATACATGCCAAATGGTAGGTAAGTCACAGGCAATAAAAAAAAACACCACCTTTATTGCCAATTCTTGCTTTCGAAGAACCTTTCACGTGAGTTCTGATTAATTGCGGAGCTCCCTTTCTAAAGTAAAAGTGGAAACCAACATTTGCTGACCATAATTGATGCTTCTACCAGATTTCCAGAGGCAATTCCATAATGGAGTGTTAAGGCAAAACAGGAGGTAGAGGAGTTGGTAGATTTTTTTTACTCGCTGTGGGCTCCGCAGAAAGATTCAGTCAGAACAAGGGTGTCATTTTATCCCTCAGCTGTTTAAAGAAGTCATGGATAGCTTAGGCATACAGCACTTCAAATCAAGGGCGTCCCATCCTGAATCCCAGGGAACATTGAAAAGTTAGTATCAGACACTGAAGACCATGTTAACAGCGTACTCACAGGATTGGCCAAATGATTGGGATAAAGGTGTCCCATTAAATTGCTTCTCATCGAAGGTGCCCCAAATAAATCTACTCCGTTTACTTCCTTTGAGTTAATCTTCATCCATGAAGTGAAATCCTTTGAATTTAATTAAATCTAAATGGATGGGAACAAAGTCGGAGATCTCATACCTGGATTATTTTTGTGAGGTGAGGGAGAGATTAGACCGAGTAGGTGAGTGAACTCTACACCTTGGGCGGCACGGTGGCACAGTGGTTAGCACTGCTGCCTCACAGCGCCTGAGACCCGGGTTCAATTCCCGACTCAGGCGACTGACTGTGTGGAGTTTGCACGTTCTCCCCGTGTCTGCGTGGGTTTCCTCCGGGTGCTCCGGTTTCCTCCCACTGTCCAAAGATGGGCGGGCCAGGTGAATTGGCCATGCTAAATTGCCCGTAGTGTTAGGTAAGGGGTAAATGTAGGGGTATGGGTGGGTTGCGCTTCGGCAGGTCGGTGTGGACTTGTTGGGCCGAAGGGCCTGTTTACACACTGTAAGTCTAATCTAATCTAATCTAATCTAAACAGCACCTGAAGAGGACACAGCATAGAGTGAAGCAGGTGGGGATGACGTATTAGTAGTTTAAACAATGCTCAGGATACCAGAAGCCAACTGAATTAGAATACTGTTATTTGGACAGCTGGAAAGCAATCAAATTATGAGAATTATTGTATCATGTGGAGTAAGTAAACTCGGTATTTTGAACACTAGAGAGAGAGCTACTGCCATCCAACAGCAGAGTAACTGCTGCAGAGCAGGAGTGCTAACTGGCCATCTCAAACACGCTCTATCAAAGATACATGTTCATGAAAAAACTACTTGCAGTAAAACAAAATGTGACCCAGATAGATCAGCAGCTGACAGAGTGAACACAGTGGAGAAGATAGAGAATGTGTGGTCTTGAGATTGTAATGTTTCATATGTGGGTTAGTAGAACCGCATATTTTTTACAGAGTTGGAAACAGATAGTAAGTAGCTAAGTAAAGAGGGCCATGTATTTGTGAACAGCTGTTCTTCAGTGTTCACTACTAAAGTTAAAAAACTAATTTGTTAATTTTTGTTTAAATAGCGGAATGTAGGAGATCTGTGTCGCTTATATTTTAACAGATTACGAGGTCGGGGGAGTTTTCTGGATGTTTGGTTTTAATTAACAGAAGGGTTCGACTCCACCTTGTAAATGTCCATCCACGCTAACCCCATTTCCCTGCAGTTGGCCCATACCCTTCCAGGTCCTTTCCTATCCAAATATTTATGCAAATGCTTTTGCAATGTTGTTAATGTATCCCCCTCAATCACATCTGTTGGCAGCTCATCCACGTACCAGCCTCTGAATAAAGAAGTGATGCCTCAGGTACCGTTTTTCTTCCTTCACCTCTAACGTTAAACTGATCCCATCTCGTCCTCGATTCTCTACACCTTGGAAAAAACCTGAGAGCATTAACCTTATCCATACCCCTCGTGATTTTATGCAGCTCGATAACGTCCCCCCTCAGTGTCCTACACTCTAAAGAAAAGGTCCTAGCTTGTCCAACCTCTCCCTATAACTCAGACCATTGGATCCTGGCAACGTCCATGGGAATTTATGCTGCACTCTTCCTAATTTCATAAATTGCTCCCTATAAAAAAGTGACAAAAACTGAACAGAATACTCCAAGTGCGGCCTTACCAAAGTCCTGTATAACTGCAATATAAATTCCCAACTTCCGTACTCAATGTCCGGCCTGATGAAGGTCAGTGTGTCAAATGCCTTCTTCACTGCCATGTCTACATGTGACTCCACTCTCAGAGAACCGTGCACCTGAACGCCAAAGACTGTCAGCCCACTAACCCCCTTAAGGACCTCCCATTCGCCCTGCAACTCCTACCTTGAGTTGAGTTTCCAAAATGCAAGACTTCACACATCTACATTAATTTCCATTTGACATTTCTCGGCCCACTTCCCCAAATGATTAAGGTACTGCTGCAATTTCTGATAAAATTCCTCACTGATCATGCTCCCACTTATTTTCGTTTCATCTGTAAACTTACTAATCATACCTTGTACATTCTCAACCAAATCATAGGTAACAAACTGTCATGGACCCAGCCTCCAGTCTGACAAGCATCCTTCCACTAAACCCTCTGCTTCCTAACATCAAGCCAACTGTACATCGAATTCGCCAGTTCCCCAGCATTTCACGTGATGTAACTCTCCAGAGTAGTCTGCCATATGGAACCTTATCAAAGGCCTTACTGATATCCATAGAGACTATGGTTACTGCTCGGCCCTCATCAACCTTCTTGGTCACTTCATCAAAGAACTCTAACAAATTTGGGAAGCATTTTCTCCCACTCACAACTCCATGCTGACTGCTCTGAATCAAACCTTGTGTAAGTAATGTGTGCAGTCAATGGTATGCTGTCCTTCATTGTAAGATGATTCAAGTACATAAGTAATGCCATCTTGCTGCTGTTGTATGGCCTTTCTGAGAGTGTGGTTGGGACACTCCCTACGGATTTGATCTTCTTTGTAATGAATGATCTCCTTACCACAGACACGCGTGATGGTATCACGAGGATAGAGTGAAGAAGCTGAGTGTTTAATCAGTAGAGCTTTAAGAGAAGAAGAAATGGTGACGCTAAATACGAGGAGTGGCAGTGATCATTTACTTCCAAAAAGAGAATTTCTCTTCCAGGGAGAGAAATTCCATACTTTACCAAGGATTGGTTGGTTTGATTTGTTGTCACGTTTTTAGATTAGATTACTTAGATTACTTACAGTGTGGAAACAAGCCCTTCGGCCCAACAAGTCCACACCGACCCGCCGAAGCGCAACCCACCCATACCCATACCCTTATATTTACCCCTTACCTAACACTACGGGCAATTTAGCATGGCCAATTCACCTGACCCGCACATCTTTGGACTGTGGGAGGAAACCGGAGCACCCGAAGGAAACCCACGCAGACACGGGGAGAATGTGCAAACTCCACACAGTCAGTCGCCTGAGTCGAGAATTGAACCCGGGTCTTCAGGCGCTGTGAGGCAGCAGTGCTAACCACTGTGCCACCGTGCCGCCCACGTGTACCTCAGTACAAGGAAACACTTTATTTATGAGCAGTGGAGGCAGATCATCGTCAGCAAGGCCAGGCAGACCATAGGGAGGAAATAGACTTGGACAGAGTAAGGCATACACGTTACACTGCACAGGACGTGCACAAGACAAGATCAACATGAACAAGATCAGCATTATTTGAACTGAGAGAGTCCATTCATCAGTCTAACGTGACTTTCCTAATAGTTTATATGCCTAAATTAACTCTCCCCACGTTATTGTGCAGTTGGTGTGTGAACCTGTACTGAACGTCAGGTTACTCACAATCCCCAACAGCAGCCACAATACCTTCCATCTGAAACAGGTATCCATTCCCACCAGCTTCCACCCTACATAGAGAACACCAGGCTGGCTTCTCGGAGATGGAAGGTGCCTTCTTGTGACTTCACACAAGACATATGGCTTCCTTCCTCACCACTAGAAAACCGCGTTAAAGTCCCACGTGTGTATCATGACAGACAGAGCCATGAGGAACAACGTGGAGCAGTCTGCCTGTGCAGCCTCTGATCCACTTGGTCATCATGTTAGAGCATCAGTTAGGAGACAGCGAGGATTGTTGATGCTGAAGATCAGAATAGACAGTGGTTTGCTGGAAAAGCACAGCAGAAGAATCGACGTTTCGAGCATAAGACATTCATCAGGAATCAGCATCAATTACCTCATTCTGCCCCTGTGTAAGTGCATTGAGATGGGAATGGCCTCCAACTGTTCCTGTGTAAGTTACCCAAGGGACTGACTGGCTTCTTCCTCGTCCGATTGGACAGGGTCAAGGGGCTGATTGGGTTACCCCTGGTTCCTGTTTGACGGCTCGATGTGCTGATGAATGTGATGATGCTGTTGCTTTAAGAGGGTATTTTGTTCTGGTTTCTTTTACGAGAGAGATTGAATGACCGTTACCAAGCTGGCTAGTTAAGACCACTTGAGTAAACAACTAGTGAGGCCTTAGGTTTATTTTAATGCAGATGGAATGGGTATGGTCAGCTCTCACAGAATAGGATTTCTGGCTTTTGGTTTCTCAGTAATATCAGAAATTATTGGGGTCTCCACCGAGTTGAAAGCTTTTGTGAATGTCTCCTGGCAGCTACTCTCTATGAATTTGCTCTTGGTGCTGTTTTTTTTTAATCCTGAATTGGAGAAATATTTGTGTCATTCAGTGTCTGAATATTCCTTTTTGCCAAGAGCTGTGTTCATGTGATTTTCCAGTATTGGAACAGTTCATTAGTAATAGTTCCTAGATCCATTATTCTGTTAACTTGTCCAATATAATTACGTTATTCTGAATTCTTCTTTCTTTGGTTTTATTTCATCTATCGTGTTTAAATAAATGGTGTTATGCTTCACACCGAGTTGTTTGACCAGTCACATTGCATCTGGAACAGACACTTTACATTTTCTTTAAAATAAGAAAACATTAGAATCTAGATTACCACCTTCAAATATTGTCGAGGGGTTCTGGTGTTGCTCATCACACTAGAATCCTTCTCTTCCTGAGTAATATGTTGGAGGCACTGAATGGGCTGTCCTTCTTCTCCAATAGTGTCAATGGGCTGAACGACTTCCTCATATTCCTGTGAAACCAGCGAGAGGTGCCGGATGAACTCTTATTTTACTGTGGCAATGTGCAGTGTCAGAGAGTCTTTTATATGAATGTTACGGACTCTTTAAAAGCACAATCCTCAATGGGGTCCATGTCTTGCTTCACATGAACTCAGTCCAGTTCAGAAGCTGACAGGGGCGACAATTTTTTCTGAACATTGTGGAATCCTCAGTGACCATCCCACTTCTGATCTTATGGTGGGGAGGGGGAGGGTGGGGAGACATTGATGAAGCAGCTGAAAATGTTTGTGAAGAGGAAGCTACACTGAGGACCTCCCACAGAGGTGATCCAGGACTGAGATGATAAACATTTTCCCTTGTGCCATGTTTGACTCCAAACACTGGAGAGTTTTCTCTGATTCCCATTAAGTTCAGATTTGTTAAGCTCCTTGATGTCAACAGAAGTCAACAGAAGCCTTGATGTTAGGACCAGTTATTTTTACCTGACCCCTTGTGTTAACTTCTTTTGTTCATATCAATAGGCCGTGGTATAGGAGCAGCAAGGATTTTCTTCAAACATTCAAACATTGAATGTCAGGATTTCTCTTCTCAAGAGTGTTCGGGAGCCAGATGACTGAAAGTATTTGAAGAGGAAGTAGATGGATATTGACCTGTCAGAGAGTTGAGGGTGATGAAGAATTGGGTATGAAAGAGGGTTTAAGACCAAGAGCAGATCAGTCATGATCTTAGTGAAGGGCAAGGCAGGCTTGGGGAATGAATGATCTGCCCCTGTGTCTGATGTTCTCACATTCTGTTATTGGAAAGTTAGCGGGTGTTATTTTCATAAATGTTCTGTTATTGAATGTTGCATTCAGGGAGACGAGGTGATTTTGTGAGCCATCGCTGGGTGAGGTATGGGGGCTGTATTCAAAGTGAATTTAGGTCTACAACATGACCAACAAATGGAGCACAAGTTTCAGAGAGGGGAAGCTCTGTAAACAGAGATGAGGGGCCTCTTTCATACCGAGCCTGGGTTTTACAGTTACATTTCTCAAATCACCTAAAAGCGTGTGGGACAGTCTTGAAACGGTGAACGATCTCCTCTGTTTCTCTGCACCAGGTTATAGAAGTAAGTAGCCTCTAAATGCTCCTGCCTAGCAGGTTTAGTGGCCTGAATGGAACACAGAAACACGGGATTGAGGGACAGGAGTGAGTCATTAGATACATTGAGCCTTCTCCACCAGGAACTAAGATTGTGGCTGATCAGGTTGTGGTCTCAGCCTCACTTTCCTGTCTGTATCCCATTATCCATGACTCAGTTCTCTATCAAATACTTCACTAACGCAACTTTCAATCAATGTGAACATAGAGGCACGATAAACTTCCAGTGAAGAGGATTTGGATTTGAAAGGTACTTTCAGAATTATTCGTCTTTCCTCTTATAGAATCAGAGAATCATGCAGAACGGAAACAGACCCGTTAGTCCAATCTGTTCACTCCGATCAGATATCAAATCTGATCCAGTCCCATTTGCTAGCATTAGGACAATATCCCTCCTCTTTCAGGTATTTTTTAAATGTATGATTGTAACCGCCTTCCGCACTTCCTCTGACAGCATTTTATGTACACACACCAGTCTCTGTGTGAAACTTTTAACTACAGGTCCCTTCTAAATTATTAGTCATCTCCCCTTCAACCTATGTTCTCCTGTTCTGGGCTCCCCTACCCTGGGGAGCAGAACATGGCTGTTCAGAATAACACTCCAGGGGAAACACCTCAAACTAATCAGCCTCTACCTAAAGCTCAAACCTCCAGTCCTGGGACATCTGTGTAAATCTTTTCTGCAGACAACCGAAGTGTACGCAGTATTCTTAAAGTGTCCTCACCAACATCCTGTACAGATGCAACATGCCACCACAACTCCTATACTCAATGCACTGACTGAGTATTCCTGAAGCCATTCCTGAAGAAGGGCTTATGCCCGAAACGTCGAATCTCCTGTTACTTGGATGCTGCCTGACCTGCTGCGCTTTTCCAGAAACACATTTTCAGCTCTGATCTCCAGCATCTGCAGACTTCATTTTCTCTTCTGACTGATTAAGGCAAATTTGTAAAATGTGATATGTACCGCACTGTCTGCATTCGACTCCACTTTCAAGGAACAATGTACCTGCAGCCCTATGTCCATTTGTTTCATAACACTCACCAGGCGCTTACCATTAAGTGTATATTTTCTGCCCTGATTTGCGTTCCCAAAATGTGTAACTTCATATTTATCTAAATTAAACTACATCTGTCACTCCTTGCCCCTTTGTCCCATCTAATTGTGGTCTTGTTGTACTCTGAGATAATCTACTACACCACCTTTCTGATGTCGTCTGTAAACTTACTCACTATGGTCCCAATATCCATATCTAAATCCTTGTCATAAATGGTGAAATGCAGTGAACTCAGTCCTGATTTTTTCAGCATACTGTTGCTCATAAGACTCCAGTCCGAAAAAATATCCCTCTTCCTTCAAGCCAATAGTGACTAGCTTCCCCTGTATCATAACTGACAGAAACTTACTAATCTGTCTACCAATCGGAATGTTGTGAACACCTTGCTGAGGTCCATGTGGACAATGTCTACCAAACTGCCTTTATCAATCTTCTTTGTCACCTCTTCATAAAACTCAACCAAATTAATGAGACATGATTTCCCATGCAGAAAGCCACATTGACTACCCTGATCAGTCCTTGTCTTCCCAAATGTATGTAAATGCTATCCCTCAGAATCCCCTTCAACAATTCACCCACCACTGACATCAGGCTCACCAGTCTATAGTTCCCTGGCTTTTTGGGTCACTGTCTCCTTTTCTAGTCCCATTCCTCCACTGCTCATAACAAATGTTAAATGTAACCAGGTCGGTGATATGGCCGATGATATCCATCTCAGACAGGGTCAGGATCCGTTTTAGGAACAAGTCAGGCTAGTTTCTTTAACCTGCTCAAATAGCACGTTTATGATCCAGAGCAATGCCACTCCAACTATGATGGAATAATGAATGGCAAACTATTTGGATATTGCAAATAAAGAATCGATATTTCCCATTCTAAAAACACTGACACACACACACACAAAGTAGATTAGATTAGATTACTTACAGTGCGGAAACAGGCCCTTTGGCCCAATAAGTCCACACCAACCTGCCGAAGCGCAACCCACCCAGACCCAATCCTCTACAGTTACCCCGGCACCTAACACTACGGGCAATTTAGCATGGCCAATTCATCTAACCTGCACATTTTTGGATTGTGGGAGGAAACCGGAGCACCCGGCGGAAAACCATGCAGACACGGGAAGAATGTGCAAACTCCACACCGAGTGTCGCCTGAGGCGGAGAATTGAACCTGGCTCTCTGGCACTGTGAGGCAGCAGTGCTAACCACTGTGCGACTGTGCCGCCCTTAAAATAAACAAAATAAACAAAATCTCTGCAATTTCACGTTGAAAGAACCTTGCCAAAATATTCGTGTAACTAATGACAAAAGGAAAAATTGCGAGATTGTCCAAAATGTCACTCTGCTTCTGAGGATATTCTACTCACACAGCTGCTCGCAATGGAATTTTATCCTGGGAGAGTTGGATTTTGCTGAATTCCCTTTGCATTAGGCAGTCACGAGGTTCCAGGTTAGCATAGTGGCTCAGTAGTTTGTACTGTTGCCCCGCACCATCAGAGAGACCAGGTGATTTTGTGAGACATTCCAATTCCAGCCTCAGGCGACTATCTGCATCTTCTCCCCTTGTCTGCGTGAGCTTCAGATGGGTGTTCCCGTTTCCTCCCACAGCTCAAAGCTGTATAATTCAAGTGGATTGGTCAAATAGTCCATCATGTTCAGCGATTTCTACTTTAGGTGCACGAGTCAGTGGTAACTGTAAAGGAATGGGAATGTTAGTCTTTGGAAGGTTGGCATGGACTTGTTGGGCCGAAGGGCTTGTTTCCACACTGCAGGGATTCAATAAAAATAAGAATGGAAACAATAACAGTAGAGTTTTGTTTTAGCTCGTACACGTTACTGTGATGAGGAATAATGAAGGAGAGAGAGTGCAATAGGCCGTTTCTTCTCGGGCAGATGATTTTCTCTCTCTCTGAGTTGAATCACACAATAATGTCATTCTCTCACAAACTGGACCATGTGAGGTCTCCTTGTACATTGTCCAAACTATGTCTCCATCATATTCCCTGTTCGATGTCAGTGCATCATTGCTGCTGTCATACACAGAGCCATACTCTGAGCAGAAAATGGTCTCGGTCGATTTGAAGATATGTTTATATGGCCCTGCGTCATTAAAAAGTAAAATGTTTAATGTATTCAGAATACATAGAACATAGAACATAGAACAGTCAAGCCCAGAACAGGCCCTTCAGCCCAAGATGTTGTGCCGACCATTGATCCTCATGTATGCACCCTCAAATTTCTCTGACCGTATGCATATCCAGCAGTCTCTTAAATGTCCCCAATGACCTTGCTTCCACAACTGCTGCTAGCAACGCATTCCATGCTCTCACAACCCACCTCTGACATCCCTTCTATACTTTTCTCCAACCAGCTTAAAACTATGACCCCTCATGTTAGCCATTTCTGCCCTGGGAAATAGTCTCTGGCTATCAACTCTATCTATGCCTCTCATTATCTTGAATACCTCAAATAGGTCCCCTCTTCTCCTCCTTTTCTCCAATGAAAAAAGTCCGAGATCAGTCAACCTCTCTTCATAAGATAAGCCCTCCAGTCCAGGCAGCATCCTGGTAAACCTCCTCTGAACCCTCTCCAAAGCATCCATATCTTTCCTATCATAGGACGACCAGAACTGGACGCAGTATTCCAAGTGTGTTCGAACCAAAGTTTTATAGAGCTGCAACAAGATCTCACGACTCTTAAACTCAATTCCCCTGTTAATGAAAGCCAAAACACCAAATGCTTTCTTAACAACCCTGTCCACTTGGGTGGCCATTTTAAGGGATCTATGTACCTGCACAGCAAGATCTCTGTGTTCCTTCACACTGCAAAGAATCCTATCCTTAATTCTGTACTCAGCTTTCAAATTCGACTTTCCAAAGTGCAACACCTCGCATTTATCCTGGTTGAACACCATCTGCTACCCCTCAGCCCATCTCTGCATCCTGTCAATGTCCTGCTGCAGCCTACAAGAGCCCTCTATACTGGCACCGACACCTCCAACATTTGTGTCATCTGCAAACTTGCCGATCCATCCTTCAATCTCCTCATCCAAGTCATTAATAAAAATTACAAAGAGTAGAGGCCCAAGGACAGAGCCCTGTCTAACACCAATCATCACAGACTTGCAGACAGAATATTTTCCTTCTACTACCACTCGCTGCCTTCTGCTGGCCAGCCAATTCTGTATCCAAACAGCTAACACCGATACCTGTGTTAAAATAAATGTTTCGTTTGAACAAATACAGAAATAGATGGAAAAGCTCAGCAAGTCTGTCAGCATCCAGATGCCTTTTACATGATATAGTTGTACCAGCCTCTACCACTTCCTCTGCCAGCTCATTCCATACACACACCACCCTCTGTGTGAAAAGGTGCCCTTTAGGCCTCTTCAAAATCTTTCCCCTCTCACTTTCCACCAATGTCCTCTAGTTTTGGACGCCCCTAACCTGGGGAAAATCCTTGACTATAAACCCTATCTATGGCCGTTCTGATTTTATAAACCTTTCCTGCTGCGAAATGTGACTTCAATCAATACGAATGGCTGTACTTTCAATAATCCCGGGCCTAAATGTTGAAATTCAACACTGACACCTGTTCTTTCTCCATCAAGTCACAATTCTAAAACCAGTTTAATCAGTTTGTTCAGATATATTAGGAGACACTTCTGTGGGATTTACACCTAGACCTTTGTGTCCAGAGGTAGGGACACGAGTACCACTCGGCAATACCCATAAAGCTGTAACATTATTCTCCTGTGTGTTTGTTCATCAGCCTGTTATGACATGCTGTGACATACCTTTAAAACAGACAGGACATGAATCCACACCTTCTGGTCCAGAGCTAGGAACACTACCAAACAATTTCAGGAATTGGAATCAAACCCAGAGTCATGGCTCAGAGACAGGGACACTACCCACTACACTACTATACCCAGATTTTGGGTCACATTTTAAGGGGCAGCATTCAGCTCGGTGTGGATTTATTATAATCAGGTTACCATTACTGAACTACACAAAACATTTTGCATTGTTAAACAAGTGGAAGATCGAAATTAACTATGAACATCTTTAATCGCTATTATCTGTAGTCTGCAATATTAGGGAAAGAAATTCTGCAGACATACTCTGCCCAATGAAGGGTCTCAAATAGATATCTATCACTGAACACCAGACACGGAGAAAGACCATAATTTCTGGTCCTAAATCACCGACCAGTATAACTCAACTCTCACGTGTGTCTGCCCTCTGCCTAAAACCATGAAATGATACCATTCTGCTGTTTACTGTCCAGCCTCTCCGCCCCACTGACTGTGTCTGCAATCTGTCCCTCCTCCCTCTAACCACACAAGACAAACCAAGCTCAGAGCCTTTGTGAAAATCAAGGCCGAAGTGTGCAGGTATCCTGGAGAGGGGATTTGAATTTTAAGATTAAACGGGGAAGGTGAGCAGGTGGTAATATCAATCACTGGCCGAGGCGTGGCAGATGGAGTTTAGTTTGGATTAATGCGAAGTATTGGATTTGCTAAATCAACAAGAGTAGGACTTGTACAGTTAAACGTAGGGCCATTGACAGTGTTGTAGAACAGAGACCTCGGCCATCAGGTATAATTATTTAAAAGTTGCATCTCATACAGATATTGTAGTTAAGAAGGTGTTTTGTCCACTTGCCTTCAATGGTCAGACCTTTGAGTATCGGAATTGGGACGTCATGTTGAGGTTGTACAGGACATTTGTGAGATCTCTTCTGGAATACTGTGTCCAGTCTGGTCATCCTGCCCCTCATTCCATAGGCACACCACCCTCTGGGTGAAAAAGCTGCCCTTAGGTCACTTTTAATTTTTTCCCCTCTTACTTTACAACGATGTCCTCTAGTTTTGGTCTCCACTACCCTTATAAAATACATTGACTATTCACTTTGATGTTATTGACCTTGATATTATTAAGCTGGAGAGGGTTCAGAAGAGTTTAACCCGGATGTTGCTGGAAATGGAGGGATTCAGCTATAAGGAGAGGCTGGATAGGCTGGGACATTTTTCACTGGAAAGTATGAGATGGAGGGGTAACTTTGCAGAGGTTTATAAAATGATGAGGGGTACAGATAAATTGTAGGGCCATTCCCCAGAACGTTCTGTCCCTGACATTATATAACTGCCATTTCCCGGAACGTTCTGTCCCCAACATTCTATAACTGCCATTCCCCGGAACGTTCTATCTCTGACATTATATAACTGCCATTCCCCGGAACGTTCTGTCCCCGACATTCTATAACTGCCATTCCCCAGAACATTCTGTCCCTGACATTCTATAACTGACACTCCCCGGAACGTTCTGTCCCGGACATTCTATAACTGACACTCCCATGCACGTTCTGTCCCTGACATTCTATAACTGACATTCCCTGGAACATTCCATCCCGACATTCTATAACTGCCATTCCCCGGAACGTTCTGTCCCGACATTCTATAACTGAAATTCCCAGGAACGTTCTGTCCCTGACATTCTATAACTGACATCCCCCGGAACATTATATCCCTAACGTTCTATAACTGCCATTCCCCGGAATGTTCTGTCCCCAACATTATATCACTGCCATTCCCCGGAACGTTCTGTTTGACATTCTATAATTGCCATGCCCCGGAACGTTCTGTCCCTGATATTCTATAACCCCATTCCCCGGAACGTTCTGTCCCCGACATTCTATAATTGCCATGCCCCGGAACGTTCTGTCCCTGACATTCTATAACTCCCATTCCCCAGAACGTTCTGTCCCTGACATTATATAACTGCCATTCCCCGGAACGTTCTGTCCCTGACATTCAATAACTCCCATTCCCGAGAACGTTCTCTCCCTGACATTATATAACTGAGATTCCCCGGAACGTTCTGTCCCCGACATTATATAACTGACATCCCCGGAACGTTCTGTCCCTGAGATTCAATAACTGAGATTCCCCAGAACGTTCTGTCCCCGACATTCTACAACTGACATCCCCGGAACGTTCTGTCCCTGAGATTCAATAACTGAGATTCCCCAGAACGTTCTGTCCCCGACATTCTATAACTGACATTCCTGGGAACGTTCTGTCCCTGACATTCTATAACTGCCATTCCCTGGAACGTTCTGTCCCAGACATTCTATAACTGACACTCCCCGGAACGTTCTATCCCTGACATTCTATAACTGACATTCGCTGGAACTTTCTGTCCCCGACATTCTATAACTGCCATTCCCCGGAACGTTCTGTCCCCGACATTCTATAACTGAAATTCCCTGGAACGTTCTGTCCCCGACATTCTATAACTGACATTCCCCGGAACATTATGTCCCTAACGTTCTATAACTGCCATTCCACGGAATGTTCTATCCCCAACATTCTATAACTCCCATTCCACAGAACGTTCTGTCCCTGACATTCTATAACTGCCATTTCCCGGAACGTTCTGTCCCAGACATTCTATAACTGACACTCCGTGGAAAGTTCTGTCCTGGACATTCTATAACTGACACTCCCCGGAACGTTCTTTCCCTGACACTCTATAACTGACATTCCCCAGAACATTATGTCCCTAACGTTCTATAACTGCCATTCCCCGGAATGTTCTGTCCCCAACATTCTATAACTGACATTCCCCAGAAAGTGCTGTCCCTGACATATATAACTGCCATTCCCCGGAACGTCTGTCCCTGACATTCTATAATTGCCATGCCCCGGAACGTTCTGTCCCTAACATTCTATAACTCCCATTCCCCAGAACGTTCTGTCTCAGACATTATATAACTGCCATTCCCCAGAACGTTCTGCCCCCGACATTCTATAACTGAGATTCCCCGGAACGTTCTGTCCCCGACATTATATAACTGACATCCCCGGAAAGTTCTGTCCCTGAGATTCTATAACTGCCATTCCCCGGAAAGTTCTGTCCCCAATATTCTATAACTGAAATTCCCTGGAACGTTCTGTCCCCGACATTCGATAACTGACATTCCCCGGAACTTTCTGTCCCCGACATTCTCTAACCGCCATTCTCCAGAACGTTTTGTCCCCGACATTCTATAACTGACATTCCCTGGAACGTTCTGCCCCTGACATTCTATAACTGACATTCCCCGGAACGTTCTGTCCCTGACATTCTATAACCGACATTCCCCAGAATGTTCTGTCCCCGACATTCTATAACTGACATTTCCTGGAACGTTCTGCCCCTGACATTCTATAACTGACATTCCCCAGAACGTTCTGTCCCTGACATTCTATAACTGACATTCCCCGGAACGTTCTGTCCCTGACATTGTTTGTGAACGGCTGGACGTCAGTGAAGTGAACAAGCGATAAGATCCCAAAGGAAGAGATCGCGTTCCAGGGAGAAGGAGACACTGTTCTGAAGGCCTCTCAGGCAGTTAAAGGGGTGAATACATTTTCCCTGCGTTTACATTTCATCACAACACAGGATCGACCACAATTCAGACCAAAATACAGAAATTCCTAACCTCCGTTTGTCTTCAGGAAACTGGGAGAGACTCCTTCAGGACAGTAACGTTTCCACCCTCCATATTAGGAACTGGGAAAGACTGACCTGTGTCTGCTCTCGACTGATGGAGTGTGTGGGAATGTTCTAGAAATCATCTGTCCTTATGGATGTTTCTCTGTGTATTTGGGGAGGGAGGGTTTCTTGTTGTTTATGTCACATTTTTGTAAGTAATTCCGACATTCCCATTTGTTATTCCAGCTCCAATTATTTTAATAAATCCCTGAATACAGGGACACATTTGAAAATCTCACTGGGTCCCCGATCCAACGGGTCCCTTTGCCTCCAGGCTGATGGATAATGGGTTTGTTTTCCTTCCTCACAGTTAACATAGTGACCATCTACGTCCCGCTTTATAAAGATTGTGGATTGTCTCCATGTGTCAGACGTTACCTGGGTGCCATGGCAGCGGCGGATCTCCTGGTCGTTATCCTCGATCTGATCCTGAGACACATTCCCATTGTTTACAGGGAACAGTTTTATTTCATGAAGGAATCCATCCCCATGTGTAATATCCACGCCGTCCTGCTTTATGCAGCCACTGACTGCTCTGTCTGGTTCACCGTCACTTTCACCTTTGATCGGTTTGTGGCCATTTGTTGCCAGAAGCTGAAAAGTAAATATTGCAGTGAGAAAACGGCGACTGTAGTTCTGGGAGCTGTGACTGTGCTGAGCTGTTTAAAGAACATTTCCTGGTATTTTATGCTTACGGCTCGGTATTGGCTGCGAACAACCCCTGGTTTTGTGGTACAACAGACAGTCTTTATTACTCCAGTGTCTGGGTCACAATCGAGTTCCTCCACCAAATTCTAACCCCGTGTGTCCCATTTCTCCTGATTCTGCTGCTCAATGTTCTCACCGTCAGACACATTTTAGTGACCAGCAGAGCCCGCAGGAGACTCCGTGCTCACACCAATGGGGACGCTCAGTCTGACACAGAAATGAGAAACCGAAAAAAATCCATCATTTTACTGTTTGTGATCTCGGCCAATTTCATCCTGTTATGGTCAACGTTAATGTTGTTTTCTATATGGGGCCGGATGTGGAATTTTGGGTATAGATCTGTGTATCTCCATCTCTTTGTGCAGGAATTGGGCTTCATGCTGCAGCTCCTCAGTTGCTGCACAAACACTGCGATTTATGCTGTGACCCAGACTAAGTTCAGGCAGCAGCTGAAGAATGTGCTGAAGTATCCCTTCACCCAAATCCATCCATCCAACAAATTCCCTCATTAATGAACCCATCCGGGATTTTCTCATTTCAGTTCAGTGTTTCAGCGATGGAACAGCCTGTAGCTATGGTAACAGACTGAGTGTAGCGCTGGTTTGTCCATCCTTATCCCACAGGGGGGATACAGGGAAACATTTCAATGTTTCTCACAACTCAGGGGCCATTGAGAAAAGGCACCATCCCACTGACTGTCTCCATCACTTCCATTTGTAAGCAATAAAAATGTTGATTAAAGCGTGCCGAGCAGCAGAGTGACCGATGTTGTTGTGTGTCTTTGTGTTGCAGAAGCTGAGCTGGAGAGAGACAGACTCAGCCCCAAGTGCTGGTCCTCAGGGAAGAAGAGGGCACCGCGCCCTGAGCTCAGGAGCTGGGTTTAACTCCCTCTGTCCTTACTTTCCCTTCTGGGTCTCCCACACCGACTTGGCTCTCAGCAGAATTCACCTTGCTCCCTTTGTCCCTCTCCCTCCATATATCCTACTCACTCTCTCGCTGCGCTGTTATCTCTCTCTCCTTTTCCCATTTACACACTCAATTCCACTGTCGTTGCCTTTCCCAATCTCTCTCCATCTTGCGATCATAACCTCCCATTGTTACTGTATTCCTGGAATCCTTCGGTGCTGGGGGAACAGAAGAGGGTTGTCAATCTTCGGACCGATATTAGGGAACAGAGATTGGGACGGCATATCAGGCCATTGCCAGGGCAAAAGTATGGAGCTTGGGCCAAACGCCATTGCTCGGGGACATAGCGGATGTGAGAACATCAGCCATTACTAGGGGGTTACATGTGGAGTGGCACAGTAGGCTGTGGCTGAGACAGTGTATCACAAACAGAACACATTGTGTGGGACCCACTGTCTGTTACTCAGGGAATAGAAAGGGGATGGGATTAAAGGCCATTGAGAGTGGATCGACTGGGTCGGTGTTCACGGACAGGAGCACTGTTTAAGGTGAGGAGTGTGATGGTGGGAGACTGCGTGGGCGTGTGAGTATGATGTTTGGGTGTAAGCGAAGGAATGAGCTTGATGGTGGCGGAATGTGTGGGAGAGTGAGTGTGACAGTGGGGGTGGTGTTGGGGGGGTGTGTGATGATGGTGGAGTATGTGGGGGAGTGCGTGATGGTGAGGGTGGTGTGGGGCAGTGTGTGTGATAGTGTTGGAGAGTGTAGGGGTGAGCGTGACGGTGGAGGTGGTGTGGGACAGTGTGTGTGATGGTGGTGGAGAGTGTGTGGGTGAGCGTCACGGTGGGGGCGGTGTGGGACAGTGTGTGTGTGATGGTGGAGCAGAGTGTGGGGGTGAGCGTGACAGTGTGGATGGTGTGGGGCATTGAGTGATTGTGAGGGGGTCAGAGTGTGGGTGACGGAGTGAGTGTGAGGGGGTCAGTGTGACGGTGGTGGAGTGGGTGTGAGGGGGTCAGCTCGATGGTGATGGAGTAAGTGTGAGGGGGTCAGTGCGACAGTGATGGAGTAAGTGTGAGGGTATCAGGGTGACGGTGATGGAATGAGAGTGAGGGGGTCAGGGTGACGGTGATGGAATGAGTGTGAGGGATCAGGGTGACAGTGATGGAGTGAGTGTGAGGGTGTCAGGGTGACGGAGATGGAGTTAGTGTGAGGGGGTCACGGTGATGGTGATGGAATGAGAGTGAGGGGGTCAGGGTGACGGTGATGGAATGAGTGTGAGGGGCTCAGGGTGTCGGTGAGAGAATAAGTGTGAGGGGGTCATGGTGACCGTGATGGAATGAGTGTGAGGGGTCAGGAAAACAGTGATGGAGTGAGTGTGAGGGGGTCAGGGTAACTGTGATGGAATGAGAGTGAGGTGGACAGGGTGATGGTGAAAGAGCAAGTGTGAGGGGGTCAGGGTGACAGTGATGGGGTGAATGTGAGGGGGTCAGGGAGACAGTGATGGAGTGAGTGTGAGGGGTTCAGAGTGACGGAGGTGGAGGTAATGTGAGGGGGTCGTGGTAACGGTGATGGAGTAAGTGTGAGGGTGCCAGAATGATGGAGATGGAGTTAATGTGAGGGGGTCATGGTAACTGTGATGGAGTAAGTGTGAGGGGGTCAGTGGGACGGTGAGGGAATGAGTGTGATGGGTCAGGGTGACGGTGATGGAATCAGTGTGAGGGGGTCAGGGTGACGGTGATGGAATCAGTGTGAGGGGCTCAGGGTGTCGGTGATGGAATCAGTGTGAGGGGCTCAGGGTGTCGGTGAGGGAGTGAGTGTGAGGGGGTCAGTTTGATGGTGATGGTGTGAGTGTGAGGGGACTAGTGTGATGGTGATGGAATGAGTGTGAGGGGGTCATTTGACGGTGATGGAGTCAGTGTGAGGATATCAGGGTGACAGTGATGGAGTGAGTGTGTGGGGATCAGAGTGACGGTAATGGAGTGAGTGTGAGGGGGTCAGGGTAACGGTGATGGAATGAGTGTGAGGGGGTCAGGTGATGGTGAGGGAGTGAGTGTGAGGGGGTCAGTGAGATGGTGATGATGTGAGTGTGAGAACGTTATGGTGACAGTGATGGAGTGAGTGTGAGGGGGTCAGCGTGATGGTGATGGAGTGAGTGTGAGGGGATTAGTGTGATGGTGATGGAGTGAGTGTGAGGGAGTCACTGTGTCGGTGATGGAGTGAGTGTGAGGTGGTCAGGGTGACTGTGATGGAGTGAGAGTAAGGGAATCAGGCTGACGGTGATTGAGTGAGTGTGAGGGGATCAGTGTGACAGTAATTGAGTGAGTGTGAGCGGGCCAGGGTGCCGGTGATGGATTGAGTGTGAGGGGGTCAGGAAGACAGTGATGGAGTGAATGTGAGGAGGTCAGGATGACAGTGATATAGTGAGTGTGAGTGGGTCAGTGCGACGGTGATGGATTGAGTGTGAGAGGGTCAGTGTGAAGGTGATGGATTGAGTGTGAGGGGTTCAGGGTGTCAGTGATTATGGGAGTGTCAGGTGGACATGATGATAGTGAGGGAGTGAGAGTGAGGGGGTCACTGTGACGGTGATGTAGTGAGTGTGAAGGGGTCAGTGGGACAGTAATGGGATGAGTCTGAGGGGGTCAGTTTGACGGTGATGGAGTGAATGTGAAGGGGTCAGGGTGTCGGTGATGGAATGAGTGTGAGGGGGTCAGGGTGATGGTGATGGAGTGAATGTGAGGGGATCAGGGTGTCAGTGATTGAGTGAGTGTGAGGGGGTCAGTGTGACAATGATGGAGTGAGTGTGAGGGGGTCGGTGTAAAGGTGATGGAGTGAGTGTGAGGGGTTCAGGGTGATGGTGATGGAGTGAGTGTGAGGGGGTCAGTGTGAAGGTGATGGAGTGAGTGTGAGGGGTTCAGGGAGACAGTGATGGAGTGAGTATGAGTGTGTCAGAGTGACGGAGATGTAGTGTGAGGGGGTCGTGGTAACGCTGATGGAGTAAGTGTGAGGGGGTCAGTGTGACGGTGAGGGAATGAGTGTGAGGGGGTCAGGGTGACGGTGATAGAATGAGTGTGAGGAGGTCAGTGTGATGGTGATGGAGTGAATGTGAGGGTATCAGGGTGACCGTGATGGAGTGAGTGTGACGGAGTCAGGGTTTCGGTGATGGAGTGAATGTGATGAGGTCAGTGTGATGGTGATGGTGTGAGTGTGATGGGGTCTGTGTGACGGTGCTGGAGTGAATGTGATGGAGTCAGGGCGACGGTGAGGGAGTGAGTATGACGGGGTCTGAGTGAGGGTGATGACGTGAGTGTGAGGGGGTCAGTGCGACAGTGATGCAGTGAGTGTGAGGATAACAGGGTGATTGTGATGGAGTGTGTGTGACAGAGTCAGGGTGTTGGTGATGGAGTGACTGTGAGGGGTTTAGGGTAACGGTGTTGTAGTGAGTGTGAGGGGATCAGGGTGAACGTGATGGAGTGTGTGTGACAGAGTCAGGGTGTTGGTGATGGAGTGACTGTGAGGGGTTTAGAGTAACGGTGTTGTAGTGAGTGTGAGGGGTTCAGGGCGACAGAGATCTGGTGAGTGCAAGGGGGTCCATGTGACGGTGATGGAATGAGTGGGAGGGGGTCAGGATGATGGTGGTGGTGTGAGTGTGAGGGGATCAGGGTGATGGTGATAGACTAAGTGTGAGGGGGACAGGGAGACAGTGATGGAGTGCGTGTGAGGGGTTCAGTGTGATGGTGATGGAGTGCGTGTGAGGTGGTCAGGGAGACATTGATAGTGTGAGTATGAGTGTGTCAGGCTGACAGTGATGGAGTGAGTGTGAGGGGGAAGGGTGATGGAGATGGAGTGAGTTGAGGGGTGTCAGTGTGACAGTGAAGGAATGAGTGTGAGGGGGTCAGGGTGATAGTGATGGACTAAGTGTGAGGGGGAGAGGAAGAGAGTGATGGAGTGAGTGTGAGGTGGTCAGGGAGACACTGATGGAGTGAGTGTGAGGGGGTCAGGGTGACGGTGATGGAGTGAGGGTGAGGGTGTCAAGATGATGGTGATGAAGTGAGTGTGAGGGGGTAAGGGTGACAGTGATGGAGTGAGTGTGGGGGAAGGGTGACAGTGATGGAGTGAAAGTGAGGGGGAAGAGTGACGGAGATGGAGTGAGTTGAGGGGGGTCAGGGTGACAGTGATGGAATGTGTGGGAGGGAGTCAGAGTGACGGTGATGGAGTGAGTGTGAGGGGATCAGTGTGTCCGTGATGGACTAAGTGTGCGGGTGTCAGGGTGAACGTGATATACTGAGTGTGAGGGTGTCAGGATGACCGTGATGGAGTGAGTTTTACGGGGTCAGGGTGTCGGTGATGGTGTGAGTGTGAGTTTGCCAGGGTGACAGTGATGGAGTGAATGTGCGGGGGTTCATGTGATGGTGATGGAGTTCGTGTGAGAGGGTCAGTGAGACAGTGATGCGGTGAGTGTGTGGGGAGCAGACTGAACAGGATGGACTGAGTGTGAGGGGGTCAGGGAAATTATGATGGAATGAGAGTGAGGGGGACAGGGTGATGGTGAAGGAGTGAGTGTGAGGGGGTCAGAATGACAATGATGGTGTGAGTGTGAGGGGGTTAGTGTGACAGTGATGGTGTGAGTATGATGGAGTCAGGGTGACGGTGATGGTGTGAGTATGAGGGGGTCAGGGTGATGGTGATGGTGTGAGTGTGAGGGGGTCAGTGTGACGGTGAGAGAGTGAGTATGATGGGGTTCGAGTGAGGGTGATGGAGTGAGTGTGAGGGGGTCAGTGCAACAGTGATGGAGTGAGTGTGAGGGTGTCAGGGTGACGGTGATGGAGTGCGTGTGAGGGGGTCAGGGTGACGGTGATGGAGTGAGTGTGAGGGGGTCAGGGAGACAGTGATGGAGTGAGTGTGAGGGGGTCAGGGTGATGGTGATGGAGTGAGTGTGAGGTGGTGAGGGAAACAGTGATGGAGTGAGTGTGAGGGGGTCAGGGTGACGGTGATGGAGTGAGTGTGTGGGGATCAGGGTGATGGTGATGGAGTGACTGTGAGAGGGTCAGGGTGAGAGTGATGGAGTGAGTCTGGGGTAGTCAGGGTGGCGGTGATGGAGTGAGTGTGACGGGGTCAGGGTGAGTGTGATGGAGAGAGTCTGGGGGTGTCAGGTTGACCGTGATGAAGTGAGTGTGAGGGAGTCAGTGTGACGGTGATGGAGTGAGTGTGAGGGGGTCAGGGTGACAGCAATGGAGTGAGTATGAGGGGGTCAGTGTGATAGTGATGGAATGAGTGTGAGGGTGTCAGGATGACCGTGATGAAGTGAGTGTGAGGGGATCAGTGTGACGGTGTTGTAGTGAGTGTGAGGGGGTCAGGGTGACAGAGATCTGGTGAGTGTGAGTGGGTCACGATGACGGTGAAGGAATGAGAGTGCGTGGTCAGTGTGATGGAGATGGAGTGAGTGTGAGTAGATCACAGTGACGGTGATGCTGTGAGTGTGAGTGCGTCAGGGTGACAGTGATGGTGTGAGTGTGAGGCGGTCAGGGTGACGGTGATGTTGTGAGTGTGACTGCGTCAGGGTGACATTGATAGAGTGAATGTGATGGTGTCAGAATGACGGATATGGAGTTAGTGTGACGGGGGGTCGTGGTAACGGTGATGGAGCATGTGTGAGGGGGTCAGTGTGACGGTGAGGGAATGAGTGTGAGGAGGTCAGTGTGATGGTGATGGAATGAGTGTGAGGAGGTCAGTGTGATGATGATGGAGTGATTTTGAGGGGGTCAGGGTGACGATGATGGAATGAGTGTGAGGGGGTCAGGGTGATGGTGATGGAGTGAGCGTGATGGGATCAGAGTGGTCATGATGGAGTGAGTTTGAGGGGGATGGGTTGACGGTGATGGAGTGAGTGTGAGGGGCCCAGGGTGTCGGTGATGGAGTGAGTGTGAGGGTGTCAGTGTGATGGTGATGGGGTGACCGTGAGGGGGAAGGGTGAGGGTGATGGAGTGAGTGTGAGGGGGTCAGGGTGACGGTGATGGAGTGAGTGTGAGTGGGTCAGGGTTTCGGTGATGGAGTGAGTGTGAGTGCATCAGTGTGACGGTGATGGAGTGTGTATCAGGGGGTCAGATTGATTGTGATGTAGTGAGTGTGAGGGGGTCAGTGTGATGGTGATGGAGTTAGTGTGAGGTGGTCAGGGTGACAGTGATGGAGTGAGTGTGAGGAGGTAAGGGTGATGGAGTGAGTGTGAGGGGGTCAGGGTGGTGGTGATGTAGTGAGTGTGAGGGGGTCAGCGTGATGGTGATGGAGTGAGTGTGAGGGATTCAGGGAGACAGTGATGCAGTGAGAGTGAGGGTGTCAGGGTTACGGAGATGGAGTGAGTGTGAGGGGTTCAGGTTGACTGTGATGGACTGCGTGAGAGGGGGTTAGGGAGACAGCGATGGATTGAGTGTGAGGGTGTGAGGGTGGCGTAGATGGAGTGAGTGTGAGGGGGTCAGGGAGACAGTGATGGAGTGAGTGTGAGGGGGTCAGGGTGATGGTGATGGAGTGAGTGTGACGGGGTCAGGGTGAGTGTGATGGAGTGAGTCTGGGGGTGTCAGTTTGACCGTGATGAAGTGAGTGTGAGGGGGTCAGGGTGACAGTAATGGAGTGAGTGTGAGGGGGTCAGTGTGATAGTGATGGAATGAGTGTGAGGGTGTCAGGATGACCGTGATGAAGTGAGTGTGAGGGGATCAGTGTGACGGTGTTGTAGTGAGTGTGAGGGGGTCAGGGTGACAGAGATTAAGTGAGTGTGAGTGGGTCACGGTGACGGTGAAGGAATGAGAGTGTGTGGTCAGCGTGACGGAAATGGAGTGAGTGTGAGTAGGTCACAGTGACGGTGATGCTGTGAGTGCGAGTGTGTCAGGGTGACAGTGATGTTGTGAGTGTGACTGCGTCAGGGTGACATTGATAGAGTGAGTGTGATGATGTCAGAATGACGGAGATGGAGTTAGTGTGACGGGAGGTCATGGTAACGGTGATGGAGTTAGTGTGAGGGGGTCAGTGTGACGGTGAGGGAATGAGTGTGAGGAGGTCAATGTGATGGTGATGGAATAAGTGTGACGAGGTCAGTGTGATGATGATGGAGTGATTTCGAGGGGGTCAGGGTGACGATGATGGAATGAGTGTGAGGGGGTCAGGGTGATGGTGATGGAGTGAGTGTGACGGGATCAGAGTGGCCATGATGGAGTAAGTTTGAGGGGGTTGGTTTGACGGTGATGGAGTGAGTGTGAGGGGCTCAGGGTGTCGGTGATGGAGTGAGTGTGAGGGTGTCAGTGTGATGGTGATGGGGTGACTGTGAGGGGGAAGGGTGAGGGTGATGGAGTGAGTGTGAGGGGGTCAGGGTGATGGTGATGGAGTGAGTGTGAGTGCATCAGTGTGACGGTGATGGAGTGTGTGTCAGGGGGTCAGATTGATGGTGACGTAGTGAGTGTGAGGTGGTCAGGGTGACAGTGATGGAGTGAGTGTGAGGAGGTAAGGGTGACGGTGATGGAGTGAGTGTGAGGGGGTCAGGGCGATGGTGATGTAGTGAGTGTGAGGGGGTCAGCGTGATGGTGATGGAGTGAGTGTGAGGGATTCAGGGAGACAGTGATGGAGTGCGTGTGAGGGGGTTAGGGAGACAGCGATGGAGTGAGTGTGAGGGTGTGAGGGTGGCGTAGATGGAGTGAATGTGAGGGGGTCAGGTGATGGTGTTGGGGTGACTGTGAGGGTGTCAGGGTGATGGTGATGGAGTGAGCGTGAGGGGGTAAGAGTGACGGTGATGGAGTGAGTGTGAGGGGGTCAGGGCGATGGTGATGGAGTGAGTGTGCGGGGCTCAGGGTGTTGGTGAGGGAGCAACAGTGAGGGGGTCAGTGTGACGGTGATGGTGTGAGTGTGAGAACGTCAGGGTGACAGTGATGGAGTGAGTGTGAGGGGGTCAGTGTGACTGTGATAGAGTGAGTGTGAGGTGATCAGTGTGACGGTGATGGAGTGAGTGTGAGGGGGTCAGGGTGACAGTGATGGAGTGAGTGTGTGGGGATCAGAGTGACGGTGATGGAGTGAGTGTGAGGGGGTCAGGGTGACGGTGATGGAATGAGTTTGAGGGGGTCAGGGTGATGGTGATGGAGTGAGTGTGAGGGGGTCAGTGAGACGGTGATGGTGTGAGTGTGAGAACATCAGGGTGACAGTGATAGAGTGAGTGTGAGGTGGTCAGGGTGACGGTGATGGAATATGAGTGTAAGGGTGGCAGGGTGATGGTGAGGGAGTGAGTGTGAGGGATCAGTGAAACGGTGTTGGTGTGAGTGTGAGAACGTCAGGGTGATAGTGATGGAGTGAGTGTGAGGGTTTCAAGGTGACTGTGATGGTAAGAGTGTGATGGGGTCAGGGTGTCGGTGATGGAGTGAGTGTGGGGGGGTCAGGGTGACGGTGATGGATTGAGTGTGACAACGTCAGGGTAACATTGATGAAGTGAGTGTGAGGGGGTTAGTTTGACGGTGATGGAGTGAGTGTGAGCGTGTCAGGGTGACAGTGATGGAGTGAGTGTGTGGGGATCAGAGTGACGGTGATGGAGTGAGTGTGAGGGGGTCAGGGTGACGGTGATGGAATGACTGTGAAGGGGTCAGGTGATGGTGAGGGAGTGAGTGTGAGTTGGTCAGTGAGATGGTGATGGTGTGAGTGTGAGGACGTTAGGGTGACAGTGATGGAGTGAGTGTGAGGGGGTCAGCGTGACGGTGATGGAGTGAGTGTGAGGGGATTAGTGTGATGGTGATGGAGTGAGTGTGAGGGAGTCACTGTGTCGGTGATGGAGTGAGTGTGATTTGGTCAGGGTTACTGTGATGGAGTGAGAGTGAGGGGGACAGGGTGATGGTGAAGGAGTGAGTATAAGGGGGTCAGGGTGATGGTGAGGGAGTGAGTGTCAGGGGGTCAGGGTGACGGTGATGGAGTGAGTGTGAGGGGGCAGGGTGATGGTGATTGAGTGCGTGTGAGGGGTTCAGGGTGATAGTGATGGATAGTGTGTGAGGGGGTCAGGGTGATGGTGAAGGAGAGTGTGCAGGGGCAGGGTGACGGTGATGGAGTGAGTGTGAGGGGGTCAGCGTAATGGTGATGGAGTGAGTGTGAGGGAATCAGGGTGACGGTGATTGAGTGAGTGTGAGGGGATCAGTGTGACGGTAATTCAGTGAGTGTGAGGGGGCCAAGGTGCCGGTGATGGATTGAGTGTGAGGGGATCAGGAAGACAGTGATGGAGTGATTGTGAGGGGGTCAGGATGACTGTGATGTAGTGAGTGAGTGGGTCAGTGCGACGGTGATGGATTGAGTGTGAGGGGTTCAGGGTGTCAGTGATTATGGGAGTGTCTGGAGGACATGATGATATTGAGGGAGTGAGAGTGAGGGGGTCACTGTGACGGTGATGTAGTGAGTGTGAAGGGGTCAGTGGGTCAGGAATGGGGTGAGTCTGAGGGGTTCAGTTTGATGGTGATGGAGTGAATGTGAAGGGGTCATGGTGTCGGTGATGGAGTGAGTGTGAGGGGGTCAGGGTGATGGTCATGGAGTGATTGTGAGGGGGTCAGGGTGTCAGTGATTGAGTGAGTGTGAGGGGGTCAGTGTGACAATGATGGAGTGAGTGTGAGGGGGTCGGTGTAAAGGTGATGGAGTAAGTGTGAGGGGTTCAGGGTGATGGTGATGGAGTGAGTGTGAGGGGGTCAGTGTAAAGGTGATGGAGTGAGTGTGAGGGGTTCAGGGTGATGGTGATGGAGTAAGTGTGAGGGGGTCAGTGTGAAGGTGATGGAGTGAATGTGAGGGGGTCAGGGTGACGGTAATGGATTGATTGTGAGATGGTCATGGTGACGCTGATGGAGAGCGTGTCGGGGATGAGGGTGATGGTGATGGAGTGAGTGTGAGGGGGTCAGTGTAAAGGTGATGGAGTGAGTGTGATGGGGTCAGGGTGACAGTGATGAAGTGAGTGTGAGAAGGTCCATGTGAGGGTGATGGAGTGAGTGTGAGGGTGTCAGGGTGAGTGTGATGGAGATCTTGTGAGGGGGTCAGTGTGATGGCGATGGACAAAGTGTGAGGGGTTCAGCATAAGGATGATGGAGAGTGTGTGAGGGGGTCAGTGTGACAGAGATGGAGTGAGTGTGAGGGGGTCAGTGTGACGGTGTTGGAGTGAGGGGGAGAGTGTCAAGGTGACCGTGATGGAGTGAGTGCGACGGGGTCAGTGTTTCGGTGATGGTTTGAGTGTGAGGGGGTCAGGGAGACAGATATCTGGTGAGTGTGAGTAAGTCATGGTGACCGTGATGGAATGAGAGTGAAGGGTCAGGGTGACAGTGATGGAGTGAGATTGAGGGTGTCAGGGTGATGGAGATAGAGTGAGTGTGTGGGGGTCAGGGTGAGGTTGATGGAGTGAGTGTGCGGCGGTCAGGGTGATGGTGATGGAGTGAGTGTGAGTAGGTCACGGTGACTGTGATGGAATGAGTGTGAGGGGGTCAGGGTGACAGTGATGAAGTGAGTGTGAGGGGGTAAGGGTGACAGTGATGGAGTGACTGTGAGGGGGTCAGGGAGACAGTGATGGAGTGAGTTTGAGTCTGTCAGAGTGACGGAGATGTAGTGTGAGGGGGTCGTGGTAACGGTGATGGAGTAAGTGTGAGGAGGTCAGTGTGACGGTGAGGGAATGAGTGTGATGGTGTCAGGGTGATGGTGATGGAATGAGTGTGAGGAGGTCAGTGTGATGGTGATGGAGTGAGTGTGAGTGTATCAGGGTGACCGTGATCGAGTGAGTGTGACGGGGTCAGGGTTTCGGTGATGGAGTGAGTGTGAGGGGGTCAGGGAGACAGAGATCTGGTGAGGGTGAGTGGGTCATGGTGACGGTGATGGAATGAGAGTGAAGGGTCAGGGTAACAGTGATGGAGTGAGATTGAGGGTGTCAGGGTGACGGAGATAGAGTGAGTGCGTGGGGGTCACGGTGACGTTGATGGAGTGAGTGTGAGGCGGTCAGGGTGACGGTGAGGGAATGAGTGTGAGAGGATCAGTGAGACAGTGATGGTGCGAGTGTGAGAACGTCCGGGTGATGGTGATGGAGTTAGTGTGAGTGGGTTACGGTGACGGTGATGGAATGAGAGTGAGGAGGTAAGGGTGAAAGTGATGGAGTGAGTGTGAGGGTGTCAGGGTGACGGTGAGGGAATGAGTGTGAGGGGGTCAGGGTGATGGTGATGGAATGAGTGTGAGGAGTTCAGTGTAACTGTGATGGAGTAAGTGTGAGTGGGTCAGTGCGAACTTCATGGAATGAGTGTGAGGGGATCAGCGTGACCGTGATGGACTACGTGTGAGGGTGTCAGGGTGACGGTGATGGAGTGAGTGTGAGGTGGTCAGTGTAACAGTGATGGAGTGAGTGTGAGTGTGTCAGAGTGACGGAGATGGAGTTAGTGTGAGGGGGTCAGTGTGATGGTGAGGGAATGTGTGTGAGGGATTCAGTGTGACGGTGATAGAATGAGTGTGAGGAGGTCAGTGTGATGGTGATGGAGTGAGTGTGAGGGGGTCAGGGTGGCGATGATGGAATGAGTGTGAGGGGGTCGGGGTGACGGTGAGGGAGTGAGTGTGAGAGGATCCGTGAGACAGTGATGGTGCGAGTGTGAGAACGTCAGGGTGACAGTAATGGAGTGAGTGTGACATGGTCAGGCTGTTGGTGATCGTGTGAGTGTGAGTGTGTTAAGGTTTCGGTGATGGAGTGAGTGTGAGGGCGTCAGGCAGACAGAGCTCTGGTGAGTGTGAGTTGGTCATGGTGACAGTGATGGAATGAAAGTGAGTGGTCAGGGTGAGAGTGATGGAGTGAGTGTGTGGGTGTCAGCGTGACAGAGTTGGACTGAGTGTGTGGGGGTCAGGGTGACGTTGATGGAGTAAGTGTGAGGCGGTCAGGGTGACAGTGATGGGGTGAGTGTGAGTAG
This sequence comes from Hemiscyllium ocellatum, assembly GCF_020745735.1. Taxonomy (NCBI): domain Eukaryota; kingdom Metazoa; phylum Chordata; class Chondrichthyes; order Orectolobiformes; family Hemiscylliidae; genus Hemiscyllium; species Hemiscyllium ocellatum. Next base: position 15,372,730 of record NC_083421.1, read on the forward strand.
CTCACGGTGACTGTGATGGAATGAGAGTGAGGGGTTCAGGGTGACAGTGATGGAGTGAGTGTGAGGGTGTCAGCGTGAGGGTGATGGAATGAATGTGAGGAGGTCAGTGTGATGGTGATGGAGTGAGAGTGAGGGAGTCAAGCTGTCGGTGATGGAATGAGTGTGAGGGGGCCAGTGTGATGGTGATGGAGTGAGTGAGAGGGGGACAGGCTGACAGTGATGGAATGAGTGTGAGGTGGTCAGGGTGATGGTGAGGGAGTGAGTGTGAAGGTGTCAGGGTGACTGTGATGGAGTGAGTGTGAGGGTGTCAGGGTGACGGTGATGTAGTGAGTGTGAGGGGGTCAGGGAGACAGCGATCTGGTGAGTGTGAGTGGGTCATGGTGACTCTGATGGAATGAGAGTGAGGGATCAGGGTGACAGTGATGGGGTGATTGTGAGTAGGTCACGCTGACTGTAATGGAATGAGAGTGAGGGGGTCAGGGTGACAGTGATGGAATGAGTGTGAGGAGGTCAGTGTGATGGTGATGGGGTGAGTGTGAGGGGGTCAGGCTGACGGTGATGGAATGAGTGTGAGGGGGATAGGGTGACGGTGAGGGAGTGAGTGTGAGGGGGTCATGGTAATGGTGATGGTGTGAGTGTGAGGGGGTCAGGGTGACGATGATGGAGAGAGTGTGAGAGGGTCAGTTTGACAGTGATGGATTGATTGTGAGGGGGACGGATGACAGTGATGGAGTGAATGTGAGGGGGGAAGGGAGTCGGAGATGGAGTGAGTTAAGGGGTGACAGGCTGACAGTGATGGAATGAGTGTGAGGTGGTTAGGGTGATGGTGAGGGAGTGAGTGTGAAAGTGTCAGGGTGACAGTGATGGAGTGAGTGTGAGAGGGTCAGGGTGATGGTGATGGAGTGAGTGTGACGGGGTCAGTGTAATGGTGATGGAGTGAGTGTGACGGGGTCAGGGTGAGTGTGATGGAGAGAGTCTGGGGGTGTCAGGTTGACCGTGATGAAGTGAGTGTGAGGGGGTCAGTGTGACGGTGATGGAGTGAGTGTGAGGGGGTCAGGGTGACAGTTATGGAGTGAGTGTGAGGATGTCAGGGTGATAGTGATGGAATGAGTGTGAGGGTGTCAGGATGACCGTGATGAAGTGAGTGTGAGGGGATCAGTGTGACGGTGTTGTAGTGAATGTGAAGGGGTCAGGGTGACATAGATCTGGTGAGTGCGAGTGGGTTACGGTGACGGTGAAGGAAATAAAGTGAGTGGTCAGCGTGACAGAGATGGAGTGAGTGTGAGTAGATCACAGTGACGGTGATGCTATGAGTGTGAGTGCGTCAGGGTGACAGTGATGGAGTGAGTGTGTGGCGGTCAGGGTGACGGTGATGTTGTCAGTGTGACTGCATCAGGGTGACATTGATAGAGTGAGTGTGATGGTGTCAGAATGATGGAGATGGAGTTAGTGTGACGGGAGGTCGTGGTAACGGTGATGGAGTAAGTGTGAGGGGGTCAGTGTGACGGTGAGAGAATGAGTGTGAGGAGGTCAGTGTGATGGTGATGGAATGAGTGTGAGGAGGTCAGTGTGATGATGATGGAGTGATTTTGAGGGGGTCAGGGTGACCGTGATGGAATGAGTGTGAGTGGGTCAGGATGATGGTGAGGGAGTGAGTATGAGGGGGTCAGTGAGACAGTGATGGAGTGAGTGCGACAGGATCAGAGTGACCATGATGGAGTGAGTTTGAGGGGGATGGGTTGATGGTGATGGAGTGAATGTGAGGGAGTCAAGTTGACGGTGATGGAGTGAGTGTGAGGGGCTCGGGGTAACGGTGATGGAGTGAGTGTGACGGTGTCAGTGTGATGGTGATGAAGTGAGTGTGAGGGGGGCAGGGTGAGGGTGATGGAGTGAGTGTGAGGGGGTCAGGGTGATGGTTATGGAGTGAGTGCGAAGGGATCACGGAGAGTGTGATGGAGTGAGTGTGAGTGGGTCAGGGTTTTGGTGATGGAGTGAGTGTGAGTGCGTCAGTGTGGCGGTGATGGAGTGTGTGTCAGCGAGTCAGATTGATGGTGATGTACTGAGTGTGAGGGGGTCAGTGTGATGGTGATGGAGTTAGTGTGAGGGGGTCAGGGTGACAGTGATGGAGTGAGTGTGAGGGGGTAAGGGTGACGGAGATGGTGTGAGTGTGAGGTGGTCGGTGTGACGGTGATGGAGTGAGTGTGAGGGGGTCAGATTGATGGTGATGTAGTGAGTGTGAGGGTGTCAGGGTGATGGTGATGGAGTGAGTGTGAGGGTGTCAGGGTGACGGAGATGGAGTGAGTGTGAGGGGGTCAGGTTGACTGTGATGGAGTGCGTGTGAGGGGGTTAGGGAGACAGCGATGGAGTGAGTGTGAGGGTGGCGTAGATGCAGTGAATGTGAGGGAATCAGGGTGATGGTGGTGGAGTGAATGTGAGGGGGGAAGGGAGACAGAGATGGAGTGAGTTAAGGGGGGGTCAGTGTGACAGTGTTGGAGTGAATGTGAGGGGGTCAGAGTGAGCATGATGGAGTGAGTGTGAGGGGGTCAGGGTGTCGTTGATGGAGTGAGTGTGAGGGGATCAGTGTGATGGTGATGGAGAAAGTGTGAGGGGTTCAGTGCGACAGTGATGGAGTGAGTGTGAGGGGATCAGTGTGTCAGTGATGGACTAAGTGTGAGGGTGTCAGGGTGACCGTGATGTACTGAGTGTGAGGGTGTCAGGGTGACCGTAATGGAGTGAGTTTTACGGGGTCAGGGTGTCGGTGATGGTGTGAGTGCGAGTGTGTCAGGGTGGCTGTGATGGAGTGAGTGTGAGGGTGTCTGTGTGATGGTGATGGAGTTAGTGTGAGGGGACAGGGTGCGGTGATGGAGTGAGTGTTAGGGGGTCAGGGTGTCGGTGATAGTGTGAGTATGAGTGTGTCAGGTTGACAGTGATGGAGTGAGTGTGAGGGGGTCAGTGTGACAGTGATGGAATGAGTGTGAGGGTGTCAGGGTGACTGTGATGGAGTGAGTGTGAGAGGGTCAGGGAGATGGTGATGGAATGAGTGTGAGGGTGTCAGGGTGACTGTCATGGAGTGAGTGTGACGGGGTCAGGGTGACAGTGATGGAGTGAGTGTGAGGGGGTCAGATTGATGGTGATGGTGTGAGTGTGAGGAGGTCAGCGTGATGGTGATGTAGTGAGTGTGAGGGAGTCAGGGAGACAGTGATGGAGTGAGTGTGAGGGTGTCAGGGTGGCGTAGATGGAGTGAGTGTGAGGGGGTCTGGGTGATGGTGGTGGAGTGACTGTGAGGGTGTCAGGGTAATGGTGATGGAGTGAGTGTGAGGGTTTCAGGCTGATGGTGATGGAGTGAGTATGAGTGAGTCAGGGTGACGGTGATGGAGTGAGTGTGAGGGGGTTAGGGAGTCAGTGATGGAGTGAGTGTGAGGGATTCAGGGTGGTGTAGATTGAGTGAGTGTGAGGGGGTCAGTGTGATGGTGATCGTGTGAGTCTGAGGCAGTCAGGCTGACAGTGATTTAGAGAGTGTGAGGGTGTCAGGGTGACAGTGATGGAGTGAATGTGAGGGTGTCAGGGTAACGGTGATGGACTGAGTGCGACGGTGTCAGTGTGACGGTGATGGAGTGAGTGTGAGGGATTCAGGGTGATGGTGAGAGAATGAGTGCGAGGGGGTCAGTGTGACGGTGATGGAATGAGTGTGAGGGGATCAGTGTGACGATGATGGAGTGAGTGTCAGGGGGTCAGGATGACAGTGGTGGAGTGAGTGTGAGGGGGTCACTGTGAGGGTAGTGGGGTGACTGTGAGGATGTCAGGGTGACAGTGATGGAGTGAGTGTGAGGCGGTAAGGGTGACGATGATGGAGTGAGTGTGAGGGGTTCAGTGTGAAGGTGACGTAGTGAGTGTGAGGGGGTCAGGGTGACAGTGATGGAGTGAGTGTGAGGGGGTCAGGGTGACAGTGATGGAGTGAGTGTGAGGGTGTCAGGGTGACAGTGATGGAGTTAGTGTGAGGGGGTCAGAGTGACGGTGATGGAGTGAGTGCGATGGCGTCAGTGTGACAGTGATGGAATGAGTGTGAGTGGTTCAGGGTGATGGTGAGAGAATGAGTGCGAGGGGGTCGGTGTGACAGTGATGGAATGAGTGTGAGGGTGTCAGGGTGACTGTGATGGAGTGAGTGTGAGAGGGTCAGGGAGATGGTGATGGAATGAGTGTGACGGGGTCAGAGTGTCTGTGATAGTGTGAGTATGAGTGTGTCAGGCTGACAGTGATGGTGTGAGTGTGAGGGGGTCAGTGTGACAGTGATGGAATGAGTGTGAGGGTGTCAGGGTGACTGTCATGGGGTGAGTGTGACGGGGTCAGGGTGACAGTGATGGAGTGAGTGTGAGGGGGTCAGATTGATGGTGATGGTGTGAGTGTGAGGAGGTCAGCGTGATGGTGATGTAGTGACTGTGAGGGAGTCAGGGAGACAGTGATGGAGTGAGAGTGAGGGTGTCAGGGTGACGGAGATGGAGTGAGTGTGAGGGGGTCAGCATGATGGTGATGAAGTGATTGTGAGGGAGTCAGGGTGACAGTGATGGAGTGAGTGTGAGGGTGTCAGGGTGGCGTAGATGGAGTGAGTGTGAGGGGGTCTGGGTGATGGTGGTGGAGTGACTGTGAGGGTGTCAGGGTAATGGTGATGGAGTGAGTGTGAGGGTTTCAGGCTGATGGTGATGGAGTGAGTATGAGTGAGTCAGGGTGACGGTGATGGAGTGAGTGTGAGGGGGTTAGGGAGTCAGTGATGGAGTGAGTGTGAGGGATTCAGGGTGGTGTAGATTGAGTGAGTGTGAGGGGGTCAGGGTGATGGTGATCGTGTGAGTCTGAGGCAGTCTGGCTGACAGTGATTTAGAGAGTGTGAGGGTGTCAGGGTGACAGTGATGGAGTGAATGTGAGGGTGTCAGGGTAACGGTGATGGACTGAGTGCGACGGTGTCAGTGTGACGGTGATGGAGTGAGTGTGAGGGATTCAGGGTGATGGTGAGAGAATGAGTGCGAGGGGGTCAGTGTGACAGTGATGGAATGAGTGTGAGGGTGTCAGGGTGACGGTGATGGAGTGAGTGTGAGGGATTCAGGGTGATGGTGAGAGAATGAGTGCGAGGGGGTCAGTGTGACGGTGATGGAATGAGTATGAGGGGATCAGTGTGACGATGATGGAGTGAGTGTCAGGGGGTCAGGATGACAGTGGTGGAGTGAGTGTGAGGGGGTCACTGTGAGGGTAGTGGGGTGACTGTGAGGATGTCAGGGTGACAGTGATGGAGTGAGTGTGAGGCGGTAAGGGTGACGATGATGGAGTGAGTCTGAGGGGGTCAGTGTGAAGGTGATGTAGTGAGTGTGAGGGGGTCAGGGTGAAAGTGATGGAGTGAGTGTGAGGGGGTCAGGGTGACAGTGATGGAGTGAGTGTGAGGGTGTCAGGGTGACAGTGATGGAGTTAGTGTGAGGTGGTCAGTGTGACGGTGATGGTGTGAGTGCGATGGCGTCAGTGTGACGGGGATGGAGTGAGTGTGAGGGTGTCAGGGTGACTGTGATGGAGTGAGTGTGAGAGGGTCAGGGATATGGTGATGGAATGAGTGTGACGGGGTCAGAGTGTCAGTGATAGTGTGAGTATGAGTGTGTCAGGCTGACAGTGATGGTGTGAGTGTGAGAGGGTCAGCGTGACAGTGATGGAATGTGTGTGAGGGTGTCAGGGTGACTGTCATGGAGTGAGTGTGACGGGGTCAGGGTGGCAGTGATGGAGTGAGTGTGAGGGGGTCAGATTGATGGTGATGGTGTGAGTGTGAGGAGGTCAGCGTGATGGTGATGTAGTGAGTGTGAGGGAGTCAGGGAGACAGTGATGGAGTGAGAGTGAGGGTGTCAGGGTGGCGTAGATGGAGTGAGTGTGAGGGGGTCTGGGTGATGGTGGTGGAGTGACTGTGAGGGTGTCAGGGTGACGGTGATGGAGTGAGTGTGAGGGGGTTAGGGAGTCAGTGATGGAGTGAGTGTGAGGGATTCAGGGTGGTGTAGATTGAGTGAGTGTGAGGGGGTCAGGGTGATGGTGATCGTGTGAGTCTGAGGCAGTCAGGCTGACAGTGATTTAGAGAGTGTGAGGGTGTCAGGGTGACAGTGATGGAGTGAATGTGAGGGTGTCAGGGTAACGGTGATGGAGTGAGCGCGACGGTGTCAGTGTGACAGTGATGGAGTGAGTGTGAGGAATTCAGGGTGATGGTGAGAGAATGAGTGCGAGGGGGTCAGTGTGACGGTGATGGAACGAGTGTGAGGGGATCAGTGTGACGATGATGGAGTGAGTGTCAGGTGGTCAGGATGACAGTGGTGGAGTGAGTGTGAGGGGGTCACTGTGAGGGTAGTGGGGTGACTGTGAGGATGTCAGTGTGACGGTGATGGAGTGAATGTGAGGGCGTCAGTGTGACAGTGATGGAGTGAGTGTGAGAGGATCAGGATGACAGTGATGGAGTGAAGATGAGGGTGTCAGGGTGAAGCTGATGTAGTGAGTGTGAGGGAGTCAGGGAGATGGTGATGGAGTGAGTTTGAGGGGGTCAGCGTGATGGTGATGGAGTGACTGTGAGGGTGTCAGGGTGATGATGATGGAGTGAGTATGAGGGGGTAAGGGTGACGGTGATGGAGTGAGTGTGAGGGAGTCAGTGTGACGGTGATGGAGTGAGTGTGAGTGGGTAAGAGTGATGGTGATGGAGTGAGTGTGAGGGTATCGGTGTGACGGTGATGGAGTTACTGTGAGGGGGTCAGATTGATGGTGATGTAGTGAGCGTGAGGGGGTCAGCGTGATGGTGATGGAGTGAGTGTGAGGGAGTCAGGGAGACAGTGATGGAGTGAGAGTGAGGGGTTTAGGGAGACAGCGATGGAGTGAGTGTGAGGGTGTCAGGGTGGCGTAGATGGAGTGAGTGTGATGGGGTCAGTGTGATGGTGATGGAGTTAGTGTGAGGGGGTCAGGTTGACAGTGATGGAGTGAGTGTGAGGGGGTAAGGGTGATGGTGATGGAGTGAGTGTGAGGGGTAAGGGTGACGGTGATGGTGTGAGTGTGAGGGGGTCGGTGTGACGTGATGGAGTGAGTGTGAGCTGGGTCAAATTGATGGTGATGTAGTGAGTGTGAGGGGGTCAGCGTGATGGTGATGGAGTGAGTGTGAGGGAGTCAGGGAGACAGTGATGGAGTGAGAGTGAGGGTGTCAGGGTGACGGAGATGCTGTGAGTGTGAGGTGGCCAGGTTGACTGTGATGGAGTGCGTGTGAGGGGGTTAGGGAGACAGCGATTTAGTGAGTGTGAGGGTGTGAGGGGGGCGTAGATGGAGTGAGTGTGAGGGTGTCAGGGTGATGGTGTTGGAGTGTCTGTGAGGGTGTCAGTGTGATGGTGATGGAGTGAGTGTGAGGGGGTAAGGATGACGGTGATGGAGTGAGTATGAGGGGGTAAGGGTGATGGTGATGGAGTGAGTGTGAGGGGGTCAGGGCGATGGTGATGGAGTGAGTGTGAGGGGTCATTGTAATGGTGATTGAGTTAGTGTGAGTGGGTCACGGTGACGGTAATGGAATGAGAGTGAGGGGGTCAGGGTGACAGTGATGGAGTGAGTCTGAGGGGGTCAGTGTGAAGGTGATGTAGTGAGTGTGAGGGGGTCAGGGTGACAGTGATGGAGTGAGTGTGAGGGGGTCAGGGTGACAGTGATGGAGTGAGTGTGAGGGTGTCAGGGTGACAGTGATGGAGTGAGTGTTAGGAGGTCAGTGTGACGGTGATGGAGTGAGTGCGATGGCGTCAGTGTGACGGTGATGGAGTGAGTGTGAGTGGTTCAGGGTGATGGTGAGAGAATGAGTGCGAGGGGGTCAGTGTGACAGTGATGGAATGAGTGTGAGGGTGTCAGGGTGACTGTGATGGAGTGAGTGTGAGAGGGTCAGGGAGATGGTGATGGAATGAGTGTGACGGGGTCAGAGTGTCAGTGATAGTGTGAGTATGAGTGTGTCAGGCTGACAGTGATGGTGTGAGTGTGAGGGGGTCAGTGTGACAGTGATGGAATGAGTGTGAGGGTGTCAGGGTGACTGTCATGGAGTGAGTGTGACGGGGTCAGGGTGACAGTGATGGAGTGAGTGTGAGGGGGTCAGATTGATGGTGATGGTGTGAGTGTGAGGAGGTCAGCGTGATGGTGATGTAGTGACTGTGAGGGAGTCAGGGAGACAGTGATGGAGTGAGAGTGAGGGTGTCAGGGTGACGGAGATGGAGTGAGTGTGAGGGGGTCAGCATGATGGTGATGAAGTGATTGTGAGGGAGTCAGGGTGACAGTGATGGAGTGAGTGTGAGGGTGTCAGGGTGGCGTAGATGGAGTGAGTGTGAGGGGGTCTGGGTGATGGTGGTGGAGTGACTGTGAGGGTGTCAGGGTAATGGTGATGGAGTGAGTGTGAGGGTTTCAGGCTGATGGTGATGGAGTGAGTATGAGTGAGTCAGGGTGACGGTGATGGAGTGAGTGTGAGGGGGTTAGGGAGTCAGTGATGGAGTGAGTGTGAGGGATTCAGGGTGGTGTAGATTGAGTGAGTGTGAGGGGGTCAGGGTGATGGTGATCGTGTGAGTCTGAGGCAGTCAGGCTGACAGTGATTTAGAGAGTGTGAGGGTGTCAGGGTGACAGTGATGGAGTGAATGTGAGGGTGTCAGGGTAACGGTGATGGAGTGAGTGCGACGGCGTCAGTGTGACAGTGATGGAGTGAGTGTGAGGGATTCAGGGTGATGGTGAGAGAATGAGTGTCAGGGGGTCAGTGTGACGGTGATGGAACGAGTGTGAGGGGATCAGTGTGACGATGATGGAGTGAGTGTCAGGGGGTCAGGATGACAGTGGTGCAGTGAGTGTGAGGGGGTCACTGTGAGGGTAGTGGGGTGACTGTGAGGATGTCAGTGTGACGGTGATGGAGTGAATGTGAGGGCGTCAGTGTGACAGTGATGGAGTGAGTGTGAGAGGATCAGGATGACAGTGATGGAGTGAAGATGAGGGTGTCAGGGTGAAGGTGACGTAGTGAGTGTGAGGGAGTCAGGGAGATGGTGATGGAGTGATTTTGAGGGGGTCAGCGTGATGGTGATGGAGTGACTGTGAGGGTGTCAGGGTGATGATGATGGAGTGAGTATGAGGGGGTAAGCGTGACGGTGATGGAGTGAGTGTGAGTGAGTCAGGGTACGGTGATGGAGTGAGTGTGAGTGGGTAAGAGTGATGGTGATGGAGTGAGTGTGAGGGTATCGGTTTGACGGTGATGGAGTTACTGTGTGGGGGTCAGATTGATGGTGATGTAGTGAGTTTGAGGGGGTCAGCGTGATGGTGATGGAGTGAGTGTGAGGGAGTCAGGGAGACAGTGATGGAGTGAGAGTGAGGGGTTTAGGGAGACAGCGATGGAGTGAGTGTGAGGGTGTCAGGGTGGCGTAGATGGAGTGAGTGTGACGGGGTCAGTGTGATGGTGATGGAGTTAGTGTGAGGGGGTCAGGTTGACAGTGATGGAGTGAGTGTGAGGGGGTAAGGGTGATGGTGATGGAGTGAGTGTGAGGGGGTAAGGGTGACGGTGATGGTGTGAGTGTGAGGGGGTCGGTGTGACGTGATGGAGTGAGTGTGAGCTGGGTCAAATTGATGGTGATGTAGTGAGTGTGAGGGGGTCAGGGAGACAGTGATGGAGTGAGAGTGAGGGTGTCAGGGTGACGGAGATGCTGTGAGTGTGAGGTGGTCAGGTTGACTGTGATGGAGTGCGTGTGAGGGGGTTAGGGAGACAGCGATTTAGTGAGTGTGAGGGTGTGAGGGGGGCGTAGATGGAGTGAGTGTGAGGGTGTCAGGGTGATGGTGTTGGAGTGTCTGTGAGGGTGTCAGGGTGATGGTGATGGAGTGAGTGTGAGGGGGTAAGGGTGATGGTGATGGAGTGAGTGTGAGGGGGTCAGGGCGATGGTGATCGAGTGAGTGTGAGGGGTCATTGTAATGGTGATTGAGTTAGTGTGAGTGGGTCACGGTGACGGTAATGGAATGAGAGTGAGGGGGTCAGGGTGACAGTGATGGAGTGAGTGTGAGGCGGTAAGGGTGACGATGATGGAGTGAATGTGAGGGGGTCAGTGTGAAGGTGATGTAGTGAGTGTGAGGGGGTCAGGGTGACAGTGATGGAGTGAGTGTGAGGGGGTCAGGGTGACAGTGATGGAGTGAGTGTGAGGGTGTCAGGGTGACAGTGATGGAGTGAGTGTTAGGGGGTCAGTGTGACGGTGATGGAGTGAGTGCAATGGCGTCAGTGTGACGGTGATGGAGTGAGTGTGAGTGGTTCAGGGTGATGGTGAGAGAATGAGTGCGAGGGGGTCAGTGTGACAGTGATGTAGTGAGTATGAGGGGGTCAGGGTGACAGTGGTGGAGTGAGTGTGAGGGGGTCACTCTGAGGGTGGTGGAGTGACTGTGAGGGTGTCAGGGTGACGGTGATGGAGTGAATGTGAGGGCGTCAGTGTGACAGTGATGGAGTGTGTGTGAGGGGATCAGGATGACAGTGATGGAGTGAATGTGAGGGTGTCCGGGTGAAGGTGATGGAGTGAGCGTGAGGGGGTCAGGGAGATGGTGATGTAGTGAGTTTGAGGGGGTCAGCGTGATGGTGATGGAGTGAGTGTGAGGGGGTCAGGGAGACAGTGATGGAGTGAATATGATGGTGTCAGGGTGACGGAGATTAAGTGTGTTTGAGGGGGTCAGATTGATGGTGATATAGTGAGTGTGAGGGGTTTAGCGTGATGGTGATGGAGTTAGTGTGAGTGGGTCACGGTGACAGTGATGAAATGAGAGTGAGGGGGTCAGAATGACAGAGATGGAGTGAGTGTGAGGGGGTAAGGGTGACGGCGATGGAGTGAGTGTGAGGGGGTCAGATTGATTGTGATGTAGTGAGTGTGAGGGGGTCAGCGTGGTTGTGATGGAGTTAGTGTGAGTGGGTCACGGTGACGGTGATGGAATGAGAGTGAGGGGGTAAGGGTGACGGTGATGGAGTGAGTGTGAGGGAGTCAGGGTGATGGTGATGGAGTGAGTGTGAGGGGGTCAGGGTGACGGTGATGGAGTGAGTGTGAGGGGGTCAGGGTGACGGAGATGGAGTGTGTGTGAGGGTGTCAGGGTGATGCTGATCGTGTGTGTGTGAGGCCGTCAGGCTGACAGTGAATGAGAGTGTGAGGGGGTCAGAGTGATGGTGAAAAAGTGAGTGTGATGCGGTCAGTGCGACGGTGATGGAGTGAATGTGAGTGCGTCAGGGTGACTTTGAGGGAGTGAGTGTGAAGGGGTCATGGTGACAGTGATGGAGTGAGTTTGATGGGGTCAGGGTGATGGTGATGAAGTGAGTGTGAGCTGGTCAGGGTGTTGGTGATGGAGTGAGTTTGAGGGAGTCAGGGTGATGGTGATGGAGTGAGTGTGAGGGGGTCAGTGTGACGGAGATGGAGTGAGTGTGAGGGTTTCAGGGTGATGGTGAGAGAATGAGTGCAACCGGGTCAGTGTGACAGTGATGGAATGAGTGTGAGGGGATCAGTGTGACGATGATGGAGTGAGTGTGAGGGGGTCAGATTGACAGTGGTGTTGTGAGTGTGAGGGGGTCACTGTTAGGGTGGTGGAGTGACTGTGAGGTGTCAGGGTGACGGTGTTGGACTGATGTGAGGGGGTCAGGGTGATTGTGATGGATTAAGTGTGGGGGGCTGGGCGACGGTGATGGAGTGAATGTGAGGGCGTCAGTGTAACAGTGATGGAGTGAGTGTGAGGGTGTCAGGGTTTAGGTGATGGAGTGAATGTGAGGGGGTCAGGGTGATCGTGATGGAGTGAGTTTGAGGGATTCAGGGTGATGGTGATGGAGTGAGTGTGAGGGGGTCAGCGTGACGGAGATGGAGTGAGTGCGACTGTGACAGTGTGACGGTGATGGAGTGAGTGTGAGTGGTTCAGGATGATGGTGGGAGAATGAGTGCGAGGGGGTCAGTCTGACAGTGATGGAACGAGTGTCAGGGGATCAGTGTGACGATGATGGAGAGAGTGTGAGTGGGTCAGGGTGAAAGTGGTGGAGTGAGTGTGAGGGCGTCACTGTGAGGGTGGTGGAGTGACTGTGAGGGTGTCAGTGTGGCGATGATGGAGTGAGTGTGAGGGGATCAGGATGACAGTGATGGAGTGAGTGTGAGGGTGTCAGGGTGAAGGTGACGGAGGGGGTGTGAGGGGGTCACGGTGATGGTGATGGAGTGAGTGTGAGGGGGTCAGGGAGACAGTGATGGAGTGAATGTGATGGTGTCAGGGTGACGGAGATGGAGTGTGTGTGAGGGGGTCAGATTGATGGTGATATAGTGAGTGTGAGGGGGTCAGTTTGATGGTGATGTAGTGAGTGTGAGGGGGTCAGCATGATGGTGATGGAGTTAGTGTGAGTGGGTCAGGGTGACGGAGATGGAGTGTGTGTGAGCGTGTCAGGGTGATGCTGATCGTGTGACTGCGAGGCCATCAGGCTGACAGTGAATTAGAGAGTGTGAGGGGGTCAGAGTGATAGTGAAAAAGTGAGTGTGATGTGGTCAGTGCGACGGTGATGCAGTGAGTGTGATTGCGTCAGGGTGACAGTGAGGTAGTGAGTGTGAAGGGGTCAGTGTGACAGTGATGGAGTGAGTTTGATGGGGTCAGGGTGATGGTGATGAAGTGAGTGTGAGCTGGTCAGGGTGTTGGTGATGGAGTGAGTTTGAGGGAGTCAGGGTGATGGTGATGGAGTGAGTGTGAGGGGGTCAGTGTGACGAAGATGGAGTGTGTGTAAGGGGGTCAGGGTAACGGTGATGGAGTGAGTGCAACGGTGTCAGTGTTACGGAGATGGAATGAGTGTGAGGGGATCAGTGTGACGATGATGGAGTGAGTGTGAGGGGGTCAGGCTGACAGGGGTGGAATGAGTGTGAGGGGGTCACTGTGAGGGTGGTGGAGTGACTGTGAGGGTGTCAGGGTGACGGTGATGGACTGATGTGAGGGGGTCAGGGTGATTGTGATGGATTAAGTGTGGGGGGCTGGGCGACAGTGATGGAGTGAATGTGAGTGCGTCAGTGTAACAGTGACGGAGTGAGTGTGAGGCGATCAGGATGACAGTGATGGAGTGAATGTGAGGGTGTCAGGTTGGAGGTGATGGAGTGAGTGTGAGGGGGCAGGGCGACGGTGATGGATTGAATGTGAGTGGGTCAGGGTGATGGTGATGGAGTAAGTGTGAGGGTGGGCAGGGCGACAGTGATGGAGTGAGTGTGAGGGGGTCATTGTCACGGTGAGGCAGTGAATGTGATGGAGTCAGGGTGACGGTGAGGGAGTGAGTATGATGGGGGCTGAGTGAGAGTGATGGAGTGAGTGTGAGGGTGACAGCGTGACCGTGATGGAGTGAGTGTGAGGCTGTCAGGGTGACCGTGATGGATTGTGTGTGACAGAGTCAGGGTGTCGGTGATGGAGTGATTGTGAGGTGTTTAGGGTAACGGTTGTGGAGTAAGTGTGAGGGGGTCAGGGCGTCAGAGATCTGGTGACGGTGAGTGGGTCACGGTGATGGTGATGGAATGAGAGTGAGGGGGTCAGAGTGAGAGTGATGGAGTGAGTCTGGGGTTGACAGGGTGTCGGTGATGGAGTGAGTGTGAGGGTGTCAAGTTGACCGTGAGTGTGACGGGGTCCGCGCATCGGTGATGGAGTGAGTGTGAGGGGGTCAGGGTGTCGGTGATGGAGTGAGTGTGAGGGGGTCACGGAGACAGAGATCTGGTGAGTGGGAGTGGGTCACGGTGATGGTATTGGAATGAGTGTGAGGGGGGTCAGTGAGACGGTGATGGAGTGAGTGTGACGGGATCATAGTGACCATGATGGAGTGAGTGTGAGGGGTTTGGGTTGACGTTGATGGAGTGAAAGTGAGGATGTCTGGTTGACGGTGATGGAGTGAGTGTGAGGGGATCAGGGTGACGGTGATGGAGTGAGTGTGCTTGGACAGGGTGCGGTGATGGAATGAGTGTGAGGAGCAGGATGAGGGTATTGGAGTGAGTGTGAGGGTGTCAGTGTGATGGTGATGGACTGAGTGTGAGGGGGCAGGGTGCGGTGATGGAGTGAGTGTGAGGGGGGCAGGGTGAGGGTGATGGAGTGAGTGTGAGGGGTCTGGGTGATGGTTATGGAGTGAGTGAGAAGGTATCACGGTGAGTGTGATGGAGTGAGTGCGAGGGCGGGCAGGCTGACGGTGATGGAGTGAGTGTGAGGGGATCAGGGTGACAGTGATGGAGTTAGTGTGAGTGGGTCATGGTGACGGTGATGGAATGAGAGTGAGGGGATCAGGGTGACAGTGATGGAGTGAGTGTGAGTGGGTAAGGGCGACGTAGATGGAGTGAATGTGATGTGGTCAGGGTGATGGTGATCGTGTGAGTGTGAGGCCGTCAGGCTGACAGTGATTTAGAGAGTGTGAGGGATCAGAGTGATGGTGAAAAAGTGAGTGTGTTGAGGTCAGTGCGATGGTGATGGAGTGAGTGTGAAGGTGTCAGGGTGACCGTGATAGATTGAGTGTGAGTGCGTCAGGGTGACAGTGATGGAGTGAGTGTGAGGGGATCAGTGTGACGGTGATGGAGTCAGTGTGAGGCGGTCAGGGTGACAGTGATGGAGTGAGTGTGAGGGGTCAGGGTGACGGTGATGGAGTGAGTGTTCGGGGATCAGTGTGACGGTGATGGAGTCAGTGTGAGGCGGTCAGGGTGACAGTGATGGAGTGAGTGTGAGGGGGTCAGTGAGACGGTGATGGAGTGAGTGTGAGGGGATCAGAGTGAACATGATGGAGTGAGTGTGAGGGGTTTGGGTTGATGTTGATGGAGTGAATGTGAGGGTGTCCGCTTGACGGTGATGGAGTGAGTGTGAGGGTGTCAGAGTGATGGTGATGGAGTGAGTGTGAGGGGGCAGGGTGTGGTGTTGGAGTGAGTGTGAGGGGGTCAGGGTGCGGTGATGGAGTGAGTGTGAGGGAGCAGGGTAAGGGTGATAGTGTGAGTGTGAGGGTGTCAGTGTGATGGTGATGGAGTGAGTGTGAGGGGGCAGGGTGTGGTGTTGGAGTGAGTGTGACGGGGTCAGGGTGACGGTGATGGAGTGAGTGTGAGGGGATCAGGGTGACAGTGATGGAGTGAATGTGAGGGTGTCAGGGCGATAGAGATGGAACGAGTGCGAGGGGATCAGGGTGATGGTGATGGAGCGAGTGTGAGGGGATCAGGGTGAAAGTGATGAAGTGAATGTGAGGGTGTCAGGGTGAGAGTAATGGAGTGAGTGTGAGGGGGTCAGTGTGACGGTGATGGAGTTAGTGTGAGTGGATCACGGTGACGGTGATGGAATGAGAGTGAGGTGATCAGGGTGACAGTGATGGAGTGAGTGCGAGGGGGAAGGGTGACAGTGATGGAGTGAATGTGATGGTGTCAGGGTGACGGAGATGGAGTGTGTGTGAGGGGGTCAGATTGATGGTGATATAGTGAGTGTGAGGGGGTCAGTTTGACGGTGATGTAGTGAGTGTGAGGGGGTCAGCATGATGGTGATGGAGTTAGTGTGAGTGGGTCACTGTGACGGTGATGGAATGAGAGTGAGGGGGTAAGGGTGACGGTGATGGAGTGAGTGTGAGGGGGTCAGCGTGATTGTGATGGAGTGAGTGTGAGGGAGTCAGGGTGACAGTGATGGAGTGCGTGTGAGGGGGTCAGAGTGACGGTGATGGAGTGAGTGTGAGGGGGTCAGGGTGACGGAGATGGAGTGTGTGTGAGCGTGTCAGGGTGATGCTGATCGTGTGACTGCGAGGCCATCAGGCTGACAGTGAATTAGAGAGTGTGAGGGGGTCAGAGTAATAGTGAAAAAGTGAGTGTGATGTGGTCAGTGCGACGGTGATGCAGTGAGTGTGAGTGCGTCAGGGTGACAGTGAGGTAGTGAGTGTGAAGGGGTCAGTGTGACAGTGATGGAGTGAGTTTGATGGGGTCAGGGTGATGGTGATGAAGTGAGTGTGAGCTGGTCAGGGTGTTGGTGATGGAGTGAGTTTGAGGGAGTCAGGGTGATGGTGATGGAGTGAGTGTGAGGGGGTCAGTGTGACGAAGATGGAGTGTGTGTAAGGGGGTCAGGGTAACGGTGATGGAGTGAGTGCAACGGTGTCAGTGTTACGGAGATGGAATGAGTGTGAGGGGATCAGTGTGACGATGATGGAGTGAGTGTGAGGGGGTCAGGCTGACAGGGGTGGAATGAGTGTGAGGGGATCAGTGTGACGATGATGGAGTGAGTGTGAGGGGGTCAGGCTGACAGGGGTGGAATGAGTGTGAGGGGGTCACTGTGAGGGTGGTGGAGTGACTGTGAGGGTGTCAGGGTGACGGTGATGGACTGATGTGAGGGGGTCAGGGTGATTGTGATGGATTAAGTGTGGGGGGCTGGGCGACAGTGATGGAGTGAATGTGAGTGCGTCAGTGTAACAGTGACGGAGTGAGTGTGAGGGGATCAGTGTGACGGTGATGGAGTCAGTGTGAGGCGGTCAGGGTGACAGTGATGGAGTGAGTGTGAGGGGGTCAGGGTGACGGTGATGGAGTGAGTGTTCGGGGATCAGGGTGACGGTAATGGTGTGAATGCGACGGTGTCAGTGTGATGGTGATGGAGTGAGTGTGAGGGGTTCAGGGTGATGGTGCGAGAATGAGTGCGAGCGGGTCAGTGTGACAGTGATGGAATGAGTGTGAGGGGATCAGTGTGACGATGATGGAGTGAGTGTGAGGCGGTCAGGGTGACAGTGATGGAGTGAGTGTGAGGGGGTCAGTGTGATGGTGATGGAGTGAGTGTGAGGGGTTCAGGGTGATGGTGCGAGAATGAGTGCGAGCGGGTCAGTGTGACAGTGATGGAATGAGTGTGAGGGGATCAGTGTGACGATGATGGAGTGAGTGTGAGGGGGTCAGGGTGACAGTGGTGGAGTGAGTGTGAGGGGGTCACTGTGAGGTTGGTGGAGTGACTGTGAGGGTGTCAGTGGGACGGTGATGGAGTGACTGTGAGGGGGTCAGTGTGATGGTGATGGATGAAGTGTGAAGGGGCAGTGCGATGGTGATGGAGTGAATGTGAGGGCGTCAGTGTGACAGTGATGGAGTGAGTCTGAGGGGATAAGGATGTCAGTAATGGAGTGAATGTGAGGGTGTCAGGGTGAAGGAGATGGAGCGAGTGTGAGGGGATCAGATTGATGTTGATGGAGTGTGTTTGAGGGGGTCAGGGTGATGGTGATGGAGTGAGTGTTAGGGGGTAAGGGTGACGATGATGGAGTGAGTGTGAGGGAGTTAGGGAGATAGTGGTGTAGTGAGTTTGTTGGGGTCAGGGTGACTTCGATAGAGTGAGTGTGAGTTTGTCAAGATGCCGGAGAATAAGTGAGTGTGAGGGTGTCAGGGTGACGGTGATGGAGTGAGTTTGAGGGGGTCAGGGTGATGGTGATGGAGTGAGTGTTAGGGGGTAAGGGTGACGATGATGGAGTGAGTGTGAGGGAGTTAGTGAGACAGTGATGGAGTGAGTTTGTGGGGGTCAGGGTGACTTTGATAGAGTGAGTGTGAGTTTGTCAGGATGCCGGAGATGGAGTGAGTGTGAAGGGGTCAGGGTGACGGTGATGGAGTGAGTGTAATGGGTTCAGGGTGATGGTGATAGAATGAGTGCGACCGGGTCAGTGTGACAGTGATGGAATGAGTGTGAGCGGATCAGTGTGACGATGATGGAGTGAGTGTGAGGGGGTCAGGGTGACAGTGGTGGAGTGAGTATGAGGGGGTCACTGTGAGGGTGGTGGAGTGACTGTGAGGGTGTCAGGGTGACGGTGAAGGAGTGAGTGTGAGGGGGTCAGGGTGATTGTGATAGATTAAGTGTGAGGTGTCTGGGCGACGGTGATGGAGTGAATGTGAGGGCGTCAGTGTGACAGTGATGGCGTGAGTGTGAGGGGATCAGGATGACAGTGATGGAGTGAATGTGAGACGGTCAGGGTGACGGTGATGGTGTGAGTGTGAGGGTGTCAGAGTGATGGTGATGGAGTGAGTGTGAGGGAGCAGGGTAAGGGTGATGGTGTGAGTGTGAGGGTGTCAGTGTGATGGTGAAGGAGTGAGTGTGAGGGGGCAGGGTGCGGTGATGGAGTGAGTGTGAGGGGGTCAGGATGATGGTGATATAGTGAGTGTCAGGGTGTCAGGGTGAGAGTGATGGAGTGAGTCTGGGGTTGTCAGGGTGGCGGTGATGGAGTGAGTGTGTTGGTGTCAGGGTGTCGGTGATGTAGTGATTGTGAGGGGGTCAGGGAGACAGAGATCTGGTGAGTGTGAGTGAGTCACTGTGATGGTGATGGAATGAGTGTGATGGGGTCAGTGAGACGGTGATGGAGTGAGTATGAGAGGATCAGAGTGATCATGATGGAGTCAGTGTGTGGGGTTTGGGTTGACGTTGATGGAGTGAATGTGAGGGTGTCCGGTTGACGGTGATGGAGTGAGTGTGAGGGGATCAGGGTGACGGTGATGGAGTGAGTGTGAGGGTGTCAGAGTGATGGTGATGGAGTGAGTGTGCGGGGGCAGGGTGCGGTGATGGAGTGAGTGTGAGGGAGCAGGGTGAGGGTGATGGTGTGAGTGTGAGGGTGTCAGGATGATGGTGATGTACTGAGTGTGAGGGAGTCAGGATGAGAGTGATGGAGTGAGTCTGGGGTTGTCAGGGTGGCAGTGATGGAGTGAGTGTGCTGGTGTCAGGGTGTCGGTGATGTAGTGAGTGTGAGGGGATCAGGGAGACAGAGATCTGGTGAGTGTGAGTGGGTCACGGTGATGGTGATGGAATGAGTGTGATGGGGTCAGTGAGACGGTGATGGAGTGAGTGTGAGGGGATCAGAGTGAACATGATGGAGTGAGTGTGAGGGGTTTGGGTTGATGTTGATGGAGTGAATGTGAGGGTGTCCGCTTGACGGTGATGGAGTGAGTGTGAGGGTGTCAGAGTGATGGTGATGGAGTGAGTGTGCGGGGGCAGGGTGCGGTGATGGAGTGAGTGTGAGGGAGCAGGGTAAGGGTGATAGTGTGAGTGTGAGGGTGTCAGTGTGATGGTGATGGAGTGAGTGTGAGGGGGCAGGGTGTGGTGTTGGAGTGAGTGTGAGGGGGTCAGGGTGACGGTGATGGAGTGAGTGTGAGGGGATCAGGGTGACAGTGATGGAGTGAATGTGAGGGTGTCAGGGCGATAGAGATGGAACGAGTGCGAGGGGATCAGGGTGATGGTGATGGAGCGAGTGTGAGGGGATCAGGGTGAAAGTGATGAAGTGAATGTGAGGGTGTCAGGGTGAGTGTAATGGAGTGAGTGTGAGGGGGTCAGTGTGACGGTGATGGAGTTAGTGTGAGTGGATCACGGTGACGGTGATGGAATGAGAGTGAGGTGATCAGGGTGACAGTGATGGAGTGAGTACGGGGGGGAAGGATGACAGTGATGGAGTGAATGTGATGGTGTCAGGGTGACGGAGATGGAGTGTGTGTGAGGGAGTCAGATTGATGGTGATATAGTGAGTGTGAGGGGGTCAGTTTGACGGTGATGTAGTGAGTGTGAGGGGGTCAGCATGATGGTGATGGAGTTAGTGTGAGTGGGTCACTATGACGGTGATGGAATGAGAGTGAGGGGGTAAGGGTGACGGTGATGGAGTGAGTGTGAGGGGGTCAGCGTGATTGTGATGGAGTGAGTGTGAGGGAGTCAGGGTGACAGTGATGGAGTGCGTGTGAGTGGGTCACTGTGACGGTGATGGAATGAGAGTGAGGGGGTAAGGGTGACGGTGATGGAGTGAGTGTGAGGGGGTCAGCGTGATTGTGATGGAGTGAGTGTGAGGGAGTCAGGGTGACAGTGATGGAGTGCGTGTGAGGGGGTCAGAGTGACGGTGATGGAGTGAGTGTGAGGGGGTCAGGGTGACGGAGATGGAGTGTGTGTGAGCGTGTCAGGGTGATGCTGATCGTGTGACTGCGAGGCCATCAGGCTGACAGTGAATTAGAGAGTGTGAGGGGGTCAGAGTGATAGTGAAAAAGTGAGTGTGATGTGGTCAGTGCGACGGTGATGCAGTGAGTGTGAGTGCGTCAGGGTGACAGTGAGGTAGTGAGTGTGAAGGGGTCAGTGTGACAGTGATGGAGTGAGTTTGATGGGGTCAGGGTGATGGTGATGAAGTGAGTGTGAGCTGGTCAGGGTGTTGGTGATGGAGTGAGTTTGAGGGAGTCAGGGTGATGGTGATGGAGTGAGTGTGAGGGAGTCAGTGTGACGAAGATGGAGTGTGTGTAAGGGGGTCAGGGTAACGGTGATGGAGTGAGTGCAACGGTGTCAGTGTTACGGAGATGGAATGAGTGTGAGGGGATCAGTGTGACGATGATGGAGTGAGTGTGAGGGGGTCAGGCTGACAGGGGTGGAATGAGTGTGAGGGGGTCACTGTGAGGGTGGTGGAGTGACTGTGAGGGTGTCAGGGTGACGGTGATGGACTGATGTGAGGGGGTCAGGGTGATTGTGATGGATTAAGTGTGGGGGGCTGGGCGACAGTGATGGAGTGAATGTGAGTGCGTCAGTGTAACAGTGACGGAGTGAGTGTGAGGCGATCAGGATGACAGTGATGGAGTGAATGTGAGGGTGTCAGGTTGGAGGTGATGGAGTGAGTGTGAGGGGGCAGGGCGACGGTGATGGATTGAATGTGAGTGGGTCAGGGTGATGGTGATGGAGTAAGTGTGAGGGTGGGCAGGGCGACAGTGATGGAGTGAGTGTGAGGGGGGTCATTGTCACGGTGAGGCAGTGAATGTGATGGAGTCAGGGTGACGGTGAGGGAGTGAGTATGATGGGGTCTGAGTGAGAGTGATGGAGTGAGTGTGAGGGTGTCAAGTTGACCGTGAGTGTGACGGGGTCCGCGCATCGGTGATGGAGTGAGTGTGAGGGGGTCAGGGTGTCGGTGATGGAGTGAGTGTGAGGGGGTCACGGAGACAGAGATCTGGTGAGTGGGAGTGGGTCACGGTGATGGTATTGGAATGAGTGTGAGGGGGTCAGTGAGACGGTGATGGAGTGAGTGTGACGGGATCATAGTGACCATGATGGAGTGAGTGTGAGGGGTTTGGGTTGACGTTGATGGAGTGAAAGTGAGGATGTCTGGTTGACGGTGATGGAGTGAGTGTGAGGGGATCAGGGTGACGGTGATGGAGTGAGTGTGCTTGGACAGGGTGCGGTGATGGAATGAGTGTGAGGAGCAGGATGAGGGTATTGGAGTGAGTGTGAGGGGGCATGGTGCGGTGATGGAGTGAGTGTGAGGGGGGCAGGGTGAGGGTGATGGAGTGAGTGTGAGGGGGTCTGGGTGATGGTTATGGAGTGAGTGAGAAGGGATCACGGTGAGTGTGATGGAGTGAGTGCGAGGGCGGGCAGGCTGACGGTGATGGAGTGAGTGTGAGGGGATCAGGGTGACAGTGATGGAGTTAGTGTGAGTGGGTCATGGTGACGGTGATGGAATGAGAGTGAGGGGATCAGGGTGACAGTGATGGAGTGAGTGTGAGGGGGTAAGGGCGACGTAGATGGAGTGAATGTGATGTGGTCAGGGTGATGGTGATCGTGTGAGTGTGAGGCCGTCAGGCTGACAGTGATTTAGAGAGTGTGAGGGGTCAGAGTGACGGTGAAAAAGTGAGTGTGATGTGGTCAGTGCGATGGTGATGGAGTGAGTGTGAAGGTGTCAGGGTGACCGTGATAGATTGAGTGTGAGTGCGTCAGGGTGACAGTGATGGAGTGAGTGTGAGGGGATCAGTGTGACGGTGATGGAGTCAGTGTGAGGCGGTCAGGGTGACAGTGATGGAGTGAGTGTGAGGGGGTCAGGGTGACGGTGATGGAGTGAGTGTTCGGGGATCAGGGTGACGGTAATGGTGTGAATGCGACGGTGTCAGTGTGATGGTGATGGAGTGAGTGTGAGGGGTTCAGGGTGATGGTGCGAGAATGAGTGCGAGCGGGTCAGTGTGACAGTGATGGAATGAGTGTGAGGGGATCAGTGTGACGATGATGGAGTGAGTGTGAGGGGGTCAGGGTGACAGTGGTGGAGTGAGTGTGAGGGGGTCACTGTGAGGTTGGTGGAGTGACTGTGAGGGTGTCAGTGGGACGGTGATGGAGTGACTGTGAGGGGGTCAGTGTGATGGTGATGGATGAAGTGTGAAGGGGCAGTGCGATGGTGATGGAGTGAATGTGAGGGCGTCAGTGTGACAGTGATGGAGTGAGTCTGAGGGGATAAGGATGTCAGTAATGGAGTGAATGTGAGGGTGTCAGGGTGAAGGAGATGGAGCGAGTGTGAGGGGATCAGATTGATGTTGATGGAGTGTGTTTGAGGGGGTCAGGGTGATGGTGATGGAGTGAGTGTTAGGGGGTAAGGGTGACGATGATGGAGTGAGTGTGAGGGAGTTAGGGAGATAGTGATGGAGTGAGTTTGTGGGGGTCAGGGTGACTTCGATAGAGTGAGTGTGAGTTTGTCAAGATGCCGGAGAATAAGTGAGTGTGAGGGTGTCAGGGTGACGGTGATGGAGTGAGTTTGAGGGGGTCAGGGTGATGGTGATGGAGTGAGTGTTTGGGGGTAAGGGTGACGATGATGGAGTGAGTGTGAGGGAGTTAGTGAGACAGTGATGGAGTGAGTTTGTGGGGGTCAGGGTGACTTTGATAGAGTGAGTGTGAGTTTGTCAGGATGCCGGAGATGGAGTGAGTGTGAAGGGGTCAGGGTGACGGTGATGGAGTGAGTGTAATGGGTTCAGGGTGATGGTGATAGAATGAGTGCGACCGGGTCAGTGTGACAGTGATGGAATGAGTGTGAGCAGATCAGTGTGACGATGATGGAGTGAGTGTGAGGGGGTCAGGGTGACAGTGGTGGAGTGAGTATGAGGGGGTCACTGTGAGGGTGGTGGAGTGACTGTGAGGGTGTCAGGGTGACGGTGAAGGAGTGAGTGTGAGGGGGTCAGGGTGATTGTGATAGATTAAGTGTGAGGTGTCTGGGCGACGGTGATGGAGTGAATGCGAGGGAGTCAGTGTGACAGTGATGGCGTGAGTGTGAGGGGATCAGGATGACAGTGATGGAGTGAATGTGAGACGGTCAGGGTGACGGTGATGGTGTGAGTGTGAGGGTGTCAGAGTGATGGTGATGGAGTGAGTGTGAGGGAGCAGGGTAAGGGTGATGGTGTGAGTGTGAGGGTGTCAGTGTGATGGTGAAGGAGTGAGTGTGAGGGGGCAGGGTGCGGTGATGGAGTGAGTGTGAGGGGGTCAGGATGATGGTGATATAGTGAGTGTCAGGGTGTCAGGGTGAGAGTGATGGAGTGAGTCTGGGGTTGTCAGGGTGGCGGTGATGGAGTGAGTGTGTTGGTGTCAGGGTGTCGGTGATGTAGTGATTGTGAGGGGGTCAGGGAGACAGAGATCTGGTGAGTGTGAGTGGGTCACGGTGATGGTGATGGAATGAGTGTGATGGGGTCAGTGAGACGGTGATGGAGTGAGTGTGAGAGGATCAGAGTGATCATGATGGAGTCAGTGTGTGGGGTTTGGGTTGACGTTGATGGAGTGAATGTGAGGGTGTCCGGTTGACGGTGATGGAGTGAGTGTGAGGGGATCAGGGTGACGGTGATGGAGTGAGTGTGAGGGTGTCAGAGTGATGGTGATGGAGTGAGTGTGCGGGGGCAGGGTGCGGTGATGGAGTGAGTGTGAGGGAGCAGGGTGAGGGTGATGGTGTGAGTGTGAGGGTGTCAGGATGATGGTGATGTACTGAGTGTGAGGGAGTCAGGATGAGAGTGATGGAGTGAGTCTGGGGTTGTCAGGGTGGCAGTGATGGAGTGAGTGTGCTGGTGTCAGGGTGTCGGTGATGGAGTGAGTGTGAGGGGATCAGAGTGAACATGATGGAGTGAGTGTGAGGGGTTTGGGTTGATGTTGATGGAGTGAATGTGAGGGTGTCCGCTTGACGGTGATGGAGTGAGTGTGAGGGTGTCAGAGTGATGGTGATGGAGTGAGTGTGCGGGGGCAGGGTGCGGTGATGGAGTGAGTGTGAGGGAGCAGGGTAAGGGTGATAGTGTGAGTGTGAGGGTGTCAGTGTGATGGTGATGGAGTGAGTGTGAGGGGGCAGGGTGTGGTGTTGGAGTGAGTGTGAGGGGGTCAGGGTGACGGTGATGGAGTGAGTGTGAGGGGATCAGGGTGACAGTGATGGAGTGAATGTGAGGGTGTCAGGGCGATAGAGATGGAACGAGTGCGAGGGGATCAGGGTGATGGTGATGGAGCGAGTGTGAGGGGATCAGGGTGAAAGTGATGAAGTGAATGTGAGGGTGTCAGGGTGAGAGTAATGGAGTGAGTGTGAGGGGGTCAGTGTGACGGTGATGGAGTTAGTGTGAGTGGATCACGGTGACGGTGATGGAATGAGAGTGAGGTGATCAGGGTGACAGTGATGGAGTGAGTGTGGGGGGGAAGGGTGACAGTGATGGAGTGAATGTGATGGTGTCAGGGTGACGGAGATGGAGTGTGTGTGGGGGGTCAGATTGATGGTGATATAGTGAGTGTGAGGGGGTCAGTTTGACAGTGATGTAGTGAGTGTGAAGGGGTCAGCATGATGGTGATGGAGTTAGTGTGAGTGGGTCACTGTGACGGTGATGGAATGAGAGTGAGGGGGTAAGGGTGACGGTGATGGAGTGAGTGTGAGGGGGTCAGCGTGATTGTGATGGAGTGAGTGTGAGGGAGTCAGGGTGACAGTGATGGAGTGCGTGTGAGGGGGTCAGAGTGACGGTGATGGAGTGAGTGTTCGGGGATCAGGGTGACGGTAATGGTGTGAATGCGACGGTGTCAGTGTGATGGTGATGGAGTGAGTGTGAGGGGTTCAGGGTGATGGTGCGAGAATGAGTGCGAGCAGGTCAGTGTGACAGTGATGGAATGAGTGTGAGGGGATCAGTGTGACGATGATGGAGTGAGTGTGAGGGGGTCAGGGTGACAGTGGTGGAGTGAGTTTGAGGGGGTCACTGTGATGTTGGTGGAGTGACTGTGAGGGTGTCAGTGGGACGGTGATGGAGTGACTGTGAGGGGGTCAGTGTGATGGTGATGGATGAAGTGTGAAGGGGCAGTGCGATGGTGATGGAGTGAATGTGAGGGCGTCAGTGTGACAGTGATGGAGTGAGTCTGAGGGGATAAGGATGTCAGTAATGGAGTGAATGTGAGGGTGTCAGGGTGAAGGAGATGGAGCGAGTGTGAGGGGATCAGATTGATGTTGACGGAGTGTGTTTGAGGGGGTCAGGGTGATGGTGATGGAGTGAGTGTTAGGGGGTAAGGGTGACGATGATGGAGTGAGTGTGAGGGAGTTAGGGAGATAGTGATGGAGTGAGTTTGTGGGGGTCAGGGTGACTTCGATAGAGTGAGTGTGAGTTTGTCAAGATGCCGGAGAATAAGTGAGTGTGAGGGGGTCAGGGTGACGGTGATGGAGTGAGTTTGAGGGGGTCAGGGTGATGGTGATGGAGTGAGTGTTAGGGGGTAAGGGTGACGGAGATGGAGTGTGTGTGAGCGTGTCAGGGTGATGCTGATCGTGTGACTGCGAGGCCATCAGGCTGACAGTGAATTAGAGAGTGTGAGGGGGTCAGAGTGATAGTGAAAAAGTGAGTGTGATGTGGTCAGTGCGACGGTGATGCAGTGCGTGTGAGTGTGTCAGGGTGACAGTGAGGTAGTGAGTGTGAAGGGGTCAGTGTGACAGTGATGGAGTGAGTTTGATGGGGTCAGGGTGATGGTGATGAAGTGAGTGTGAGCTGGTCAGGGTGTTGGTGATGGAGTGAGTTTGAGGGAGTCAGGGTGATGGTGATGGAGTGAGTGTGAGGGGGTCAGTGTGACGAAGATGGAGTGTGTGTAAGGGGGTCAGGGTAACGGTGATGGAGTGAGTGCAACGGTGTCAGTGTTACGGAGATGGAATGAGTGTGAGGGGATCAGTGTGACGATGATGGAGTGAGTGTGAGGGGGTCAGGCTGACAGGGGTGGAATGAGTGTGAGGGGGTCACTGTGAGGGTGGTGGAGTGACTGTGAGGGTGTCAGGGTGACGGTGATGGACTGATGTGAGGGGGTCAGGGTGATTGTGATGGATTAAGTGTGGGGGGCTGTGCGACAGTGATGGAGTGAATGTGAGTGCGTCAGTGTAACAGTGACGGAGTGAGTGTGAGGCGATCAGGATGACAGTGATGGAGTGAATGTGAGGGTGTCAGGTTGGAGGTGATGGAGTGAGTGTGAGGGGGCAGGGCGACGGTGATGGATTGAATGTGAGTGGGTCAGGGTGATGGTGATGGAGTAAGTGTGAGGGTGGGCAGGGCGACAGTGATGGAGTGAGTGTGAGGGGGGTCATTGTCACGGTGAGGCAGTGAATGTGATGGAGTCAGGGTGACGGTGAGGGAGTGAGTATGATGGGGTCTGAGTGAGAGTGATGGAGTGAGTGTGAGGGTGTCAAGTTGACCGTGAGTGTGACGGGGTCCGCGCATCGGTGATGGAGTGAGTGTGAGGGGGTCAGGGTGTCGGTGATGGAGTGAGTGTGAGGGGGTCACGGAGACAGAGATCTGGTGAGTGGGAGTGGGTCACGGTGATGGTATTGGAATGAGTGTGAGGGGGTCAGTGAGACGGTGATGGAGTGAGTGTGACGGGATCATAGTGACCATGATGGAGTGAGTGTGAGGGGTTTGGGTTGACGTTGATGGAGTGAAAGTGAGGATGTCCGGTTGACGGTGATGGAGTGAGTGTGAGGGGATCAGGGTGACGGTGATGGAGTGAGTGTGCTTGGACAGGGTGCGGTGATGGAATGAGTGTGAGGGGCAGGGTGAGGGTGATGGAGTGAGTGTGAGGGTGTCAGTGTGATGGTGATGGACTGAGTGTGAGGGGGCAGGGTGCGGTGATGGAGTGAGTGTGAGGGGGGCAGGGTGAGGGTGATGGAGTGAGTGTGCGGGGGTCTGGGTGATGGTTATGGAGTGAGTGAGAAGGGATCACGGTGAGTGTGATGGAGTGAGTGCGAGGGCGGGCAGGCTGACGGTGATGGAGTGAGTGTGAGGGGATCAGGGTGACAGTGATGGAGTTAGTGTGAGTGGGTCATGGTGACGGTGATGGAATGAGAGTGAGGGGATCAGGGTGACAGTGATGGAGTGAGTGTGAGGGGGTAAGGGCGACGTAGATGGAGTGAATGTGATGTGGTCAGGGTGATGGTGATCGTGTGAGTGTGAGGCCGTCAGGCTGACAGTGATTTAGAGAGTGTGAGGGGTCAGAGTGACGGTGAAAAAGTGAGTGTGATGTGGTCAGTGCGATGGTGATGGAGTGAGTGTGAAGGTGTCAGGGTGACCGTGATAGATTGAGTGTGAGTGCGTCAGGGTGACAGTGATGGAGTGAGTGTGAGGGGATCAGTGTGACGGTGATGGAGTGAGTGTGAGGCGGTCAGGGTGACAGTGATGGAGTGAGTGTGAGGGGGTCAGGGTGACGGTGATGGAGTGAGTGTTCGGGGATCAGGGTGACGGTAATGGTGTGAATGCGACGGTGTCAGTGTGATGGTGATGGAGTGAGTGTGAGGGGTTCAGGGTGATGGTGCGAGAATGAGTGCGAGCGGGTCAGTGTGACAATGATGGAATGAGTGTGAGGGGATCAGTGTGACAGTGGTGGAGTGAGTGTGAGGGGGTCACTGTGAGGTTGGTGGAGTGACTGTGAGGGTGTCAGTGGGACGGTGATGGAGTGACTGTGAGGGGGTCAGTGTGATGGTGATGGATGAAGTGTGAAGGGGCAGTGCGATGGTGATGGAGTGAATGTGAGGGCGTCAGTGTGACAGTGATGGAGTGAGTCTGAGGGGATAAGGATGTCAGTAATGGAGTGAATGTGAGGGTGTCAGGGTGAAGGAGATGGAGCGAGTGTGAGGGGATCAGATTGATGTTGATGGAGTGTGTTTGAGGGGGTCAGGGTGATGGTGATGGAGTGAGTGTTAGGGGGTAAGGGTGACGATGATGGAGTGAGTGTGAGGGAGTTAGGGAGATAGTGATGGAGTGAGTTTGTGGGGGTCAGGGTGACTTCGATAGAGTGAGTGTGAGTTTGTCAAGATGCCGGAGAATAAGTGAGTGTGAGGGTGTCAGGGTGACGGTGATGGAGTGAGTTTGACGGGGTCAGGGTGATGGTGATGGAGTGAGTGTTAGGGGGTAAGGGTGACGATGATGGAGTGAGTGTGAGGGAGTTAGTGAGACAGTGATGGAGTGAGTTTGTGGGGGTCAGGGTGACTTTGATAGAGTGAGTGTGAGTTTGTCAGGATGCCGGAGATGGAGTGAGTGTGAAGGGGTCAGGGTGACGGTGATGGAGTGAGTGTAATGGGTTCAGGGTGATGGTGATAGAATGAGTGCGACCGGGTCAGTGTGACAGTGATGGAATGAGTGTGAGCGGATCAGTGTGACGATGATGGAGTGAGTGTGAGGGGGTCAGGGTGACAGTGGTGGAGTGAGTATGAGGGGGTCACTGTGAGGGTGGTGGAGTGACTGTGAGGGTGTCAGGGTGACGGTGAAGGAGTGAATGTGAGGGGGTCAGGGTGATTGTGATAGATTAAGTGTGAGGTGTCTGGGCGACGGTGATGGAGTGAATGTGAGGGCGTCAGTGTGACAGTGATGGCGTGAGTGTGAGGGGATCAGGATGACAGTGATGGAGTGAATGTGAGACGGTCAGGGTGACGGTGATGGTGTGAGTGTGAGGGTGTCATAGTGATGGTGATGGAGTGAGTGTGAGGGAGCAGGGTAAGGGTGATGGTGTGAGTGTGAGGGTGTCAGTGTGATGGTGAAGGAGTGAGTGTGAGGGGGCAGGGTGTGGTGATGGAGTGAGTGTGAGGGGGTCAGGATGATGGTGATATAGTGAGTGTCAGGGTGTCAGGGTGAGAGTGATGGAGTGAGTCTGGGGTTGTCAGGGTGGCGGTGATGGAGTGAGTGTGTTGGTGTCAGGGTGTCGGTGATGTAGTGATTGTGAGGGGGTCAGGGAGACAGAGATCTGGTGAGTGTGAGTGGGTCACGGTGATGGTGATGGAATGAGTGTGATGGGGTCAGTGAGACGGTGATGGAGTGAGTGTGAGAGGATCAGAGTGATCATGATGGAGTCAGTGTGTGGGGTTTGGGTTGACGTTGATGGAGTGAATGTGAGGGTGTCCGGTTGACGGTGATGGAGTGAGTGTGAGGGGATCAGGGTGACGGTGATGGAGTGAGTGTGAGGGTGTCAGAGTGATGGTGATGGAGTGAGTGTGCGGGGGCAGGGTGCGGTGATGGAGTGAGTGTGAGGGAGCAGGGTGAGGGTGATGGTGTGAGTGTGAGGGTGTCAGGATGATGGTGATGTACTGAGTGTGAGGGAGTCAGGATGAGAGTGATGGAGTGAGTCTGGGGTTGTCAGGGTGGCAGTGATGGAGTGAGTGTGCTGGTGTCAGGGTGTCGGTGATGTAGTGAGTGTGAGGGGATCAGGGAGACAGAGATCTGGTGAGTGTGAGTGGGTCACGGTGATGGTGATGGAATGAGTGTGATGGGGTCAGTGAGACGGTGATGGAGTGAGTGTGAGGGGATCAGAGTGAACATGATGGAGTGAGTGTGAGGGGTTTGGGTTGATGTTGATGGAGTGAATGTGAGGGTGTCCGCTTGACGGTGATGGAGTGAGTGTGAGGGTGTCAGAGTGATGGTGATGGAGTGAGTGTGCGGGGGCAGGGTGCGGTGATGGAGTGAGTGTGAGGGAGCAGGGTGAGGGTGATGGTGTGAGTGTGAGGGTGTCAGGATGATGGTGATGTACTGAGTGTGAGGGAGTCAGGATGAGAGTGATGGAGTGAGTCTGGGGTTGTCAGGGTGGCAGTGATGGAGTGAGTGTGCTGGTGTCAGGGTGTCGGTGATGTAGTGAGTGTGAGGGGATCAGGGAGACAGAGATCTGGTGAGTGTGAGTGGGTCACGGTGATGGTGATGGAATGAGTGTGATGGGGTCAGTGAGACGGTGATGGAGTGAGTGTGAGGGGATCAGAGTGAACATGATGGAGTGAGTGTGAGGGGTTTGGGTTGATGTTGATGGAGTGAATGTGAGGGTGTCCGCTTGACGGTGATGGAGTGAGTGTGAGGGTGTCAGAGTGATGGTGATGGAGTGAGTGTGCGGGGGCAGGGTGCGGTGATGGAGTGAGTGTGAGGGAGCAGGGTAAGGGTGATAGTGTGAGTGTGAGGGTGTCAGTGTGATGGTGATGGAGTGAGTGTGAGGGGGCAGGGTGTGGTGTTGGAGTGAGTGTGAGGGGGTCAGGGTGACGGTGATGGAGTGAGTGTGAGGGGATCAGGGTGACAGTGATGGAGTGAATGTGAGGGTGTCAGGGCGATAGAGATGGAACGAGTGCGAGGGGATCAGGGTGATGGTGATGGAGCGAGTGTGAGGGGATCAGGGTGAAAGTGATGAAGTGAATGTGAGGGTGTCAGGGTGAGAGTAATGGAGTGAGTGTGAGGGGGTCAGTGTGACGGTGATGGAGTTAGTGTGAGTGGATCACGGTGACGGTGATGGAATGAGAGTGAGGTAATCAGGGTGACAGTGATGGAGTGAGTGCGGGGGGGAAGGGTGACAGTGATGGAGTGTGTGTGAGGGGGTCAGATTGATGGTGATATAGTGAGTGTGAGGGGGTCAGTTTGTCGATGATGTAGTGAGTGTGAGGGGGTCAGCATGATGGTGATGGAGTTAGTGTGAGTGGGTCACTGTGACGGTGATGGAATGAGTGTGAGGGGGTAAGGGTGACGGTGATGGAGTGAGTGTGAGGGGGTCAGCGTGATTGTGATGGAGTGAGTGTGAGGGAGTCAGGGTGACAGTGATGGAGTGCGTGTGAGGGGGTCAGAGTGACGGTGATGGAGTGAGTGTGAGGGGGTCAGGGTGACGGAGATGGAGTGTGTGTGAGCGTGTCAGGGTGATGCTGATCGTGTGACTGCGAGGCCATCAGGCTGACAGTGAATTAGAGAGTGTGAGGGGGTCAGAGTGATAGTGAAAAAGTGAGTGTGATGTGGTCAGTGCGACGGTGATGCAGTGAGTGTGAGTGCGTCAGGGTGACAGGGAGGTAGTGAGTGTGAAGAGGTCAGTGTGACAGTGATGGAGTGAGTTTGATGGGGTCAGGGTGATGGTGATGAAGTGAGTGTGAGCTGGTCAGGGTGTTGGTGATGGAGTGAGTTTGAGGGAGTCAGGGTGATGGTGATGGAGTGAGTGTGAGGGAGTCAGTGTGACGAAGATGGAGTGTGTGTAAGGGGGTCAGGGTAACGGTGATGGAGTGAGTGCAACGGTGTCAGTGTTACGGAGATGGAATGAGTGTGAGGGGATCAGTGTGACGATGATGGAGTGAGTGTGAGGGGGTCAGGCTGACAGGGGTGGAATGAGTGTGAGGGGGTCACTGTGAGGGTGGTGGAGTGACTGTGAGGGTGTCAGGGTGACGGTGATGGACTGATGTGAGGGGGTCAGGGTGATTGTGATGGATTAAGTGTGGGGGGCTGTGCGACAGTGATGGAGTGAATGTGAGTGCGTCAGTGTAACAGTGACGGAGTGAGTGTGAGGCGATCAGGATGACAGTGATGGAGTGAATGTGAGGGTGTCAGGTTGGAGGTGATGGAGTGAGTGTGAGGGGGCAGGGCGACGGTGATGGATTGAATGTGAGTGGGTCAGGGTGATGGTGATGGAGTAAGTGTGAGGGTGGGCAGGGCGACAGTGATGGAGTGAGTGTGAGGGGGGTCATTGTCACGGTGAGGCAGTGAATGTGATGGAGTCAGGGTGACGGTGAGGGAGTGAGTATGATGGGGTCTGAGTGAGAGTGATGGAGTGAGTGTGAGGGTGACAGCGTGACCGTGATGGAGTGAGTGTGAGGCTGTCAGGGTGACCGTGATGGATTGTGTGTGACAGAGTCAGGGTGTCGGTGATGGAGTGATTGTGAGGTGTTTAGGGTAACGGTTGTGGAGTAAGTGTGAGGGGGTCAGGGCGTCAGAGATCTGGTGACGGTGAGTGGGTCACGGTGATGGTGATGGAATGAGAGTGAGGGGGTCAGAGTGAGAGTGATGGAGTGAGTCTGGGGTTGACAGGGTGTCGGTGATGGAGTGAGTGTGAGGGTGTCAAGTTGACCGTGAGTGTGACGGGGTCCGCGCATCGGTGATGGAGTGAGTGTGAGGGGGTCAGGGTGTCGGTGATGGAGTGAGTGTGAGGGGGTCACGGAGACAGAGATCTGGTGAGTGGGAGTGGGTCACGGTGATGGTAATGGAATGAGTGTGAGGGGGTCAGTGAGACGGTGATGGAGTGAGTGTGACGGGATCATAGTGACCATGATGGAGTGAGTGTGAGGGGTTTGGGTTAACGTTGATGGAGTGAAAGTGAGGATGTCCAGTTGACGGTGATGGAGTGAGTGTGAGGGGATCAGGGTGACGGTGATGGAGTGAGGGTGCTTGGACAGGGTGCGGTGATGGAATGAGTGTGAGGGGCAGGGTGAGGGTGATGGAGTGAGTGTGAGGGGGCATGGTGCGGTGATGGAGTGAGTGTGAGGGGGGCAGGGTGAGGGTGATGGAGTGAGTGTGAGGGGGTCTGGGTGATGGTTATGGAGTGAGTGAGAAGGGATCACGGTGAGTGTGATGGAGTGAGTGCGAGGGCGGGCAGGCTGACGGTGATGGAGTGAGTGTGAGGGGATCAGGGTGACAGTGATGGAGTTAGTGTGAGTGGGTCATGGTGACGGTGATGGAATGAGAGTGAGGGGATCAGGGTGATGGTGATCGTGTGAGTGTGAGGCCGTCAGGCTGACAGTGATTTAGAGAGTGTGAGGGGTCAGAGTGACGGTGAAAAAGTGAGTGTGATGTGGTCAGTGCGATGGTGATGGAGTGAGTGTGAAGGTGTCAGGGTGACCGTGATAGATTGAGTGTGAGTGCGTCAGGGTGACAGTGATGGAGTGAGTGTGAGGGGATCAGTGTGACGGTGATGGAGTCAGTGTGAGGCGGTCAGGGTGACAGTGATGGAGTGAGTGTGAGGGGGGTAGGGTGACGGTGAAGGAGTGAGTGTGAGGGGGTCAGGGTGATTGTGATAGATTAAGTGTGAGGTGTCTGGGCGACGGTGATGGAGTGAATGTGAGGGCGTCAGTGTGACAGTGATGGCGTGAGTGTGAGGGGACCAGGATGACAGTGATGGAGTGAATGTGAGACGGTCAGGGTGACGGTGATGGTGTGAGTGTGAAGGTGTCAGAGTGATGGTGATGGTGTGAGTGTGAGGGAGCAGGGTAAGGATGATGGTGTGAGTGTGAGGGTGTCAGTGTGATGGTGAAGGAGTGAGTGTGAGGGGGCAGGGTGCGGTGATGGAGTGAGTGTGAGGGGGTCAGGATGATGGTGATATAGTGAGTGTCAGGATGTCAGGGTGAGAGTGATGGAGTGAGTCTGGGGTTGTCAGGGTGGCGGTGATGGAGTGAGTGTGTTGGTGTCAGGGTGTCGGTGATGTAGTGATTGTGAGGGGGTCAGGGAGACAGAGATCTGGTGAGTGTGAGTGGGTCACGGTGATGGTGATGGAATGAGTGTGATGGGGTCAGTGAGACGGTGATGGAGTGAGTGTGAGGGGATCAGAGTGATCATGATGGAGTCAGTGTGTGGGGTTTGGGTTGACTTTGATGGAGTGAATGTGAGGGTTGTCCGGTTGACGGTGATGGAGTGAGTGTGAGGGGATCAGGGTGACGGTGATGGAGTGAGTGTGAGGGTGTCAGAGTGATGGTGATGGAGTGAGTGTGCGGGGGCAGGGTGCGGTGATGGAGTGAGTGTGAGGGAGCAGGGTGAGGGTGATGGTGTGAGTGTGACGGTGTCAGGATGATGGTGATGTACTGAGTGTGAGGGAGTCAGGATGAGAGTGATGGAGTGAGTCTGGGGTTGTCAGGGTGGCAGTGATGGAGTGAGTGTGCTGGTGTCAGGGTGTCGGTGATGTAGTGAGTGTGAGGGGATCAGGGAGACAGAGATCTGGTGAGTGTGAGTGGGTCACGGTGATGGTGATGGAATGAGTGTGATGGGGTCAGTGAGACGGTGATGGAGTGAGTGTGAGGGGATCAGAGTGAACATGATGGAGTGAGTGTGAGGGTGTCAGGGCGATAGAGATGGAACGAGTGCGAGGGGATCAGGGTGATGGTGATGGAGCGAGTGTGAGGGGATCAGGGTGAAAGTGATGAAGTGAATGTGAGGGTGTCAGGGCGATAGAGATGGAACGAGTGCGAGGGTGTCAGGATGATGGTGATGGAGTGAGTGTGAGGGGGCAGGGTGTGGTGTTGGAGTGTGTGTGAGGGGGTCAGGGTGACGGTGATGGAGTGAGTGTGAGGGGATCAGGGTGACAGTGATGGAGTGAATGTGAGGGTGTCAGGGCGATAGAGATGGAACGAGTGCGAGGGGATCAGGGTGATGGTGATGGAGCGAGTGTGAGGGGATCAGGGTGAAAGTGATGAAGTGAATGTGAGGGTGTCAGGGTGAGAGTAATGGAGTGAGTGTGAGGGGGTCAGTGTGACGGTGATAGAGTTAGTGTGAGTGGATCACGGTGACGGTGATGGAATGAGAGTGAGGTGATCAGGGTGACAGTGATGGAGTGAGTGCCGGGGGGAAGGGTGACAGTGATGGAGTGAGTGTGAGGGGATCAGTGTGACAGGCATGGAGTGAGTTGGATGGGGTCAGGGTGATGTTGATGGAGTGAGTGTGAGGGGGTCAGTTTGATGGTGATGGAGTGAGTGTGAGGGGGTCAGGGTGATGGTGATGGAGTGAGTGTTAGGGGATCAGGGTGACGGTAATGGTGTGAGTGCGACAGTGTCAGTGTGATGGTGATGGAGTGAGTGTGAGGGGTTCAGGGTGATGGTGCGAGAATGAGTGCGAGCGGGTCAGTGTGACAGTGATGGAATGAGTGTGAGGGGATCAGTGTGATGATGATGGAGTGAGTGTGAGGGGGTCAGGGTGACAGTGGTGGAGTGAGTGTGAGGGGGTCACTGTGAGGTTGGTGGAGTGACTGTGAGGGTGTCAGTGGGATGGTGATGGAGTGACTGTGAGGGGGTCAGTGTGGTGGTGATGGAGTGAATGTGAGGGCGTCAGTGTGACAGTGATGGAGTGAGTCTGAGGGGATAAGGATGTCAGTGATGGAATGAATGTGAGGGTGTCAGTGTGAAGGAGATGGAGCGAGTGTGAGGGGATCAGATTGATGTTGATGGAGTGTGTTTGAGGGGGTCAGGGTGATGGTGATGGAGTGAGTGTTAGGGGGTAAGGGTGACGATGATGGAGTGAGTGTGAGGGAGTTAGGGAGATAGTGATGGAGTGAGTTTGTGGGGGTCAGGGTGACTTCGATAGAGTGAGTGTGAGTTTGTCAAGATGCCAGAGAATAAGTGAATGTGAGGGGTACAGGGTGATGGTGAGAGAATGAGTGCGAGCGGGACAGTATGACAGTGATGGAATGAGTGTGAGGGGATCAGTGTGACGATGATGGAGTGATTGTGAGGGGGTCAGGGTGACTGGGGTGGAGTGAGTGTGAGGGGGTCTCTGTGAGGGTATTGGAGTGAGTGTGAGTGGGTCAGGGTGATTGTGATGGATTAAGTGTGAGGGGGCAGGGCGACGGTGATGGAGTGAATGTGAGGGCGTCGGTGTGACAGTGATGGCGTGAGTGTGAGGGCATCAGGATGACAGTGATGGAGTGAATGTGAGGGTGTCAGGGTGAAAGTGATGGAGTGAGTGTGAGGGGGTCAGATTGATGGTGTTGTAGTGAGTGTGAGGGGGTCAGGTTGATGTTGATGGAGTGAGTTTGAGGGGGTCAGGGTGATGGTGATGGAGTGAGTGTGAGGGGGTCAGATTGATGGTGATGGAGTGAGTGTGAGGGGGGCAAGGAGAAAGTGATGGAGTGAGTGTGAGGGGGTCAGGGAGACGGAGATGGAGTGTGTGTGAGGGGATCAGGGTGATTGTGATGGATTAAGTGTGAGGGGGCAGTGCGACGGTGATGGAGTGAAGGTGAGGTCGTCAGTGTGACAGTAATGGCGTGAGTCTGAGGGGATCAGGATGACAGTGAATGAGTGAATGTGAGGGTGTCAGGGTGAAAGTGATGGAGTGAGTGTGAGGGGGGTCAGGGTGACGATGATAGAGTGAGTGTGAGGGAGTTAGGGAGACAATGCTGGAGAGAGTGTGAGTGTGTCAGGGTGACGTAGAAGGAGTCAGTGTGAGGGGATCACGGTGACGGTGATTGAGTGAGTGTGACGGTGTCAGTGTAATGGTGATGGAGTGAGTGTGGGGGGCAGGGTGAGGGTGATGGAGAGAGTGTGTGTGAGTCAGGGTGACAGTGGTGGTGTGAGTGTGAGGGGGTCAATGTGACAGTGATGGAGTGAATGTGAGGGATTCAGGGTGATGGTGATGGTGATGGAGTAAGTGTGAGGGCAGGCAGGGTGACGGTAATGGAGTGAGTGTGACGGGGGCAGGGCGTCGGTGATGGAGTGAGTGTGAGGGGGTCAGGGTGACAGTGATGGAGTGAGTGTGAGTGTGTCAAGGTGAAGGTGATGGAGAGAGTGTGAGGGGGTCAGGGTGACAGTGATGGAGTGAGTGTGAGGGGGCCAGGTTGATGGTGATGGAGTGAGTGAGAAGGGGTCAGCGAGACAGTGATGGAGTGATTGTGAGGGTGTAGGGTGACGGAGATGGAGTGAGTGTGAGGGGGCCAGGGTGACAGTGATGGAGTGAGTGTGAGGGGGTCAGTGTGACGATGATGGAGTGAGTGTGAGGGGCTCAGCGAGACAGTGATGGAGTGATTGTGAGGGTGTATGGTGACGGTGATGGAGAGAGTGTGAGGGGGTCAGGGTGACAGTGATGGAGTGAGTGTGAGGCGGTCCACGTGATGGTGATGGGGTGAGTGTGAGGGGGCCAGAGTGCCGGTGATGGATGACTGTGAGGGGGTCAGTGTGATGGAGATGGAATGAGTGTGAGAAGGGATCATGGTGAGTGTGATGGAGTGAGTGTGAGGGCGGGCAGGGTGATGGAGTGAGTGTGAGGGGGTCAGAGTGACGGTGAAAAAGTGAGTGTGATGTGGTCAGTGCGACGGTGATGGAGTGAGTGTGAAGGTGTCAGGGTGACCGTATTGGAGTGAGTGTGAGTGCGTCAGAGTGTCAGTGATTGAGTGAGTGTGAGGGAGTCAGTGTGACAGGGATGGAGTGAGTTTGATGGGGTCAGGGTGATGATGATGGAGTGAGTGTGAGGGGGTCAATGTGACGGCGATGGAGTGAGTGTGAGGCGGTCAGGGTGACAGTGATGGAATGAGTGTGAGGCGGTCAGGGTGACGGTGATGGAGTGAGTGTGAGGTGGTCAGGATGACGGTGATGGAGTGAGTATTAGGGGGTTGGGGTGACGGTAATGGTGTGAGTGCGACAATGTCAGTGTGACAGTGATGGAATGAGTGTGAGGGGATCAGTGTGACGATGTTGGAGTGAGTGTGAGGGAGTATGGGTGACAGTGGTGGAGTGAGTGTGAGGGGGTCAGTGTGATGGTGATGGAGTGACTGTGAGGGGTTCATGGTGATGGTGATGGAGTGAGTGTGAGGGTGTCTAAGTGATGGTGATGGAGTGAGTGTGAGGGGGTCAGTGTGAGGGTGATGGAGTGAGTGTGAGGGTGTCAGGTTGATGATGATGGAGTGAGTGTGAGGGGGTCAGAGTGATGGTGATGGAGTCCGTGTGAGGGGGTCAGTGTGACAGTAATGGAGTTCGTGTGAGGGGGTCAGTGTGGCGGTAGAGGAGTGAGTGTGAGGGGGTCACGGTGACGGTGATTGATAGAGTGTGACGGTGTCAGTGTAATGGTGATGGAGTGAGTGTGAGGGGGCAGGGTGAGGGTGATGGAGTGAGTGTGAGTGAGTCAGGGTGACAGTGGTGGTGTGAGTGTGAGGAGGTCAATGTGACAGTGATGGAGTGAATGTGAGGGATTCCGGGTGATGGTGATGGTGATGGAGTAAGTGTGAGGGTGGGCAGCGTATCGGTAATGGAGTGAGTGTGACGGAGGGCAGGGCGTCGGTGATGGAGTGAGTGTGAGGGGGTCAGGGTGACGGTGATGGAGTGAGTGAGAGGGGGCCAGGTTGATGGTGATCGAGTGAGTGTGAGGGGCTCAGCGAGACAGTGATGGAGTGATTGTGAGGGTGTATGGTGACGGTGATGGAGAGGGGTGAGGGGGTCAGGGTGACAGTGATGGAGTGAGTGTGAGGCGGTCCGCGTGATGGTGATGGGGTGAGTGTGAGGGGGCCAGAGTGACAGTGATGGAGTGAGTGTGAGGGGGTCAGTGTGACGATGATGGATGACTGTGAGGCGTTCAGGGTGACGGTGAAGGAGTGAGTGTGAGGGGGTCAGGGTGATGGTGATGGAGTGAGTGTGAGGGGATCAGGGTGCGGTGATGCATGCAGTGTGAGGGGGCAGGATGTGGGTGATGGAGTGAGTTTGAAAGGGTCAGGGTGATGGTGATGGAGTGAGTGAGAAGGGATCACGGTGAGTGTGATGGAGTGAGTGTGAGGGGGTCAGTGTGATGGTGATGGAGTGAGTGTGAGGGGATCAGGGAGACAGTGATGGAGTGAGTGTGAGGGAGTCAGGGAGACGGAAATGGAGTGTGTGTGAGGGGGTCAGTGTGACAGTGATGGAGTGAGTGTGAGGGGGTCAGGGTGACGATGATGGAGTGAGTGTGAGGGAGTTAGGGAGACAGTGCTGGAGTGAGTGTGAGTGTGTCAGGGTGACGTAGATGGAGTGAGTGTGAGAGGGTCAGGGTGACAGTGATGGAGTGAGTGTGAGAGGGTCAGCGTGATGGTGATGGGGTGAGTGTGAGGGGGTAATGGAGACAGTGATTGGTGAGGGTGAGGGGGACAGGGTGACAGTAATGGAGTGACTGTGAGTGTGTCAGGGTGAAGGTGATGGAGTGAGTGTGAGGGGGTCAGGGTGACGATGATGGATGACTGTGAGTGGGTCAGTGTGATGGTGATGGAATGAGTGTGAGGGGATCAGGGTGATGGTGATGGAGTGAGTGTGAGGGGGTCAGTGTGAGGGCAATGGAGTGAGTGTGAGGGTGTCAGTGTGATGGTGATGGAGTGAGTGTGAGGGGGCAGGGTGCGGTGATGGAGTGATTGTGTGGGGCGCAGGGTGAGGGTGATGGAGTGAGAGTGAGGGGATCAGTGTGATGGTTATGGAGTGAGGGAGAAGGGATCACGGTGAGTGTGGTGGAGTGAGTGTGAGGGCGGGCAGGGTGATGGTGATGGAGAGAGTGTGAGGGGGTAAAGATGACGGTGATGGAGTGAGTGTGAGGGGATCAGGGTGACAGCGAACTAGTGAATGTGAGGTTTCAGGGAGATGGTGATGGAACGTGTGCGAGAGGGTCAGGGTGATGCTGATGGAGTGAGTGTGAGGGGATCAGGGTGACAGTGATGAAGTGAATGTGAGGGTGTCAGTGCGACGGTGATGGAGTGAGTGTGAAGGTGTCAGTGTGATCGTGATGGAGTGAGTGTGAGGGTGTCAGGGTGACAGTGATGGAGTGAGTGTGAGGGGGTCAGTTTGAACGGGATGGAGTGAGTTTGATGGGCTCAGGGTGACGATGATGGAGTGAGTGTGATGGAGTTAGGGAGACAGTGCTGGAGTGAGTGTGCGTGTGTCAGGGTCACTGTCATGGAGTGAGTGTGACGGGGTCAGGGTGACAGTGATGGAGTGAATGTGAGAGGGTCAGCGTGATGGTGATGGAGTGAGTGTGAGGGGGTAATGGAGACAGTGATTGGTGAGGGTGAGGGGGACAGGGTGACAGTGATGGAGTGACTGTGAGGGTGTCAGGGTGACGGTGACGGAGTGAGTGTGAGGGGGTCAGGGTGACAATGATGGATGACTGTGAGGGGGTCAGGGTGATGGTGATGGAGTGAGTGTGAGGGGTCAGTGTGATGATGATGGAATGAGTGTGAGGGGATCAGGGTGCCGGTGATGGATGACTGTGAGGGGGTCAGTATGATGGAGATGGAATGAGTGTGAGAAGGGATCATGGTGAGTGTGATGGAGTGAGTGTGAGGGCGGGCAGGGTGATGGAGTGAGTGTGAGGGGGTCAGAGTGACGGTGAAAAAGTGAGTGTGATGTGGTCAGTGCGACGGTGATGGAGTGAGTGTGAAGGTGTCAGGGTGACTGTATTGGAGTGAGTGTGAGTGCGTCAGAGTGTCAGTGATTGAGTGAGTGTGAGGGAGTCAGTGTGACAGGGATGGAGTGAGTTTGATGGGGTCAGGGTGATGATGATGGAATGACTGTGAGGGGGTCAATGTGACGGTGATGGAGTGAGTGTGAGGCGGTCAGGGTGACAGTGATGGAGTGAGTGTGAGGTGGTCAGGGTGACGGTGATGGAGTGTGTGTTAGGGGGTTGGGGTGACGGTAATGGATGACTGTGAGTGGGTCAGTGTGATGGTGATGGAATGAGTGTGAGGGGATCAGGGTGACAGTGAACGAGTGAGTGTGAAGGGGCCAGCGTGACAGTGATGGAGTGAGTGTGAGGGGGTCAGGGTGACGATGATGGATGACTGTGAGTGGGTCAGTGTGATGGTGATGGAATGAGTGTGAGGGGATCAGGGTGACGGTGATGGAGTGAGTGTGAGGGGATAAGTGTGAGGGTGATGGAGTGAGTGTGAGGGTGTCAGTGTGATGATGATGGAGTGAGTGTGAGGGGGCAGGGTGCGGTGAGGGAGTGATTGTGAGGGGCGCAGGGTGAGGGTGATGGAGTGAGAGTGAGGGGATCAGTGTGATGGTTATGGAGTGAGTGAGAAGGGATCACGGTGAGTGTGGTGGAGTGAGTGTGAGGGCGGGCAGGGTGATGGTGATGGAGTGAGTGTGAGGGGGTAAAGATGACGGTGATGGAGTGAGTGTGAGGGGATCAGGGTGACAGCGATGGAGTGAGTGTGAGGGGGTAAAGATGACGGTGATGGAGTGTGTGTGAGGGGATCAGGGTGACAGCGATGGAGTGAGTGTGAGGTGGTCAGGGTGACGGTGATGGAGTGTGTGTTAGGGGGTTGGGGTGACGGTAATGGATGACTGTGAGTGGGTCAGTGTGATGGTGATGGAATGAGTGTGAGGGGATCAGGGTGACAGTGAACGAGTGAGTGTGAAGGGGCCAGCGTGACAGTGATGGAGTGAGTGTGAGGGGGTCAGGGTGACGATGATGGATGACTATGAGTGGGTCAGTGTGATGGTGATGGAATGAGTGTGAGGGGATCAGGGTGACGGTGATGGAGTGAGTGTGAGGGGATAAGTGTGAGGGTGATGGAGTGAGTGTGAGGGGGCAGGGTGCGGTGAGGGAGTGATTGTGAGGGGCGCAGGGTGAGGGTGATGGAGTGAGAGTGAGGGGATCAGTGTGATGGTTATGGAGTGAGTGAGAAGGGATCACGGTGAGTGTGGTGGAGTGAGTGTGAGGGCGGGCAGGGTGATGGTGATGGAGTGAGTGTGAGGGGGTAAAGATGACGGTGATGGAGTGAGTGTGAGGGGATCAGGGTGACAGCGATGGAGTGAATGTGAGGTTTCAGGGAGATGGTGATGGAACGTGTGCGAGGGGGTCAGGGTGATGCTGATGGAGTGAGTGTGAGGGGATCAGGGTGACAGTGATGAAGTGAATGTGAGGGTGTCAGTGCGACGGTGATGGAGTGAGTGTGAAGGTGTCAGGGTGATCGTGATGGAGTGAGTGTGAGGGTGTCAGGGTGACAGTGATGGAGTGAGTGTGAGGGGATCAGTTTGACCGGGATGGAGTGAATTTGATGGGCTCAGGGTGACGATGATGGAGTGAGTGTGATGGAGTTAGGGAGACAGTGCTGGAGTGAGTGTGAGTGTGTCAGGGTGACTGTGGTGGAGTGAGTGTGACGGGGTCAGGGTGACAGTGATGGAGTGAATGTGAGCGGGTCAGCGTGATGGTGATGGAGTGAGTGTGAGGGGGTAATGGAGACAGTGATTGGTGAGGGTGAGGGGGACAGGGTGACAGTGATGGAGTGACTGTGAGGGTGTCAGGGTGATGGTGATGGAGTGAGTGTGAAGGGGATCAGTGTGACGATGATGGAATCAGTTTCAGGGGATCAGGGTGACTGTGATGAAGTGACTGTGAGGGTGTCAGTGTGAGGGAAATGGAGTGAGTGTGAGGGGGCAAGGGTGACAGTGATGGAGTGAGTGTTATGGTGTCAGGGTGACGTAGATGGAGTGAGTGGGATGTGGTCAGGTTGATGGTGATCGTGTGAGTGTGAGGCCGTCAGGCTGACAGTGATTTAGAGAGTGTGAGGGAGTCAGAGTGACGGTGACAAAGTGAGTGTGATGTGGTCATTGCAACGGTGATGGAGTGAGTGTGAAGGTGTCAGGGTGACCGTATTGGAGTGAGTGTGAGTGCGTCAGGGTGTCAGTGATGGAGTGAGTGTGAGGGAGTCAGTGTGACAGGGATGGAGTGAGTGTGAGGCGGTCAGGGTGACAGTGATGGAGTGAGTGTGAGGTGGTCAGGGTGACGGTGATGGAGTGTGTGTTAGGGGGTTGGGGTGACGGTAATGGTGTGAGTGTGACGACTTCAGTGTGATGGTGATGGAGTTAGTGTGAGGGGTTCAGGGTGATGGTGAGAGAATGAATGCGACCAGGTCATTGTGACAGTGATGGAATGAGTGTGAGGGGATCAGTGTGACGATGATGGAGTGAGTGTGAGGGGGTCTGGGTGACAGTGGTGGAGTGAGTGTGAGGGGGTCACTGTGAGGGTGGTGGAATGACTGTGAGGGTGTCAGTGTGACGGTGATGGAGTGACTGTGAGGGGGTCAAGATGATTGTGATGGATGAAGTGTGAGCGAATAAGGATGTCAGTGATGGAGTGAGTGTGAGGGTGTCAGGCTGACGGAGATGGAGTGTGTGTGAGGGGGTCAGGGTGGCAATGATGGAGTGAGTGTGAGGGTGTCAGGGTGACGGAGATGGAGTGAGTGTGAGGGGGTCAGTGTGATGGTGATGGAGTGAGTGTGAGGGGTTCAGGGTGATGGTGAGAGAATGAGTGCGAGCGGGTCAGTGTGACAGTGATGGAATGAGTGTGAGGGGATCAGTGTGACGATGATGGAGTGAGTGTCAGGGGATCAGGGTGACTGTGAT
Source organism: Hemiscyllium ocellatum (assembly GCF_020745735.1). Lineage (NCBI taxonomy): Eukaryota > Metazoa > Chordata > Chondrichthyes > Orectolobiformes > Hemiscylliidae > Hemiscyllium > Hemiscyllium ocellatum. The sequence continues at coordinate 15,415,757 of NC_083421.1, forward strand.
GAAGTGAATGTGGGGGAGTCAGTGTGACGGTGATGGAGTTAGTGTGCGTGGGTCACGGTGACCGTGATGGAATGAGAGTGAGGGGATCAGGGTGACAGTGATGTAGTGAGTGTGAGGGGGCAAGGATGACAGTGATGGAGTGAGTGTTACGGTGTCAGGGTGACGTAGATGGAGTGAGTGGGATGTGGTCAGGGTGATGGTCATCGTGTGAGTGTGAGGCCGTCAGGCTGACAGTGATTTAGAGAGTATGAGGGGGTCAGAGTGACGGTGAAAAAGTGAGTGTGATGTGGTCAGTGCGACGGTGATGGAGTTAGTGTGAAGGTGTCAGGGTGACTGTATTGGAGTGAGTGTGAGTGCGTCAGGGTGTCAGTGATGGAGTGAGTGTGAGGGAGTCAGTGTGACAGGGATGGAGTGAATTTCATGGGGTCAGGGTGATGATGATGGAGTGAGTGTGAGGGGGTCAATGTGGCGGCGATGGAGTGAGTGTGAGGCGGTCAGGGTGACGGTGATGGAGTGAGTGTGAGGGGTTCACGGTGATGGTGAGAGAATGAGTGCGAGCGGGTCAGTGTGACGATGATGGAGTGACTGTGAGTGTGTCAGAGTGACGGTGATGGAGTGAGTGTGAGGGGGCCAGGGTGATTATGATGGATAAAGTGTGAGGGATCAGGGCGACGGTGAAGGAGTGAATGTGAGGGCGTCAGTGTGACAGTGATGGAGTGAGTGTGAGGGGGTCAGGTTGATATTGATGTAGTGAGTTTGAGGGGGTCAGGGTGATGGTGATGGAGTGAGTGTGAGGGGGTCAGGGAGATAGTGATGGAGTGAGTGTGAGGGGGTCAGGGAGACGGAGATGGGGTGTGTGTGAGAGGGTCAGTGTGACAGTGATGGAGTGAGTGTGAGGGGGTCAGCGTGACGATGATGGAGTGAGTGTGAGCGAGTTAGGGAGCCAGTGCTGGAGTGAGTGTGTGTGGGTCAGAGTGATGGTGGTGGAGTGAATGTGAGGGCATCAGATTGATGTTGATGTAGTGAGTTTGAGGGGGTCAGGGAGACAGTGCTGGAGTGAGTGTGAGTGTGTCAGGGTGACGTAGACGGAGTGAGTGTTAGAGGGTCAGGGTGACAGTGATGGAGTGAGTGTGAGAGGGTCAGCGTGATGGTGATGCAGTGAGTGTGAGGGGGTAATGGAGACAGTGATTGGTGAGGGTGCGGGGGACAGGGTGACAGTGATGGAGTGACTGTGAGGGTGTCAGGGTGAAGGTGATGGAGTGAGTGTGAAGGGGCCAGCGTGACAGTGATGGACTGAGAGTGAGGGGGTCAGGGTGACGATGATGGATGACTGTGAGGGGGTCAGGGTGATGGTGATGGAGTGAGTGTCAGAGGTCAGTGTGATGGTGATGGAATGAGTGTGAGGGGATCAGGGTGACGGTGATAGAGTGAGTGTGAGGGGGTCAGTGTGAGGGCAATGGAATGAGTGTGAGGGTGTCAGTGTGATGGTGATGGAGTGAGTGTGAGGGGGCAGGGTGCGGTGATGGAGTGATTGTGAGGGGCGCAGGGTGAGGGTGATGGAGTGAGAGTGAGGGGATCAGTGTGATGGTTATGGAGTGAGTGAGAATGGATCACGGTGAGTGTGATGGAGTGAGTGTGAGGGCGGGCAGGGTGATGGTGATGGAGTGAGCATGAGGAGGTAAAGATGACGTTGATGGAGTGAGTGTGAGGGGATCAGAGTGACAGTGAACTAGTGAATGTGAGGTTTCAGAGAGATGGTGATGGAACGAGTGCGAGGGGGTCAGGGTGATGCTGATGGAGTGAGTGTGATGGGATCGGGGTGACAGTGATGAAGTGAATGTGAGGGTGTCAGTGCGCCGGTGATGGAGTGAGTGTGAAGGTGTCAGGGTGACCGTGATGGAGTGAGTGTGAGGGGGTCAGGGAGACGGAGATGGGGTGTGTGTGAGAGGGTCAGTGTGATGGTGATGGAGTGAGTGTGAGGGGGTCAGGGTGACGATGATGGAGTGAGTGTGAGCGAGTTAGGGAGACAGTGCTGGAGTGAGTGTGTGTGGGTCAGAGTGATGGTGGTGGAGTGAGTGTGAGGGGGTCAGGTTGATGTTGATGGAGTGAGTTTGAGGGGGTCAGGGTGATGGTGATGGAGTGAGTGTGAGGGGGTCAGGGAGACAGTGCTGGAGTGAGTGTGAGAGGGTTAGCGTGATGGTGGTGGAGTGAGTGTGAGGGGGCAATGGAGACAGTGATTGGTGAGGGTGCGGGGGACAGGGTGACAGTGATGGAGTGAGTGTGAGGGTGTCAGGGTGATGGTGTTGGAGTGAGTGTGAGTGTGTCAGTTTGACGGAGATGGAGTGAGTGTGAGGGTGTCAGGGTGACGGAGATGGAGTGAGTGTGAGGGAGTTAGGGAGACAGTGATGGAGTGAGTTTGTTGAGGTCAGGTTGACTTTGGTAGAGTGAGTGTGAGTTTGTCAGGATGACGGAGATGGAGTAAGTGTGAGGGGGACAGGGTGACGGTGATGGAGTGAGTGTGAGGGGTTCAGGGTGATGGTGAGAGAATGAGTTCGACTGGGTCAGTGTGACAGTGATGGAATGAGTGCGAGCGGGTCAGTGTGACGATGATGGAGTGACTGTGAGGGTGTCTGAGTGACGGTGATGGAGTGAGTGTGAGGGGGCCAGGGTGATTATGATGGATAAAGGGTGAGTGATCAGGGCGATGGTGATGGAGTGAGTGTGTAGGTGTCAGGGTGACCGTGATGGAGTGAGTGTGAGGGCGTCAGGGTGACAGTGATGGAGTGAGTATGAGGGGGTCAGTTTGACCGAGATGGTGTGAGTTTGATGGGGTCAGGGTGATGATGATGGAGTGAGTGTGAGGGGGTCAGTGTGACGGTGATGGAGTGTGTGTGAGGCGGTCAGGGTGACAGTGATGGAGTGAGTGTGAGGGGGTCAGTGTGACGGTGATGGAGTGTGTTTGAGGGGGCCAGAGTGACAGTGATGGAGTGAGTGTGAGGGGGTCAGGGTGAGGATGATGGAGTGAGTGTGAGGGGTTCAGGGTGATGGTGAGAGAATGAGTGCGAGCGGGTCAGTGTGACAGTGATGGAATGAGTGTGAGGGGATCAGTGTGACGATGATGGAGTGAGTGTGAGGGAGTCAGGTTGATGTTGATGGATTGAGTTTGAGGGGGTCAGTGTGATGGTGATGGAGTGAGTGTGAGGGGGTCATGAAGACAGTGATAGAGTGAGTGTGAGGGGGTCAGCGAGACGGAGATGGAGTGTGTGTGAGGGGATCAGGGTGACAGTGATGGAGCGACTGTGAGGGTGTCAGGGTGACGGTGATGGAGCCAGTGTGACGATGATGGATGACTGTGAGGGGATCAGGGTGATGGTGATGGAGTGAGTGTCAGGGGTCAGTGTGATGGTGATGGAATGAGTGTGAGGGGATCAGGGTGACGGTGATGGAGTGAGTGTGAGGGGGTCAGTGTGAGGGCAATGGAGTGAGTGTGAGGGTGTCAGTGTGATGGTGATGCAGTGAGTGTGAGGGGGCAGGGTGCGGTGATGGAGTGATTGTGAGGGGCGCAGGGTGAGGGTGATGGAATGAGTGTGAGGGGATCAGTGTGATGGTTATGGAGTGAGTGAGAAGGGATCACGGTGAGTGTGATGGATTGAGTGTGAGGACGGGCAGGGTGATGGTGATGGAGTGAGTGTGAGGGGGTAAAGATGATGGTGATGGAGTGAGTGTGTAGGTGTCAGGGTGACCGTGATGGCGTGAGTGTGAGGGCGTCAGGGTGACAGTGATGGAGTGAGTATGAGGGGGTCAGTTTGACCGAGATGGTGTGAGTTTGATGGGGTCAGGGTGATGATGATGGAGTGAGTGTGAGGGGGTCAGTGTGACGGTGATGGAGTGTGTGTGAGGCGGTCAGGGTGACAGTGATGGAGTGAGTGTGAGGGGGTCAGTGTGACGGTGATGGAGTGTGTTTGAGGGGGCCAGAGTGACAGTGATGGAGTGAGTGTGAGGGGGTCAGGGTGAGGATGATGGAGTGAGTGTGAGGGGTTCAGGGTGATGGTGAGAGAATGAGTGCGAGCGGGTCAGTGTGACAGTGATGGAATGAGTGTGAGGGGATCAGTGTGACGATGATGGAGTGAGTGTGAGGGAGTCAGGTTGATGTTGATGGATTGAGTTTGAGGGGGTCAGTGTGATGGTGATGGAGTGAGTGTGAGGGGGTCATGAAGACAGTGATAGAGTGAGTGTGAGGGGGTCAGCGAGACGGAGATGGAGTGTGTGTGAGGGGATCAGGGTGACAGTGATGGAGCGACTGTGAGGGTGTCAGGGTGACGGTGATGGAGCCAGTGTGACGATGATGGATGGCTGTGAGGGGGTCAGGGATACGCTGATGGAGTGAGTGTGAGGGGATCAGGGTGATGATGATGGAGTGAGTGTGAGCGGATCAGGGTGACGGTGATGGAGTGAGTGTGAGGGGGTCAGGGTGACGATGATGGATGACTGTGAGGGGGTCAGGGTGATGGTGATGGAGAGAGTGTGAGGGGTGAGTGTGACGGTGATGGAGTAAGTGTGAGCGGTTCAGGGTGATGGTGAGAGAATACGTGCGACCGGGTCAGTGTGACAGTGATGGAATGAGTGCGAGAGGGTCAGTGTGACGATGATGGAGTGACTGTGAGGGTGTCAGAGTGACGGTGATGGAGTGAGTGTGAGGGGGCCAGTGTGATTATGATGGATAAAGTGTGAGGGATCAGGGCGACGGTGATGGAGTGAATGTGAGGGCATCAGTGTGACAGTGGTGGCGTGAGTGTGAGGGGGTCAGGGTGACAGTGATGGAGTGAGTGTGAGGGGGTCAGGTTGATATTGATGGAGTGAGTTTGAGGGGGTCAGTGTGATGGTGATGGAATGAGTGTGAGGGGGTCAGGGAGATAGTGATGGAGTGAGTGTGAGGGGGGCAGGGAGACGGAGATGGGGTGTGTATGAGAGGGTCAGTGTGACAGTGCTGGAGTGAGTGTGTGTGGGTCAGCGTGATGGTGGTGGAGTGAGTGTGAGGGGGTCAGGTTGATGTTGATGGAGTGAGTTTGAGGGGGACAGGGTGATGGTGATGGAGTGAGTGTGAGGGGGTCAGGGAGACATTGCTGGAGTGAGTGTAAGAGGGTCAGCGTGATGGTGATGGAGTGAGTGTGAGGGGGTAATGGAGACAGTGATAGGTGAGGGTGCGGGGGACAGGGTGACAGTGATGGAGTGACTGTGAGGGTGTCAGGGTGATGGTGATGGAGTGAGTGTGAAGGGGCCAGGGTGAGAGTGATGGAGTGAGTGTGAGGGTGTCAGTGTGATGGTGATGGAGTGAGTGTGAGGGGGCAGGGTGCGGCGATGGAGTGATTGTGAGGGGCGCAGGGTGAGGGTGATGGAGTGAGAGTGAGGGGATCAGTGTGATGGTTATGGAGTGAGTGAGAAGGGATCACGGTGAGTGTGATGGAGTGAGTGTGAGGGCGGGCAGGGTGATGGTGATGGAGTGAGTGTGAGGGGGTAAAGATGACGGTGATGGAGTGAGTGTGAGGGGATCAGGGTGACAGCGATGGAGTGAATGTGAGGTTTCAGGGAGATGGTGATGGAACGAGTGCGAGGGGGTCAGGGTGATGCTGATGGAGTGAGTGTGAGGGGATCGGGGTGACAGTGATGAAGTGAATGTGAGGGTGTTAGTGCGACAGTGATGGAGTGAGAGTGAAGGTGTCAGGGTGACCGTGATGGAGTGAGTGTGAGGGCGTCAGGGTGACAGTGATGGAATGAGTGTGAGGGGGTCAGTTTGACCGGGATGGATTGAGTTTGATGGGGTCAGGGTGATGATGATGGAGTGACTGTGAGGGTGTCAGGGTGATGGTGATGGAGTGAGTGTGAAGGGGCCAGGGTGAGAGTGATGGAGTGAGTGTCAGGGGTCAGTGTGATGGTGATGGAATGAGTTTGAGGGGATCAGGGTGACGGTGATAGAGTGAGTGTGAGGGGGTCAGTGTGAGGGCAATGGAGTGAGTGTGAGGGGGCAGGGTGCGGTGATGGAGTGATTGTGAGGGGCGCAAGGTGAGGGTGATGGAGTGAGAGTGAGGGGATCAGTGCGATGGTTATGGAGTGAGTGAGAAGGGATCACGGTGAGTGTGATGGAGTGAGTGTGAGGGCGGGCAGGGTGATGGTGATGGAGTGAGTGTGAGGGGGTAAAGATGACGGTGATGGAGTGAGTGTGAGGGGATCAGGGTGACAGCGATGGAGTGAATGTGAGGTTTCAGGGAGATGGTGATGGAACGAGTGTGAGGGGGTCAGGGTGATGCTGATGGAGTGAGTGTGATGGGATCGGGGTGACAGTGATGAAGTGAATGTGAGGGTGTCAGTGCGACGGTGATGGAGTGAGTGTGAAGGTGTCAGGGTGACCGTGATGGAGTGAGTGTGAGGGCGTCAGGGTGACAGTGATGGAGTGAGTGTGAGGGGGTCAGTTTGACCGGGATGGAGTGAGTTTGATGGGGTCAGGGTGATGATGATGGAGTGAGTGTGAGGCGGTCAGGGTGACAGTGATGGAGTGAGTGTGAGGGGGTCAGTGTGACAGTGATGGAGTGTGTGTGAGGGGGTCAGGGTGACAGTGATGGAGTGAGTGTGAGGGGATTAGGGTGACAGTGATGGAGTGAGTGTGAGGGGGTCAGGGTGACGATGATCGAGTGAGTGTGAGGGAGTTAGGGAGACAGTGCTGGAGTGAGTGTGAGTGTGTCAGGGTGACGTTGATGGAGTGAGTGTGAGGGGTTCAGGGTGACAGTAATGGAGTGAGTGTGAGGGGGTCAGCGTGATGGTGATGGGGTGAGTTTGAGGGGGCAAGGGTGACAGTGATGGAGTGACTGTGAGGGTGTCAGGGTGACGGTGATGGAGCCTAGTGTGACGACGATGGATGGCTGTGAGAAGGACAGGGTGACGGTGATGGAGTGAGTGTGAGGGGATCAGGGTGATGATGATGGAGTGAGTGTGAGGGGATCAGGGTGACGGTGATGGAGTGAGTGTGAGGGGGTCAGGGTGACAATGATGGATGTCTGTGAGGGGGTCAGGGTGATGAAGATGGAGAGAGTGTGACGGGTGAGTGTGATGGTGATGGAGTGAGTGTGAGGGGATCAGGGTGACGGTGATGGAGTGAGTGTGAGGGGGTCAGGATGATGGTGATGGAGTGAGTGTGAGGTGGTCAGGGTGACAGTGATAGAGTCAGTGTGAGGGGATCAGGGTGGCTGTGATTGAGTGAGTGTGAGGGGGTTAGGGAGACAGTGCTGGAGTGAGTGTGAGTGTGTCAGGTTGATGTAGATGGAGTGAGTGTGAGGGTGTCAGGATGACGGAGATGGAGTGAGTGTGAGGGAGTTAGGGAGACAGTGATGGAGTGAGTTTGTTGGGGTCAGGGTGACTTTGGTAGAGTGAGTGTGAGTTTGTCAGGATGACGGAGATGGAGTGTGTGTGAGGGGGTCAGGGTGACGGTGATGGAGTGAGTGTGAGGGGTTCAGGGTGATGGTGATGAAGTGAGTGTGAGGGGGTCAGGGAGACAGTGCTGGAGTGAGTGTGAGGGGGTCAGCGAGACGGTGATGGTGTGTGTGTGAGGGGGTCAGGGTGACGGTGATGGAGTGAGTGTGAGGGGTTCAGGGTGATGGTGTGAGAATGAGTGCGACCGGGTCAGTGTGACAGTGACGGAATGAGTGCGAGCGGGTCAGTGTGACGATGATGGAGTGACTGTGAGGGTGTCAGAGTGACGGTGATGGAGTGAGTGTGAGGGGGCCAGGGTGATTATGATGGATAAAGTGTGAGGGATCAGGGCGACGGTGATGGAGTGAATGTGTGGGCGTCAGTGTGACAGTGATGGCGTGAGTGTGAGGTGGTCAGGGTGACAGTGATGAAGTGAATGTGAGGGTGTCAGGTTGAAAGTGATGGATTGAGTGTGAGTCGGTCAGTGAGATGGTGACGGAGTGAGTGTGAGGGGTTCAGGTTGATATTGATGGAATGAGTTTGAGGCGGTCAGGGTGATGGTGATGGAGTGAGTGTGAGGGGGTCAGGGAGATAGTGATGGAGTGAGTGTGAGGGGGTCAGGGAGACGGAGATGGGGTGTGTGTGAGAGGGTAAGTGTGAAAGTGATGGAGTGAGTGTGAGGGAGTCAGGGTGACGATGATGGAGTGAGTGTGAGCGAGTTAGGGAGACAGTGCTGGAGTGAGTGTGTGTGGGTCAGAGTGATGGTGGTGGAGTGAGAGTGAGGGGGTCAGGGTGACAGTGATGGAGTGAGTGTGAGGGTGTCAGGGTGATGGTGATGAAGTGAGTGTGAGAGGGTCAGGGAGACAGTGCTGGAGTGAGTGTGAGGGGGTCAGCGAGACGGAGAACTGAGTGTGTGTGAGGGGATAAGGGTGACAGTGATGGAGTGAGTGTGAGGGGGTCAGGGTGACGATGATGGAGTGAGTGTGAGGGAGTTAGGGAGACAGTGCTGGAGTGAGTGTGAGTGTGTCAGGGTGACGTTGATGGAGTGAGTGTGAGGGGTTCAGTGAGACGGAGATGGGGTGTGTGTGAGAGGGTCAGTGTGACAGTGATGGAGTGAGTGTGAGGGGGTCAGGGTGACGATGATGGAGTGAGTGTGAGCAAGTTAGGGAGACAGTGCAGGAGTGAGTGTGTGTGGGTCAGAGTGATGGTGGTGGAGTGAGTGTGAGGGGGTCAGGTTGATGTTGATGGAGTGAGTTTGAGGGGGTCAGGGTGATGGTGATGGAGTGTGTGTGAGGGTGTCAGGGTGACAGTGATGGAGTGAGTGTGAGGGGGTCAGTTTGACCGGGATGGATTGAGTTTGATGGGGTCAGGGTGATGATGATGGAGTGACTGTGAGGGTGTCAGGGTTATGGTGATGGAGTGAGTGTGAAGGGGCCAGGGTGAGAGTGATGGAGTGAGTGTCAGGGGTCAGTGTGATGGTGATGGAATGAGTTTGAGGGGATCAGGGTGACGGTGATAGAGTGAGTGTGAGGGGGTCAGTGTGAGGGCAATGGAGTGAGTGTGAGGGTGTCAGTGTGATGGTGATGGAGTGAGTGTGAGGGGGCAGGGTGCGGTGATGGAGTGATTGTGAGGGGCGCAGGGTGAGGGTGATGGAGTGAGAATGAGGGGATCAGTGCGATGGTTATGGAGTGAGTGAGAAGGGATCACGGTGAGTGTGATGGAGTGAGTGTGAGGGCGGGCAGGGTGATGGTGATGGAGTGAGTGTGAGGGGGTAAAGATGACGGTGATGGAGTGAGTGTGAAGGGATCAGGGTGACAGCGATGGAGTGAATGTGAGGTTTCAGGGAGATGGTGATGGAACGAGTGCGAGGGGGTCAGGGTGATGCTGATGGAGTGAGTGTGATGGGATCGGGGTGACAGTGATGAAGTGAATGTGAGGGTGTCAGTGCGACGGTGATGGAGTGAGTGTGAAGGTGTCAGGGTGACCGTGATGGAGTGAGTGTGAGGGCGTCAGGGTGACAGTGATGGAGTGAGTGTGAGGTGGTCAGTTTGACCGGGATGGAGTGAGTTTGATTGGGTCAGGGTGATGATGATGGAGTGAGTGTGGGGCGGTCAGGGTGACAGTGATGGAGTGAGTGTGAGGGGGTCAGTGTGACAGTGATGGAGTGTGTGTGAGGGGGCCAGGGTGACAGTGATGGAGTGAGTGTGAGGGGGTCAGTGTGATGGTGATGGAAATGAGTGTGAGGGGTTCAGTGTGATGGTGAGAGAATGAGTGCGAGCGGGTCAGTGTGACAGTGATGGAATGAGTGTGAGGTGATCAGTGTGACGATGATGGAGTGAGTGTGAGGGAGTCAGGTTGATGTTGATGGATTGAGTGTGAGGGGGTCATGGAGACCGTGATAGAGTGAGTATGAGGGGGACAGCGAGACGGAGATGGAGTGTGTGTGAGGGGATCAGGGTGACAGTGATGGAGTGAGTGTGAGGGGGTCAGGGTGACGATGATGGAGTGAGTGTGAGGGAGTTAGGGAGACAGTGCTGGAGTGAGTGTGAGTGTGTCAGGGTGACGTTGATGGAGTGAGTGTGAGGGGTTCAGGGTGATGGTGATGGAGTGAGTGTGAGGGGGCAAGGGTGACAGTGATGGAGTGACTGTGAGGGTGTCAGGGTGACGGTGATGGAGCCAGTGTGACGACGATGGATGGCTGTGAGAAGGACAGGGTGACGGTGATGGAGTGAGTGTGAGGGGATCAGGGTGATGATGATGGAGTGAGTGTGAGGGGATCAGCGTGACGGTGATGGAGTGAGTGTGAGGGGTCAGGGTGACGATGATGGATGACTGTGAGGGGCTCAGGGTGATGAAGATGGAGAGAGTGTGAGGGGTGAGTGTGATGGTGATGGAGTGAGTGTGAGGGGATCAGGGTGACGGTGATGGAGTGAGTGTGAGGGGGTCAGGATGATGGTGATGGAGTGAGCATGAGGTGGTCAGGGTGACAGTGATAGAGTCAGTGTGAGGGGATCAGGGTGGCTGTGATTGAGTGAGTGTGAGGGGGTTAGGGAGACAGTGCTGGAGTGAGTGTGAGTGTGTCAGGTTGATGTAGATGGAGTGAGTGTGAGGGTGTCAGGATGACGGAGATGGAGTGAGTGTGAGGGAGTTAGGGAGACAGTGATGGAGTGAGTTTGTTGGGGTCAGGGTGACTTTGGTAGAGTGAGTGTGAGTTTGTCAGGATGACGGAGATGGAGTGTGTGTGAGGGGGTCAGGGTGACGGTGATGGAGTGAGTGTGAGGGGTTCAGGGTGATGGTGATGAAGTGAGTGTGAGGGGGTCAGGGAGACAGTGCTGGAGTGAGTGTGAGGGGGTCAGCGAGACGGAGATGGTGTGTGTGTGAGGGGGTCAGGGTGACGGTGATGGAGTGAGTGTGAGGGGTTCAGGGTGATGGTGTGAGAATGAGTGCGACCGGGTCAGTGTGACAGTGACGGAATGAGTGCGAGCGGGTCAGTGTGACGATGATGGAGTGACTGTGAGGGTGTCAGAGTGACGGTGATGGAGTGAGTGTGAGGGGGCCAGGGTGATTATGATGGATAAAGTGTGAGGGATCAGGGCGACGGTGATGGAGTGAATGTGTGGGCGTCAGTGTGACAGTGATGGCGTGAGTGTGAGGTGGTCAGGGTGACAGTGATGAAGTGAATGTGAGGGTGTCAGGTTGAAAGTGATGGATTGAGTGTGAGTCGGTCAGTGAGATGGTGACGGAGTGAGTGTGAGGGGTTCAGGTTGATATTGATGGAATGAGTTTGAGGCGGTCAGGGTGATGGTGATGGAGTGAGTGTGAGGGGGTCAGGGAGATAGTGATGGAGTGAGTGTGAGGGGGTCAGGGAGACGGAGATGGGGTGTGTGTGAGAGGGTAAGTGTGAAAGTGATGGAGTGAGTGTGAGGGAGTCAGGGTGACGATGATGGAGTGAGTGTGAGCGAGTTAGGGAGACAGTGCTGGAGTGAGTGTGTGTGGGTCAGAGTGATGGTGGTGGAGTGAGAGTGAGGGGGTCAGGGTGACAGTGATGGAGTGAGTGTGAGGGTGTCAGGGTGATGGTGATGAAGTGAGTGTGAGAGGGTCAGGGAGACAGTGCTGGAGTGAGTGTGAGGGGGTCAGCGAGACGGAGAACTGAGTGTGTGTGAGGGGATAAGGGTGACAGTGATGGAGTGAGTGTGAGGGGGTCAGGGTGACGATGATGGAGTGAGTGTGAGGGAGTTAGGGAGACAGTGCTGGAGTGAGTGTGAGTGTGTCAGGGTGACGTTGATGGAGTGAGTGTGAGGGGTTCAGTGAGACGGAGATGGGGTGTGTGTGAGAGGGTCAGTGTGACAGTGATGGAGTGAGTGTGAGGGGGTCAGGGTGACGATGATGGAGTGAGTGTGAGCAAGTTAGGGAGACAGTGCAGGAGTGAGTGTGTGTGGGTCAGAGTGATGGTGGTGGAGTGAGTGTGAGGGGGTCAGGTTGATGTTGATGGAGTGAGTTTGAGGGGGTCAGGGTGATGGTGATGGAGTGTGTGTGAGGGTGTCAGGGTGACAGTGATGGAGTGAGTGTGAGGGGGTCAGTTTGACCGGGATGGATTGAGTTTGATGGGGTCAGGGTGATGATGATGGAGTGACTGTGAGGGTGTCAGGGTTATGGTGATGGAGTGAGTGTGAAGGGGCCAGGGTGAGAGTGATGGAGTGAGTGTCAGGGGTCAGTGTGATGGTGATGGAATGAGTTTGAGGGGATCAGGGTGACGGTGATAGAGTGAGTGTGAGGGGGTCAGTGTGAGGGCAATGGAGTGAGTGTGAGGGTGTCAGTGTGATGGTGATGGAGTGAGTGTGAGGGGGCAGGGTGCGGTGATGGAGTGATTGTGAGGGGCGCAGGGTGAGGGTGATGGAGTGAGAATGAGGGGATCAGTGCGATGGTTATGGAGTGAGTGAGAAGGGATCACGGTGAGTGTGATGGAGTGAGTGTGAGGGCGGGCAGGGTGATGGTGATGGAGTGAGTGTGAGGGGGTAAAGATGACGGTGATGGAGTGAGTGTGAAGGGATCAGGGTGACAGCGATGGAGTGAATGTGAGGTTTCAGGGAGATGGTGATGGAACGAGTGCGAGGGGGTCAGGGTGATGCTGATGGAGTGAGTGTGATGGGATCGGGGTGACAGTGATGAAGTGAATGTGAGGGTGTCAGTGCGACGGTGATGGAGTGAGTGTGAAGGTGTCAGGGTGACCGTGATGGAGTGAGTGTGAGGGCGTCAGGGTGACAGTGATGGAGTGAGTGTGAGGTGGTCAGTTTGACCGGGATGGAGTGAGTTTGATTGGGTCAGGGTGATGATGATGGAGTGAGTGTGGGGCGGTCAGGGTGACAGTGATGGAGTGAGTGTGAGGGGGTCAGTGTGACAGTGATGGAGTGTGTGTGAGGGGGCCAGGGTGACAGTGATGGAGTGAGTGTGAGGGGGTCAGTGTGATGGTGATGGAAATGAGTGTGAGGGGTTCAGTGTGATGGTGAGAGAATGAGTGCGAGCGGGTCAGTGTGACAGTGATGGAATGAGTGTGAGGTGATCAGTGTGACGATGATGGAGTGAGTGTGAGGGAGTCAGGTTGATGTTGATGGATTGAGTGTGAGGGGGTCATGGAGACCGTGATAGAGTGAGTATGAGGGGGACAGCGAGACGGAGATGGAGTGTGTGTGAGGGGATCAGGGTGACAGTGATGGAGTGAGTGTGAGGGGGTCAGGGTGACGATGATGGAGTGAGTGTGAGGGAGTTAGGGAGACAGTGCTGGAGTGAGTGTGAGTGTGTCAGGGTGACGTTGATGGAGTGAGTGTGAGGGGTTCAGGGTGATGGTGATGGAGTGAGTTTGAGGGGGCAAGGGTGACAGTGATGGAGTGACTGTGAGGGTGTCAGGGTGACGGTGATGGAGCCAGTGTGACGACGATGGATGGCTGTGAGAAGGACAGGGTGACGGTGATGGAGTGAGTGTGAGGGGATCAGGGTGATGATGATGGAGTGAGTGTGAGGGGATCAGCGTGACGGTGATGGAGTGAGTGTGAGGGGGTCAGGGTGACGATGATGGATGACTGTGAGGGGCTCAGGGTGATGAAGATGGAGAGAGTGTGAGGGGTGAGTGTGATGGTGATGGAGTGAGTGTGAGGGGATCAGGGTGACGGTGATGGAGTGAGTGTGAGGGGGTCAGGATGATGGTGATGGAGTGAGCATGAGGTGGTCAGGGTGACAGTGATAGAGTCAGTGTGAGGGGATCAGGGTGGCTGTGATTGAGTGAGTGTGAGGGGGTTAGGGAGACAGTGCTGGAGTGAGTGTGAGTGTGTCAGGTTGATGTAGATGGAGTGAGTGTGAGGGTGTCAGGATGACGGAGATGGAGTGAGTGTGAGGGAGTTAGGGAGACAGTGATGGAGTGAGTTTGTTGGGGTCAGGGTGACTTTGGTAGAGTGAGTGTGAGTTTGTCAGGATGACGGAGATGGAGTGAGTGTGAGGGGGTCAGGGTGACGGTGATGGAGTGAGTGTGAGGGGTTCAGGGTGATGGTGATGAAGTGAGTATGAGGGGGTCAGGGAGACAGTGCTGGAGTGAGTGTGAGGGGGTCAGCGAGACGGAGATGGTGTGTGTGTGAGGGGGTCAGGGTGACGGTGATGGAGTGAGTGTGAGGGGTTCAGGGTGATGGTGTGAGAATGAGTGCGACCGGGTCAGTGTGACAGTGACGGAATGAGTGCGAGCGGGTCAGTGTGACGATGATGGAGTGACTGTGAGGGTGTCCGAGTGACGGTGATGGAGTGAGTGTGAGGGGGCCAGGGTGATTATGATGGATAAAGTGAGAGGGATCAGGGCAACGGTGATGGAGTGAATGTGAGGGCGTCAGTGTGACAGTGATGGCGTGAGTGTGAGGTGGTCAGGGTGACAGTGATGGAGTGAATGTGAGGGTGTCAGGTTGATAGTGATGGATTGAGTGTGAGTCAGTCAGTGAGATGGTGATGGAGTGAGTGTGAGGGGGTCAGTGTGAGGGCAATGGAGTGAGTGTGAGGGTGTCAGTGTGATGGTGATGGAGTGAGTGTGAGGGGGCAGGGTGCGGTGATGGAATGATTGTGAGGGGCGCAGGGTGAGGGTGATGGAGTGAGAGTGAGGGGATCAGTGTGATGGTTATGGAGTGAGTGAGAAGGGATCACGGTGAGTGTGATGGAGTGAGTGTGAGGGCGGGCAGGGTGATGGTGATGGAGTGAGTGTGAGGAGGTAAAGATGACGGTGATGGAGTGAGTGTGAGGGGATCAGGGTGACAGTGAACTAGTGAATGTGAGGTTGCAGAGAGATGGTGATGGAACGAGTGCGAGGGGGTCAGGGTGATGCTGATGGAGTGAGTGTGATGGGATCGGGGTGACAGTGAAGAAGTGAATGTGAGGGTGTCAGTGCGACGGTGATGGAGTGAGTGTGAAGGTGTCAGGGTGATGGTGATGGAGTGAGTGTGAGGGGGTCAGGGTGACGATGATGGATGACTGTGAGGGGGTCAGGGTGATGGTGATGGAGTGAGTGTGAGGGGATCAGGGTGACGGTGATAGAGTGAGTGTGAGGGGGTCAGTGTGAGGGCAATGGAGTAAGTGTGAGAGTGTCAGTGTGATGGTGATGGAGTGATTGTGAGGGGGCAGGGTGCGGTGATGGAGTGATTGTGAGGGGCGCAGGGTGAGGGTGATGGAGTGAGAGTGAGGGGATCAGTGTGATGGTTATGGAGTGAGTGAGAATGGATCACGGTGAGTGTGATGGAACGAGTGCGAGGGGGTCAGGGTGATGCTGATGGAGTGAGTGTGATGGGATCGGGGTGACAGTGATGAAGTGAATGTGAGGGTGTCAGTGCGACGGTGATGGAGTGAGTGTGAAGGTGTCAGGGTGACCGTGATGGAGTGAGTGTGAGGGCGTCAGGGTGACAGTGATGGAGTGAGTGTGAGGGGGTCAGTTTGACCGGGATGGAGTGAGTTTGATGGGGTCAGGGTGATGATGATGGAGTGAGTGTGAGGCGGTCAGGGTGACAGTGATGGAGTGAGTGTGAGGGGGTCAGTGTGACAGTGATGGAGTGTGTGTGAGGGGGTCAGGGTGACAGTGATGGAGTGAGTGTGAGGGGGTCAGTGTGATGGTGATGGAAATGAGTGTGAGGGGTTCAGGGTGATGGTGAGTGAATGAGTGCGAGCGGGTCAGTGTGACAGTGATGGAATGAATGTGAGGTGATCAGTGTGACGATGATGGAGTGAGTGTGAGGGAGTCAGGTTGATGTTGATGGATTGAGTTTGAGGGGGACAGTGTGATGGTGATGGAGGGAGTGTGAGGGGGTCATGGAGATCGTGATAGAGTGAGTATGAGGGGGTCAGCGAGACGGAGATGGAGTGAGTGTGAGGGGATCAGGGTGACAGTGATGGAGTGAGTGTGAGGGAGTTAGGGAGACAGTGATGGAGTGAGTTTGTTGGGGTCAGGGTGACTTTGGTAGAGTGAGTGTGAGTTTGTCAGGATGACGGAGATGGAGTGAGTGTGAGGGGGTCAGGGTGACGGTGATGGAGTGAGTGTGAGGGGTTCAGGGTGATGGTGAGAGAATGAGTGCGACCGGGTCAGTGTGACAGTGACAGAATGAGTGCGAGCGGGTCAGTGTGACGATGATGGAGTGACTGTGAGGGTGTCCGAGTGACGGTGATGGAGTGAGTGTGAGGGGGCCAGGGTGATTATGATGGATAAAGTGAGAGGGATCAGGGCAACGGTGATGGAGTGAATGTGAGGGCGTCAGTGTGACAGTGATGGCGTGAGTGTGAGGTGGTCAGGGTGACAGTGATGGAGTGAATGTGAGGGTGTCAGGTTGATAGTGATGGATTGAGTGTGAGTCAGTCAGTGAGATGGTGATGGAGTGAGTGTGAAGGAGTCAGGGTGACGATGATGGAGTGAGTGTGAGCGAGTTAGGGAGCCAGTGCTGGAGTGAGTGTGTGTGGGTCAGAGGGATGGTGGTGGAGTGAGTGTGAGGGGGTCAGGGTGACAGTGATGGAGTGAGTGCGAGGGTGTCAGGGTGATGGTGATGAAGTGAGTGTGAGGGGGTCAGGGAGACAGTGCTGGAGTGAGTGTGAGGGGGTCAGCGAGACGGAGATGGAGTGTGTGTGAGGGGATCATGGTGACAGTGATGGAGTGAGTGTGAGGGGGTCAGGGTGACGATGATGGAGTGAGTGTGAGGGAGTTAGGGAGACAGTGCTGGAGTGAGTGTGAGTGTGTCAGGGTGACGTTGATGGAGTGAGTGTGAGGGGTTCAGTGAGACGGAGATGGGGTGTGTGTGAGAGGGTCAGTGTGACAGTGATGGAGTGAGCGTGAGGGGGTCAGGGTGACGATGATGGAGTGAGTGTGAGCGAGTTAGGGAGACAGTGCTGGAGTGAGTGTGTGTGGGTCAGAGTGATGGTGGTGGAGTGAGTGTGAGGGGGTCACGTTGATGTTGATGGAGTGAGTTTGAGGGGGTCAGGGTGATGGTGATGGAGTGAGTGTGAGGGGGTCAGGGAGACAGTGTTGGAGTGATTGTGAGGGTCAGCGTGATGGTGATGGAGTGAGTGTGAAGGGGTAATGGAGACAGTGATTGGTGAGGGTGCGGGGGACAGGGTGACAGTGATGCAGTGACTGTGAGGGTGTCAGGGTGATGGTGATGGAGTGAGTGTGAAGGGGCCAGGGGGACAGTGATGGGGTGTGTGTGAGAGGATCAGTGTGACAGTGATGGAGTGAGTGAGTGGGTCAGGGTGACGATGATGGAGTGAGTGTGAGCGAGTTAGGGAGACAGTGCTGGAGTGAATGTGTGTGGGTCAGAGTGATGGTGGTGGAGTGAGTGTGAGGGGCCAGGTTGATGTTGATAGACTGAGTTTGAGGGGGTCAGGGTGATGGTGATAGAGTGAGTGTGAGGGGGTCAGGGAGACAGTGCTGGAGTGAGTGTGAGAGGGTCAGCGTGATGGTGATGGAGTGAGTATGAGGTGGTAATGGAGACAGTGATTGGTGAGGGTGCGGGGAACAGGGTGACCGTGATGGAGTGAGTGTGAGGGAGTCAGGGTGACAGTGATGGAGTGAGTGTGAGGGGGTCAGTTTGACCGGGATGGAGTGCGTTTGATGGGGTCAGGGTGATGATGATGGAGTGAGTGTGAGG
Source organism: Hemiscyllium ocellatum (assembly GCF_020745735.1). NCBI lineage: Eukaryota > Metazoa > Chordata > Chondrichthyes > Orectolobiformes > Hemiscylliidae > Hemiscyllium > Hemiscyllium ocellatum. Next base: position 15,433,369 of record NC_083421.1, read on the forward strand.
GGGTCAGTGTGACGGTGATGGAGTGTGTGTGAGGCGGTCAGGGTGACAGTGATGGAGTGAGTGTGAGGGGGTCAGGTTGATATTGATGCAGTGAGTTTGAGGGGGTCAGGGTGATGGTGATGGAGTGAGTGTGAGGGGGTCAGGGAGATAGTGATGGAGTGAGTGTGAGGGGGTCAGGGAGACGGAGATGGGGTGTGTGTGAGAGGGTCAGTGTGACAGTGATGGAGTGAGTGTGAGGGGGTCAGCGTGACGATGATGGAGTGAGTATGAGGTGGTAATGGAGACAGTGATTGGTGAGGGTGCGGGGGACAGGGTGACAGTGATGGAGTGACTGTGAGGGTGTCAGGGTGATGGTGATGGAGTGAGTGTGAGGGGGTCAGGGTGGCGATGATGGATGACTGTGAGGGGGTCAGGGTGATGGTGATAGAGTGAGTGTCAGGGGTCAGTGTGATGGTGATGGAATCAGGGTGACGGTGATGGAGTGAGTGTGAGGGGATAAGTGTGAGGGCAATGGAGTGAGTGTGAGGGTGTCAGTGTGATGGTGATGGAGTGAGTGTGAGGGGGCAGGGTGCGGTGATGGAGTGATTGTGAGGGGCGCAGGGTGAGGGTGATGGAGTGAGTGTGAGGGGGTAAAGATGACGGTGATGGAGTGAGTGTGAGGGGATCAGGGTGACAGCGATGGAGTGAATGTGAGGTTTCAGGGAGATGGTGATGGAACGAGTGCGAGGGGGTCAGGGTGATGCTGATGGAGTGAATGTGAGGGGATCAGTGTGATGGTTATGGAGTGAGTGAGAAGGGATCACGGTGAGTGTGATGGAGTGAGTGTGAGGGCGGGCAGGGTGATGGTGATGGAGTGAGTGTGAGGGGGTAAAGATGACGGTGATGGAGTGAGTGTGAGGGGATCAGGGTGACAGCGATGGAGTGAATGTGAGGTTTCAGGGAGATGGTGATGGAACGAGTGCGAGGGGGTCAGGGTGATGCTGATGGAGTGAGTGTGAGGGGATCAGGGTGACAGTGATGGAGTGAGTGTGAGGGGGTCAGTTTGACCGGGATGGAGTGAGTGTGAGGGGGTCAGTGTGACGGTGATGGAGTGTGTGTGAGGCGGTCAGGGTGACAGTGATGGAGTGAGTGTGAGGGTGTCAGTGTGACGGTGATGGAGTGTGTGTGAGGGGGTCAGGGAGACAGTGCTGGAGTGAGTGTGAGAGGGTCAGCGTGATGGTGATGGAGTGAGTGTGTGGGGGTAACGGAGACAGTGATTGGTGAAGGTGCGGGGGACAGGGTGACAGTGATGGAGTGACTGTGAGGGTGTCAGGGTGATGGTGATGGAGTGAGTGTGAAGGGGCCTGGGTGAGAGTGATGGAGTGAGTGTGAGGGGGTCAGGGTGACGATGATGGATGACTCTGAGGGGGTCAGGGTGATGGTGATGGAGTGAGTGTCAGGGGTCAGTGTGATGGTAGTGGAATGAGTGTGAGAGCATCAGGGTGACGTTGATGGAGTGAATGTGAGGGGGTCAGTGTGAGGGCAATGGAGTGAGTGTGAGGGTGTCAGTGTGATGGTGATGGAGTGAGTGTGAGGGGGCAGGGTGCGGTGATGGAGTGATTGTGAGGGGCGCAGGGTGACAGTGATGAAGTGAATGTGAGGGTGTCAGTGCGACGGTGATGGAGTGGGTGTGAAGGTGTCAGGGTGACCGTGATGGAGTGAGTGTGAGGGAGTCAGGGTGACAGTGATGGAGTGAGTGTGAGGGGGTCAGTTTGACTGGGATGGAGTGAGTTTGATGGGGTCAGGGTGATGATGATGGAGTGAGTGTGAGGGGGTCAGTGTGACGGTGATGGAGTGTGTGTGAGGCGGTCAGGGTGACAGTGATGGAGTGAGTGTGAGGGGGTCAGGTTGATATTGATGTAGTGAGTTTGAGGGGGTCAGGGTGATGGTGATGGAGTGAGTGTGAGGGGGTCAGGGAGATAGTGATGGAGTGAGTGTGAGGGGGTCAGGGAGACGGAGATGGGGTGTGTGTGAGAGGGTCAGTGTGACAGTGATGGAGTGAGTGTGAGGGGGTCAGCGTGACGATGATGGAGTGAGTGTGAGCGAGTTAGGGAGCCAGTGCTGGAGTGAGTGTGTGTGGGTCAGAGTGATGGTGGTGGAGTGAATGTGAGGGCATCAGGTTGATGTTGATGTAGTGAGTTTGAGGGGGTCAGGGTGATGGTGATGGAGTGAGTGTGAGGGAGTCAGGGAGACAGTGCTGGAGTGAGTGTGAGTGTGTCAGGGTGACGTAGACGGAGTGAGAGTGAGAGGGCCAGGGTGACAGTGATGGAGTGAGTGAGGGTCAGCGTGATGGTGATGCAGTGAGTGTGAGGGGGTAATGGAGACAGTGATTGGTGAGGGTGCAGGGGACAGGGTGACAGTGATGGAGTGACTGTGAGGGTGTCAGGGTGATGGTGATGGAGTGAGTGTGAAGGGGTCAGGGTGACGATGATGGACGACTGTGAGGGGGTCAGGGTGATGGTGATGGGGTGAGTGTCAGGGGTCAGTGTGATGGTGATGGAATGAGTGTGAGGGGATCAGGGTGACGGTGATGGAGTGAGTGTGAGGGGGTCAGGGTGACAGTGATGGAGTGAGTGTGAAGGTGTCAGGGTGACCGTGATGGAGTGAGTGTGAGGGAGTCAGGGTGACAGTGATGGAGTGAGTGTGAGGGGGTCAGTTTGACCGGGATGGAGTGAGTTTGATGGGGTCAGGGTGATGATGATGGAGTGAGTGTGAGGGGGTCAGTGTGACGGTGATGGAGTGTGTGTGAGGCGGTCAGGGTGACAGTGATGGAGTGAGTGTGAGGGGGTCAGGTTGATATTGATGTAGTGAGTTTGAGGGGGTCAGGGTGATGGTGATGGAGTGAGTGTGAGGGGGTCAGGGAGATAGTGATGGAGTGAGTGTGAGGGGGTCAGGGAGACGGAGATGGGGTGTGTGTGAGAGGGTCAGTGTGACAGTGATGGAGTGAGTGTGAGGGGGTCAGCGTGACGATGATGGAGTGAGTGTGAGCGAGTTAGGGAGCCAGTGCTGGAGTGAGTGTGTGTGGGTCAGAGTGATGGTGGTGGAGTGAATGTGAGGGCATCAGGTTGATGCTAATGTAGTGAGTTTGAGGGGGTCAGGGTGATGGTGATGGAGTGAGTGTGAGGGAGTCAGGGAGACAGTGCTGGAGTGAGTGTGAGTGTGTCAGGGTGACGTAGACGGAGTGAGTGTGAGAGGGTCAGGGTGACAGTGATGGAGTGAGTGTGAGAGGGTCAGCGTGATGGTGATGCAGTGAGTGTGAGGGGGTAATGGAGACAGTGATTGGTGAGGGTGCAGGGGACAGGGTGACAGTGATGGAGTGACTGTGAGGGTGTCAGGGTGATGGTGATGGAGTGAGTGTGAGGGGGTCAGGGTGACGATGATGGGTGACTGTGAGGGGGTCAGGGTGATGGTGATGGGGTGAGTGTCAGGGGTCAGTGTGATGGTGATGGAATGAGTGTGAGGGGATCAGGGTGACGGTGATGGAGTGAGTGTGAGGGGGTCAGTGTGAGGGCAATGGAATGAGTGTGAGGGTGTCAGTGTGATGGTGATGGAGTGAGTGTGAGGGGGCAGGGTGCGGTGATGGAGTGATTGTGAGGGGCGCAGGGTGAGGTTGATGGAGTGAGAGTGAGGGGATCAGTGTGATGGTTATGGAGTGAGTGAGAAGGGATCACGGTGAGTGTGATGGAGTGAGTGTGAGGGCGGGCAGGGTGATGGTGATGGAGTGAGTGTGAGGGGATCAGGGTGACAGCGATGGAGTGAATGTGAGGGTTCAGGGAGATGGTGATGGAACGAGTGCGAGGGGGTCAGGGTGATGCTGATGGAGTGAGTGTGAGGGGATCAGGGTGACAGTGATGGAGTGAGTGTGAGGGGGTCAGTTTGACCGGGATGGAGTGAGTGTGAGGGGGTCAGTGTGACGGTGATGGAGTGTGTGTGAGGCGGTCAGTGTGACAGTGATGGAGTGAGTGTGAGGGGGTCAGGGTGACGATGATGGGTGACTGTGAGGGGGTCAGGGTGATGGTGATGGGGTGAGTGTCAGGGGTCAGTGTGATGGTGATGGAATGAGTGTGAGGGGATCAGGGTGACGGTGATGGAGTGAGTGTGAGGGGGTCAGTGTGAGGGCAATGGAATGAGTGTGAGGGTGTCAGTGTGATGGTGATGGAGTGAGTGTGAGGGGGCAGGGTGCGGTGATGGAGTGATTGTGAGGGGCGCAGGGTGAGGGTGATGGAGTGAGAGTGAGGGGATCAGTGTGATGGTTATGGAGTGAGTGAGAAGGGATCACGGTGAGTGTGATGGAGTGAGTGTGAGGGCGGGCAGGGTGATGGTGATGGAGTGAGTGTGAGGGGATCAGGGTGACAGCGATGGAGTGAATGTGAGGGTTCAGGGAGATGGTGATGGAACGAGTGCGAGGGGGTCAGGGTGATGCTGATGGAGTGAGTGTGAGGGGATCAGGGTGACAGTGATGGAGTGAGTGTGAGGGGGTCAGTTTGACCGGGATGGAGTGAGTGTGAGGGGGTCAGTGTGACGGTGATGGAGTGTGTGTGAGGCGGTCAGTGTGACAGTGATGGAGTGAGTGTGAGGGTGTCAGTGTGACGGTGATGGAGTGTGTGTGAGGGGGTCAGGGAGACAGTGCTGGAGTGAGTGTGAGAGGGTCAGCGTGATGGTGATGGAGTGAGTGTGAGGGGGTAATGGAGACAGTGATTGATGAGGGTGCGGGGGACAGGGTGACAGTGATGGAGTGACTGTGAGGGTGTCAGGGTGATGGTGATGGAGTGAGTGTGAAGGGGCCAGGGTGAGAGTGATGGAGTGAGTGTGAGGGGGTCAGGGTGACGATGATGGATGACTCTGAGGGGGTCAGGGTGATGGTGATGGAGTGAGTGTCAGGGGTCAGTGTGATGGTAGTGGAATGAGTGTGAGGGGATCAGGGTGACGTTGTTGGAGTGAGTGTGAGGGGGTCAGTGTGAGGGCAATGGAGTGAGTGTGAGGGTGTCAGTGTGGTGGTGATGGAGTGAGTGTGAGGGGGCAGGGTGCGGTGATGGAGTGATTGTGAGGGGCGCAGGGTGACAGTGATGAAGTGAATGTGAGGGTGTCAGTGCGACGGTGATGGAGTGAGTGTGAAGGTGTCAGGGTGACCGTGATGGAGTGAGTGTGAGGGAGTCAGGGTGACAGTGATGGAGTGAGTGTGAGGGGGTCAGTTTGACCGGGATGGAGTGAGTTTGATGGGGTCAGGGTGATGATGATGGAGTGAGTGTGAGGGGGTCAGTGTGACGGTGATGGAGTGTGTGTGAGGCGGTCAGGGTGACAGTGATGGAGTGAGTGTGAGGGGGTCAGGTTGATATTGATGTAGTGAGTTTGAGGGGGTCAGGGTGATGGTGATGGAGTGAGTGTGAGGGGGTCAGGGCGACGGAGATGGGGTGTGTGTGAGAGGGTCAGTGTGACAGTGATGGAGTGAGTGTGAGGGGGTCAGCGTGACGATGATGGAGTGAGTGTGAGCGAGTTAGGGAGCCAGTGCTGGAGTGAGTGTGTGTGGGTCAGAGTGATGGTGGTGGAGTGAATGTGAGGGCATCAGGTTGATGCTAATGTAGTGGGTTTGAGGGGGTCAGGGTGATGGTGATGGAGTGAGTGTGAGGGAGTCAGGGAGACAGTGCTGGAGTGAGTGTGAGTGTGTCAGGGTGACGTAGACGGAGTGAGTGTGAGAGGGTCAGCGTGATGGTGATGCAGTGAGTGTGAGGGGGTAATGGAGACAGTGATTGGTGAGGGTGCAGGGGACAGGGTGACAGTGATGGAGTGACTGTGAGGGTGTCAGGGAGATGGTGATGGAGTGAGTGTGAGGGGGTCAGGGTGACGATGATGGGTGACTGTGAGGGGGTCAGGGTGATGGTGATGGGGTGAGTGTCAGGGGTCAGTGTGATGGTGATGGAATGAGTGTGAGGGGATCAGGGTGACGGTGATGGAGTTAGTGTGAGGGGGTCAGTGTGAGGGCAATGGAATGAGTGTGAGGGTGTCAGTGTGATGGTGATGGAGTGAGTGTGAGGGGGCAGGGTGCGGTGATGGAGTGATTGTGAGGGGCGCAGGGTGAGGGTGATGGAGTGAGAGTGAGGGGATCAGTGTGATGGTTATGGAGTGAGTGAGAAGGGATCACGGTGAGTGTGATGGAGTGAGTGTGAGGGCGGGCAGGGTGATGGTGATGGAGTGAGTGTGAGGGGATCAGGGTGACAGCGATGGAGTGAATGTGAGGGTTCAGGGAGATGGTGATGGAACGAGTGCGAGGGGGTCAGGGTGATGCTGATGGAGTGAGTGTGAGGGGATCAGGGTGACAGTGATGGAGTGAGTGTGAGGGGGTCAGTTTGACCGGGATGGAGTGAGTGTGAGGGGGTCAGTGTGACGGTGATGGAGTGTGTGTGAGGCGGTCAGTGTGACAGTGATGGAGTGAGTGTGAGGGTGTCAGTGTGACGGTGATGGAGTGTGTGTGAGGGGGTCAGGGAGACAGTGCTGGAGTGAGTGTGAGAGGGTCAGCGTGATGGTGATGGAGTGAGTGTGAGGGGGTAATGGAGACAGTGATTGATGAGGGTGCGGGGGACAGGGTGACAGTGATGGAGTGACTGTGAGGGTGTCAGGGTGATGGTGATGGAGTGAGTGTGAAGGGGCCAGGGTGAGAGTGATGGAGTGAGTGTGAGGGGGTCAGGGTGACGATGATGGATGACTCTGAGGGGGTCAGGGTGATGGTGATGGAGTGAGTGTCAGGGGTCAGTGTGATGGTAGTGGAATGAGTGTGAGGGGATCAGGGTGACGTTGTTGGAGTGAGTGTGAGGGGGTCAGTGTGAGGGCAATGGAGTGAGTGTGAGGGTGTCAGTGTGGTGGTGATGGAGTGAGTGTGAGGGGGCAGGGTGCGGTGATGGAGTGATTGTGAGGGGCGCAGGGTGACAGTGATGAAGTGAATGTGAGGGTGTCAGTGCGACGGTGATGGAGTGAGTGTGAAGGTGTCAGGGTGACCGTGATGGAGTGAGTGTGAGGGAGTCAGGGTGACAGTGATGGAGTGAGTGTGAGGGGGTCAGTTTGACCGGGATGGAGTGAGTTTGATGGGGTCAGGGTGATGATGATGGAGTGAGTGTGAGGGGGTCAGTGTGACGGTGATGGAGTGTGTGTGAGGCGGTCAGGGTGACAGTGATGGAGTGAGTGTGAGGGGGTCAGGTTGATATTGATGTAGTGAGTTTGAGGGGGTCAGAGTGATGGTGATGGAGTGAGTGTGAGGGGGTCAGGGAGACGGAGATGGGGTGTGTGTGAGAGGGTCAGTGTGACAGTGATGGAGTGAGTGTGAGGGGGTCAGCGTGACGATGATGGAGTGAGTGTGAGCGAGTTAGGGAGCCAGTGCTGGAGTGAGTGTGTGTGGGTCAGAGTGATGGTGGTGGAGTGAATGTGAGGGCATCAGGTTGATGCTAATGTAGTGAGTTTGAGGGGGTCAGGGTGATGGTGATGGAGTGAGTGTGAGGGAGTCAGGGAGACAGTGCTGGAGTGAGTGTGAGTGTGTCAGGGTGACGTAGACGGAGTGAGTGTGAGAGGGTCAGCGTGATGGTGATGCAGTGAGTGTGAGGGGGTAATGGAGACAGTGATTGGTGAGGGTGCAGGGGACAGGGTGACAGTGATGGAGTGACTGTGAGGGTGTCAGGGAGATGGTGATGGAGTGAGTGTGAGGGGGTCAGGGTGACGATGATGGGTGACTGTGAGGGGGTCAGGGTGATGGTGATGGGGTGAGTGTCAGGGGTCAGTGTGATGGTGATGGAGTTAGTGTGAGTGGATCACGGTGACGGTGATGGAATGAAAGTGAGGGGATCAGGGTGACGGTGATGGAGTGAGTGTGATGGGGTCAGGGTGATGGTGATGGAGTGAGTGTGAGGGGGTCAGGGTGATGGTGATGGAGTGAGTGTGAAGGGGCCAGGGGGACAGTGATGGGGTGTGTGTGAGAGGATCAGTGTGACAGTGATGGAGTGAGTGAGTGGGTCAGGGTGACGATGATGGAGTGAGTGTGAGCGAGTTAGGGAGCCAGTGCTGGAGTGAGTGTGTGTGGGTCAGAGTGATGGTGGTGGAGTGAATGTGAGGGCATCAGGTTGATGCTAATGTAGTGAGTTTGAGGGGGTCAGGGTGATGGTGATGGAGTGAGTGTGAGGGAGTCAGGGAGACAGTGCTGGAGTGAGTGTGAGTGTGTCAGGGTGACGTAGACGGAGTGAGTGTGAGAGGGTCAGCGTGATGGTGATGCAGTGAGTGTGAGGGGGTAATGGAGACAGTGATTGGTGAGGGTGCAGGGGACAGGGTGACAGTGATGGAGTGACTGTGAGGGTGTCAGGGAGATGGTGATGGAGTGAGTGTGAGGGGGTCAGGGTGACGATGATGGGTGACTGTGAGGGGGTCAGGGTGATGGTGATGGGGTGAGTGTCAGGGGTCAGTGTGATGGTGATGGAATGAGTGTGAGGGGATCAGGGTGACGGTGACGGAGTGAGTGTGAGGGGGTCAGTGTGAGGGCAATGGAATGAGTGTGAGGGTGTCAGTGTGATGGTGATGGAGTGAGTGTGAGGGGGCAGGGTGCGGTGATGGAGTGATTGTGAGGGGCGCAGGGTGAGGGTGATGGAGTTAGAGTGAGGGGATCAGTGTGATGGTTATGGAGTGAGTGAGAAGGGATCACGGTGAGTGTGATGGAGTGAGTGTGAGGGCGGGCAGGGTGATGGTGATGGAGTGAGTGTGAGGGGATCAGGGTGACAGCGATGGAGTGAATGTGAGGTTTCAGGGAGATGGTGATGGAACGAGTGCGAGGGGGTCAGGGTGATGCTGATGGAGTGAGTGTGAGGGGATCAGGGTGACAGTGATGGAGTGAGTGTGAGGGGGTCAGTTTGACCGGGATGGAGTGAGTGTGAGGGGGTCAGTGTGACGGTGATGGAGTGTGTGTGAGGCGGTCAGGGTGACAGTGATGGAGTGAGTGTGAGGGTGTCAGTGTGACGGTGATGGAGTGAGTGTGAGGGGGTGATGGAGACAGTGATTGATGAGGGTGCGGGGGACAGGGTGACAGTGATGGAGTGACTGTGAGGGTGTCAGGGTGATGGTGATGGAGTGAGTGTGAAGGGGCCAGGGTGACAGTGATGGAGTGAGTGTGAGGGGGTCAGGGTGACGATGATGGATGACTCTGAGGGGGTCAGGGTGATGGTGATGGAGTGAGTGTCAGGGGTCAGTGTGATGGTAGTGGAATGAGTGTGAGGGGATCAGGGTGACGTTGTTGGAGTGAGTGTGAGGTGGTCAGTGTGAGGGCAATGGAGTGAGTGTGAGGGTGTCAGTGTGATGGTGATGGAGTGAGTGTGAGGGGGCAGGGTGACAGTGATGAAGTGAATGTGAGGGTGTCAGTGCGACGGTGATGGAGTGAGTGTGAAGGTGTCAGGGTGACCGTGATGGAGTGAGTGTGAGGGAGTCAGGGTGACAGTGATGGAGTGAATGTGAGGGGGTCAGTTTGACCGGGATGGAGTGAGTGTGAGGGGGTCAGGGTGACGATGATGGGTGACTGTGAGGGGGTCAGGGTGATGGTGATGGGGTGAGTGTCAGGGGTCAGTGTGATGGTGATGGAATGAGTGTGAGGGGGTCAGGGTGACGGTGATGGAGTGAGTGTGAGTGGGTCAGGTTGATATTGATGTAGTGAGTTTGAGGGGGTCAGGGTGATGGAGATGGAATGAGTGTGAGGGGGTCAGGGAGATAGTGATGGAGTGAGTGTGAGGGGGTCAGGGAGACGGAGATGGGGTGTGTGTGAGAGGGTCAGTGTGACAGTGATGGAGTGAGTGTGAGGGGGTCAGCGTGACGATGATGGAGTGAGTGTGAGCGGGTTAGGGAGCCAGTGCTGGAGTGAGTGTGTGTGGGTCAGAGTGATGGTGGTGGAGTGAATGTGAGGGCATCAGGTTGATGCTAATGTAGTGAGTTTGAGGGGGTCAGGGTGATGGTGATGGAGTGAGTGTGAGGGAGTCAGGGAGACAGTGCTGGAGTGAGTGTGAGTGTGTCAGGGTGACGTAGACGGAGTGAGTGTGAGAGGGTCAGGGTGACAGTGATGGAGTGAGTGTGAGAGGGTCAGCGTGATGGTGATGCAGTGAGTGTGAGGGGGTAATGGAGACAGTGATTGGTGAGGGTGCAGGGGACAGGGTGACAGTGATGGAGTGACTGTGAGGGTGTCAGGGTGATGGTGATGGAGTGAGTGTGAGGGGGTCAGGGTGACGATGATGGGTGACTGTGAGGGGGTCAGGGTGATGGTGATGGGGTGAGTGTCAGGGGTCAGTGTGATGGTGATGGAATGAGTGTGAGGGGGTCAGTGTGATGGTGATGGAGTGTGTGTGAGGCGGTCAGGGTGACAGTGATGGAGTGAGTGTGAGGGGGTCAGTGTGACGGTGATGGAGTGTGTGTGAGGGGGTCAGGGTGACAGTGATGGAGTGAGTGTGAGGGGGTCAATGTGATGGTGATGGAGTGAGTGTGAGGGGTTCAGGGTGATGGTGAGATAATGAGTGCGAGCGGGTCAGTGTGACAGTGATGGGATGAGTGTGAGGGGATCAGTGTGACGATGATGGAGTGAGTGTGAGCGAGTCAGGTTGATGTTGATGGATTGAGTTTGAGGGGGTCAGTGTGATGGTGATGGAGTGAGTGTGAGGGGGTCATGGAGACAGTGATAGAGTGAGTGTGAGGGGGTCAGCGAGACGGAGATGGAGAGTGTGTGAGGGGATCAGGGTGACAGTGATGGAGTGAGTGTGAGGGGGTCAGGGTGACGATGTTGGAGTGAGTGTGAGGGAGTTAGGGAGACAGTGCTGGAGTGAGTGTGAGTGTGTCAGGGTGACGTTGATGGAGTGAGTGTGAGCGGTTCAGGGTGACAGTAATGGAGTGAGGGTGAGGGGGTCAGTGTGATGGTGATGGGGTGAGTTTGAGGGGGCAAGGGTGACAGTGATGGAGTGACTGTGAGGGTGTCAGAGTGACGGTGATGGAGCCAGTGTGACGATGATGGATGGCTGTGAGGGGGTCAGGTTTACAGTGATGGAGTGAGTGCGAGGGAATCAGGGTGATGATGATGGAGTGAGTGTGAGGGGATCAGGGTGACGGTGATGGAGTGAGTGTGAGGGGGTCAGGGTGACGATGATGGATGACAGTGAGGGGGTCAGGATGATGGTGATGGAGTGAGCATGAGGGGGTCAGGGTGACAGTGATAGAGTCAGTGTGAGGTGATCAGGGTGACTGTGATTGAGTGAGTGTGACGGGGTTCGGGAGACAGTGCTGGAGTGAGTGTGAGTGTGTCAGGTTGATGTAGATGGAGTGAGTGTGAGGGGGTCAGTGTGACAGTGATGTAGTGAGTGTGTGGGTGTCAGGGTGACTTTGCTACAGTGAGTGTGAGTTTGTCACGATGATGGTGATTAAGTGAGTGTGAGGGGTTCAGGTTGACGGTGATAGAATGAGTGCGACGGGGTTAGTGTGACAGCGATGGAATGATTGTGAGGGGATCAATGTGACGGTGATGGAGTGGCTGTAAGCGTGTCAGGGTGACGGTGATGTTGTGAGTGTGATAGGGTCAGGTTGATGGTGATAGAGTGAGTTTGAGGGGGTCAGGTTGATGGTGATGGAGTGAGTGTGAGGGGTTCAGGGAGACAGTGATGGAGAGATTGTGAGCCTGTAGGGTAACGGACATGCAGTGACTGTGAGGGGGTCAGGGTGATTGTGATGGGTTAATTGTGAGCGGGGCAGGGCGACGGTGATGGAGTGAATGTGAGGACGTCAGTGTGACACTGATGGAGTGAGTGTGCGGGGATAAGGATGACAGTGATGGAGTGAATGTGAGGGTGTCAGGGTGATGGTGATGGAGTGAGTGTGAGGGGATCAGGTTGATGTTGATGGAGTGAATGTGAGGGGATCAGGTTGATGTTGATGGAGTGAGTGTGAGGGGGTCAGGGTGACCGTGATGGTGTGAGTGTGAGGGGTTCAGGGTGATGGTGAGAGAATGAGTGTGAGTGGGTCAGTGTGACAGTGATGGAATGGGTGTGAGGGGGTCAGTGTGACGATGATGGAGTGAGTGTGAGGGGGTCAGGGTGACAGTGGTGGAGTGAGTGTGAGGGTGTCACTTTGAGGGTGATGGATTGACTGTGAGGGTGTCAGGGTGACGGTGATGGAGTGAATGTGAGGGGATCAGGATGACAGCGGTGGAGTAAATGTGAGGGTGTCAGGGTGGAAGTGATGGAGTGAGTGTGAGGGTGTCAGGTTGATGTTGATGGAGTGAGTTTGAGGTGGTCAGGATGATGGTGATGGATTGAGTGTGACGGGGACAGTTTGACAGTGATGGAGTGAGTGTGAGGGGGTCAGGGAGACAATGATGGAGTGAGTGTGAGGGTGTCATGGTGACGGTGATTGAGTGAGTGTGAGGGGGCCAAGGTAACCGTGATGGAGTGAGTGTGAGGGGGTCAGGGTGACGCTGATGGATGTCTGTGAGGGGGTAAGTGTGACAGTGATGGAGTGAATGTGAGGGGGTCAGGGTGATGGTGATGGTGATGGAGTAAGTGTGAGGGCGGGCAGGGTGACGGTAATGTAGTGAGTGTGACGGGGTGAGGGCTTCGATGATGCAGAAAGTGTGAGGCGGTCGGGGTGAGTGTGAGGGATTCACGGTGACAGTGATGGGGTGAATGTGAGTGTGTCAAGGTGAAGGTGATTGAGTGAGTATGAGGGGGTCAGGGTGATGGTGATGTAGTGAGTGTGAGGGGGTCAGGTTGATGGTGATGGAGTGATTGTGAGGGGGTCAGCGTGATGGTGATGGAGTGAGTGTGAGGGGGTAAGGGAGACAGTGATGGGGTGAGGGTGAGCGGTCAGTGTGATGATAATGGATGACGGTGAGGGGTTCAGGGTGACGGTGATGGAGTGAATGTGAGGGGGTCAGGGTTTTGGTGATGGAGTGTGTGTGAGGGAATCAGGGTGACGGTGATGGACTGAGTGTGAGTGGGTCAGAGTGAGGGTGATGGAGTGAATGTGACGGGGTCAGGGTGACTGTGATGCTGTGAATGTGAGGGTGTCAGGGAGATTGTGATGGAACGAAAGTGAGGGGGTCAGGGTGATGATGATGGAGTGAATGTGAGGGTGTCAGTGTGATGGTGATGGAGTTAGTGTGAGGGGCTCAGGGTGATGGTGATGGAGTTAGTGTGAGTGGGTCACGGTGACGGTGATGGAATGAGAGTGAGGGGATCAGGGTGACGGTGATGGAGTGAGTGTGAGGGGGTCAGGGTGATGGTGATGGAGTGAGTGTGAGGGGCTCAGGGTGATGGTGATGGAGTTAGTGTGAGTGGATCACGGTGACGGTGATGGAATGAAAGTGAGGGGATCAGGGTGACGGTGATGGAGTGAGTGTGAGGGGGTCAGGGTGATGGTGATGGAGTGAGTGTGAGGGGGTCAGGGTGATGGTGATGGAGTGAGTGTGAGGGGGTCAGAGTGAGGGTGGTGGAGTAAGTGAGCGTGTCAAGGTGATGGTGATGGAGTGAGTGTGAGGGGGTAAGGGTGACAGAGATGAAATGAATGTGAGGGGATCAGGGCGACGGTGATGGAATGAGTGTGAGGTCGTCAGGGTGACAGTGATACAGTGAGTGTGAGGTTATCAGGGTGACAGTGATGGAGTGAATGTGAGGGTGTCAGGGTGATGGTGATGGAGTGAGTGCGAGGGGTTCAGGGTGATGGTGATGGAATGAGTGTGAGGGGATCAAGGTGACAGTGATGGAGTGAGTGTGAGGGGGTCAGGGTGACGATGTTGGATGACTGTGAGGGGATCAGCGTGATGGTGATGGAGTGAGTGTTAGGGGGTCAGGGTGGCAGAAGTGGTGTGAGTGCGACGGTGTCAGTGTGATGGTGATGGAGTGAGTGTGAGGGGTTCAGGGTGATGGTGAGAGAATGAGTGCGAGTGGGTCAGTGTGACAGTGATGGAATGAGTGTGAGGGAATCAGTGTGACGATGATGGAGTGAGTGTGAGGGGGTCAGGGTGATGGTGATGGAGTGAGTGTGAGGGGCTCAGGGTGATGGTGATGGAGTTAGTGTGAGTGGATCACGGTGACGGTGATGGAATGAAAGTGAGGGGATCAGGGTGACGGTGATGGAGTGAGTGTGATGGGGTCAGGGTGATGGTGATGGAGTGAGTGTGAGGGGGTCAGGGTGATGGTGATGGAGTGAGTGTGAGGGGGTCAGAGTGAGGGTGGTGGAGTAAGTGAGCGTGTCAAGGTGATGGTGATGGAGTGAGTGTGAGGGGGTAAGGGTGACAGAGATGAAATGAATGTGAGGGGATCAGGGCGACGGTGATGGAATGAGTGTGAGGTCGTCAGGGTGACAGTGATACAGTGAGTGTGAGGTTATCAGGGTGACAGTGATGGAGTGAATGTGAGGGTGTCAGGGTGATGGTGATGGAGTGAGTGCGAGGGGTTCAGGGTGATGGTGATGGAATGAGTGTGAGGGGATCAAGGTGACAGTGATGGAGTGAGTGTGAGGGGGTCAGGGTGACGATGTTGGATGACTGTGAGGGGATCAGCGTGATGGTGATGGAGTGAGTGTTAGGGGGTCAGGGTGGCAGAAGTGGTGTGAGTGCGACGGTGTCAGTGTGATGGTGATGGAGTGAGTGTGAGGGGTTCAGGGTGATGGTGAGAGAATGAGTGCGAGTGGGTCAGTGTGACAGTGATGGAATGAGTGTGAGGGAATCAGTGTGACGATGATGGAGTGAGCGTGAGGGAGTCAGGTTGATGTTGATGGATTGAGTTTGAGGGGGTCGGGGTGATGGTGATGGAGTGAGTGTGAGGGGGTCAGGGAGACAGTGATAGAGTGAGTGTGAGGGGGTCAGGGAGACCGAGATGGAGTGTGTGTGAGGGGGTCAGGGTGACAGTGATAGAGAGAGTGTGAGGGAGTTAGGGAGACAGTGCTGGAGTGAGTGTGAGTGTGTCAGGGTGACGTAGATGGAGTGAGTGTGAGGGGATCAGGGTGATGGTGATGGAGTGAGTGTGAGGGAGTTAGGAAGGCAGTGCTGGAGTGAGTGTGAGTGTGTCAGGGTGACGTAGATGGAGTGAGTGTGAGGGGGTCAGCGAGATGGTGATGGAGTGAGTGTGAGGGGGTAAGTGAGGCAGTGATGGGGTGAGTGTGAGGGGGCAAGGGTGACAGTGATGGAGTGAGTGTGAGGGGTCCAGGGTGACAGAGATGCAGTGTGTGTGAGTGGGTCAGTGTGACGATGATAGATGACTGTGAGGGGGTCAGCGTGATGGTGATGGAGCGAGTGTGAGGGGATCAGTGTGATGGTGATGGAGTGAGTGTGAGGGGGCAAAGGTGACCGTGATGGAGTGAGTGTGAGGGGATCAGGGTGACGCTTATGGATGACTGTGAGTGTGTCAGTGTGACAGTGATGGAGTGTATGTGAGGGGATCAGGGTGATGGTGACGGTGATGGAGTAAGTGTGAGGGCGGGCAGGGTGACAGTAATGTAGTGAGTGTGAGGGATTCACGGTGACAGTGATGGAGTGAATGTGAGTGTGTCAAGGTGAAGGTGATTGAGTGAGTGTGAGGGGGTCAGGGTGATGGTGATGGAGTGAGTGTGAGGAGGTCAGTGAGACAGTGATGGAGTGAGTGTGAGGGGTAAGGGAGACAGTGATGGGGTGAGAGGGCCAGTGTAACAGTGATGGAGAGACTGTGAGGGTGTCAGGGTGACGTTGATGGAGTGAATGTGAGGGGGCCAGGGTGACAGTGATGGAGTGAGTGTGAGGGGGTCAGTGTGATGATAATGGATGACTGTGAGGGGTTCAGGTTGACTGTGATGGAGTGAGTGCGAGGGGGTCAGGGTTTTGGTGATGGAGTGTGTGTGAGGGGAACAGGGTGACGGTGATGGAGTGAGTGTGAGTGGGTCAGAGTGAGGGTGATGGAGTGAATGTGACGTGGTCAGGGTGACTGTGATGCTGTGAATGTGAGGGTGTCAGGGAGATTGTGATGGAACGAGTATGAGGGGGTCAGGGTGATGATGATGGAGTGAATGTGAGGGTGTCAGTGTGATGGTGATGGAGTTAGTGTGAGGGGCTCAGGGTGATGGTGATGGAGTTAGTGTGAGTGGGTCACGGTGACGGTGATGGAATGAGAGTGAGGGGATCAGGGTGACGGTGATGGAGTGAGTGTGAGGGGGTCAGGGTGATGGTGATGGAGTGAATGTGAGGGGGTCAGGGTGACGATGATGGATGACTGTGAGGGGGTCAGGGTGATGGTGATGGAGTGAGTGTGAGGGGGTCACGGTGACGGTGATGGAATGAGAGTGAGGGGATCAGGGTGACGGTGATGGAGTGAGTGTGAGGGGGTCAGAGTGAGGGTGATGGAGTGAGTGTGAGGGGGTCAGTTTTACGGTAATGGAGTTTGTGTGAGGGGGTTGGTGTGGCGGTGATGGAGTGAGTGTGAGGGGATCAATGTGAGGATGCTGGAGTGAGTGTGAGGTGATCAATGTGAGGATGCTGGAGTGAGTGTGAGGGGGTCAGGGTGACGGTGATGGAGTGTGAGTGAGGGGGTAAGGGTGATGGTGATGGAGTGAGTGTGAGGGGGTCAGGGTGATGGTGATGGAGTGAGTGTGAGGGGGCCAAGGTGACAGTGATGCAGTGTGTGTGAGGGGGTCAGTGTGACGATGATAGATGACTGTGAGGGGGTCAGCGTGACGGTGATGGAGTGAGTGTGAGAGGATCAGTGTGATGGTGATGGAGTGAGTGTGAGGGGGCAAACGTGACCGTGATGGAGTAAGTGTGAGGGGGTCAGGGTGACGCTTATAGATGACTGTGATGGGGTCAGTGTGACAGTGATGGAGTGAATGTGAGGGTGTCAGGGTGATGGTGATGGTGATGGAGTAAGTGTGAGGGCGGGCAGGGTGATGGTGACGGTGATGGAGTGAGTGTGAGGGGATCAATGTGAGGATGCTGGAGTGAGTGTGAGGGGGTCAGGGTGAGGGTGATGGAGTGAGTGTGAGGGGGTCAGTTTGATGCTAATGGAGTGATTGAGAGGGAGTTAGTGTGATGGTGGTGGAGTGAGTGAGAAGGGATCAGAGTGAGTGTGATGGAGTGAATGCGATGGTGTCAGGTTGACGGTGATAGAGTGAGTGTGAGGGCAGGCAGGGCGATGGTGATGGAGTGAGTGTGAGGGGGTCAGGGTGACGGTGATGAAATGAATGTGAGGGCTACAGGGTGACGGTGATGGAATGAGTGTGAGGGCGTCAGGGTGACAGTGATAGAGTGAATGTGGGGTTATCAGTGTGACAGTGATGGAGTGAATGTGAGGGTGTCAGGGTGATGGTGATGGAGTGAGTGCGAGGGGTTCAGGGTGATGGTGATGGAGTGAGTGTGAGGGTATCGGGGTGACAGTGATGGAGTGAATGTGAGGTTGTCAGTGTGATGGTGATGAAGTGAATGTGATGGTAATGGAATGAGTGTGAGGGGATCAGGGTGACAGTGATGGAGTGAGTGTGAGGGGGTCAGTGTGAGGGTGATGGAGTGAGTGTGAGGGGATCAGGGTGACAGTGATGGAGTGAGTGTGAGGGGAGAGGGTGCGGTGATGGAGTGAGTGTGAGGGGCGCAGGGTGAGGGTGATGGTGATGGAGTGAGTGTGAGGGTGTCAGTGTGATGGTGATGGAGTGAGTGTGAGGGGATCAGGGTGACAGTGATGGAGTGAGTGTGAGGGGATCAGTATGATGGTTATGGAGTGAGTGAGAAGGGATCACGGTGAGTGTGATTTAGTGAGTGTGAGGGCGGGCAGGGTGACGGTGATGGAGTGAGTGTGGGCGGTAAGGATGACGGTGATGGAGTGAGTGTGAGCGGATCAGGGTGACAGTGATGAAGTGAATGTGAGGATATCAGTGCGACGGTGATGGAGTGAGTGCGAAGGTGTCAGGGTGAAGGTGATGGAGTGAGTGTGAGTGCGTCAGGGTGACAGTGATGGGATGAGTGTGAGGGGGTCAGTGTGACAGGGATGGAGTGAGTTTGATGGGGTCAGGGAGACGATGATGGAGTGAGTCTGAGGGAGTTAGGGAGACAGTGCTGGAGTGAGTGTGAGTGTGTCAGGGTGACGTAGATGGAGTGAGTGTGAGTAGTTCAGGGTGACAGTGATGGAGTGAGTGTGATGGGGTCAGCGTGATGCTGATGGAGTGAGTGTGAGGGGGCAAAGGTGACCGTGATGGAGTGAGTGTGAGGGGATCAGGGTGACGCTTATGGATGACTGTGAGTGTGTCAGTGTGACAGTGATGGAGTGAATGTGAGGGGGTCAGGGTGATGGTGACGATGATGGAGTAAGTGTGAGGGCGGGCAGGGTGACAGTAATGTAGTGAGTGTGAGGGATTCACGGTGACCGTGATGGAGTGAATGTGAGTGTGTCAAGGTGAAGGTGATTGAGTGAGTGTGAGGGGGTCAGGGTGATGGTGATGGAGTGAGTGTGAGGAGGTCAGCGAGACAGTGATGTAGTGAGTGTGAGGGGGTAAGGGAGACAGTGATGGGGTGAGAGGGCCAGTGTGACAGTGATGGAGAGACTGTGAGGGTGGCAGGATGACGGTGATGGAGTGAATGTGAGGGGGCCAGGGTGACAGTGATGGAGTGAGTGTGAGGGGGTCAGTGTGATGATAATGGATGACTGTGAGGGGTTCAGGTTGACTGTGATGGAGTGAGTGCGAGGGGGTCAGGGTTTTGGTGATGGAGTGTGTGTGAGGGGATCAGGGTGACGATGATGGAGTGAGTGTGAGTGGGTCAGGGTGAGGGTGATGGAGTGAATGTGAGGGTGTCAGGGAGATTGTGATGGAACGAGTATGAGGGGGTCAGGGTGATGATGATGGAGTGAATGTGAGGGTGTCAGTGTGATGGTGATGGAGTTAGTGTAAGGGGCTCAGGGTGATGGTGATGGAGTTAGTGTGAGTGGGTCATGGTGACGGTGATGGAATGAGAGTGAGGGGATCAGGGTGACGGTGATGGAGTGAGTGTGAGGGGGTCAGGGTGATGGTGATGGAGTGAGTGTGAGGGGGTCAGGGTGACGATGATGGATGACTGTGAGGGGGTCAGGGTGATGGTGATGGAGTGAGTGTGAGGGGATCAATGTGAGGATGCTGGAGTGAGTGTGAGGGGGTCAGGGTGACGGTGATGGAGTAAGTGTGAGGGCAGGCAGGGTGATGGTGATGGAATAAGAGTGAGGGGATCAGTGTGACGGTGATGGAGTGAGTGAGAAAGGATCAGAGTGAGTGTGATGGAGTGAGTGTGAGGGGGCCACAGTGATGGTGATGGAATGAGAGTGAGGGGATCAGGGTGGCGGTGATGGAGTGAGTGTGAGGTGGTCAGAGTGAGGGTGATGGAGTGAGTGTGAGGGGGTCAGTTTGATGCTAATGGAGTGATTGAGAGGGAGTTAGTGTGATGGTGGTGGAGTGAGTGAGAAAGGATCAGAGTGAGTGTGATGGAGTGAATGCGATGGTGTCAGGGTGACGGTGATGGAGTGAGTGTGAGGTGGTCAGAGTGAGGGTGATGGAGTGAGTGTAAGGGGGTCAGTGTTACGGTAATGGAGTTTGTGTGAGGGGGTTGGTGTGGCGGTGATGGAGTGAGTGTGAGGGGATCAATGTGAGGATGCTGGAGTGAGTGTGAGGGGGTCAGGGTGACGGTGATGGAGTAAGTGTGAGGGCGGGCAGGGTGATGGTGATGGAATGAGAGTGAGGGGATCAGTGTGACGGTGATGGAGTGAGTGTGAGGGGATCAATGTGAGGATGCTGGAGTGAGTGTGAGGGAGTCAGGGTGAGGGTGATGGAGTGAGTGTGAGGGGGTCAGTTTGATGCTAATGGAGTGATTGAGAGGGAGTTAGTGTGATGGTGGTGGAGTGAGTGAGAAAGGATCAGAGTGAGTGTGATGGAGTGAATGCGATGGTGTCAGGGTGACGGTGATAGAGTGAGTGTGAGGGCAGGCAGGGCGATGGTGATGGAGTCAGTGTGAGGGTGTCAAGGTGATGGTGATGGAGTGAGTGTGAGGGGGTCAGGGTGACGGTGATGAAATGAATGTGAGGGCTATAGGGTGACGGTGATGGAATGAGTGTGAGGGCGTCAGGGTGACAGTGATAGAGTGAATGTGGGGTTATCAGTGTGACAGCGATGGAGTGAATGTGAGGGTGTCAGGGTGATGGTGATGGAGTGAGTGCGAGGGGTTCAGGGTGATGGTGATGGAGTGAGTGTGAGGGGATCGGGGTGACAGTGATGGAGTGAATGTGAGGTTGTCAGTGTGATGGTGATGAAGTGAATGTGATGGTGATGGAATGAGTGTGAGGGGATCAGGGTGACAGTGATGGAGTGAGTGTGAGGGGGTCAGTGTGAGGGTGATGGAGTGAGTGTGAGGGGCGCAGGGTGAGGGTGATGGTGATGGAGTGAGTGTGAGGGTGTCAGTGTGATGGTGATGGAGTGAGTGTGAGGGGATCAGGGTGACAGTGATGGAGTGAGTGTGAGGGGATCAGTATGATGGTTATGGAGTGAGTGAGAAGGGATCACGGTGAGTGTGATGGAGTGAGTGTGAGGGCCGGCAGGGTGACGGTGATGGAGTGAGTGTGGGCGGTAAGGATGACGGTGATGGAGTGAGTGTGAGCGGATCAGGGTGACAGTGATGAAGTGAATGTGAGGATGTCAGTGCGACGGTGATGGAGTGAGTGCGAAGGTGTCAGGGTGAAGGTGATGGAGTGAGTGTGGGCGGTAAGGATGACGGTGATGGAGTGAGTGTGAGCGGATCAGGGTGACAGTGATGAAGTGAATGTGAGGATGTCAGTGCGACGGTGATGGAGTGAGTGCGAAGGTGTCAGGGTGAAGGTGATGGAGTGAGTGTGAGTGCGTCAGGGTGACAGTGATGGGATGAGTGTGAGGGGGTCAGTGTGACGGTGATGGAGTGAGTGTGAGGCGGTCAGGGTGACGATGATGGAGTGAGTCTGAGGGAGTTAGGGAGACAGTGCTGGAGTGAGTGTGAGTGTGTCAGGGTGACGTAGATGGAGTGAGTGTGAGTGTGTCAGGGTGACAGTGATGGAGTGAGTGTGATGGGGTCAGCGTGATGGTGATGGAGTGAGTGTGAGGGGGAAAGGGAGACAGTGATGGGGTGAGTGTGAGGGGGCCAGGGTGACAGTGATGGAGTGACTGTGAGGGCGTCAGGGTGACGGTGATGGAGTGAGTGTGAGGGTGTCAGTCTGACGATGATGGATGACTGTGAGGAGGTCAGGGTGATGGTGATGGAGTGAGTGTGAGGGGATCAGGGTGATGGTGATGGAGTGAGTTTGAGGGGGTCAGGGTGAGGGTGATGGAGTGAGTGTGAGGGGGTCAGGTTGATGCTAATGGAGTGATTGAGAGGGAGTCAGTGTGATGGTGGTGGAGTGAGTGAGAAGGGATCAGATTGAGTGTGATGGAGTGAATGCGATGGTGTCAGGGTGACGGTGATAGAGTGAGTGTGAGGGCGGGCAGGGCGATGGTGATGGAGTCAGTGTGAGGGTGTCAAGGTGATGGTGATGGAGTGAGTGTGTGGGGTCAGGGTGACGGTGATGAAATGAATGTGAGGGCTACAGGTTGACGGTGATGGAATTAGTGTGAGTGTGTCAGGGTGACAGTGATAGAGTGAATGTGGGGTTATCAGTGTGACAGTGATGGAGTGAATGTGAGGGTGTCAGGGTGATGGTGATGGGGTGAGTGTGAGGGTGTCAGTGTGATGGTGATGGAGTGAGTGTGAGGGGACAGGGTACGGTGATGGAGTGAGTGTGAGGGGCGCAGGGTGAGGGTGATGGAGTGAGTGTGAGGGGATCAGTATGATGGTTATGGAGTGAGTGAGAAGGGATCACGGTAAGTGTGATGGAGTGTGTGTGAGGTTGTCAGGGTCATGGTGATGGAGTGAGTGCGAGGGGTTCAGGGTGATGGTGATGGAGTGAGTGTGAGGGGGTAGGGGTGACAGTGATGGAATGAATGTGAGAGTGTCAGTGTGATGGTGATGGAGTGAATGTGATGGGTCAGTGTGATGGTGATGGAATGAGTGTGAGGTGATTAGTTTGACAGTGATGGAGTGAGTGTGAAGGGGTCAGGGTGACGATGTTGGATGACTATGAGGGGGTCAGGGTGATGGTGATGGAGTGAGTGTGAGGGGTCAGTGTGATGTGTGATGGAATGAGTGTGAGGGGATCAGGGTGACGGTGATGGAGTGAGTGTGAAGGTGTCAGTGTGATGGTGATGCAGTGAGTGTGAGGGGACAGGGTGCGGTGATGGAGTGAGTGTGAGGGGCGCAGGGTCAGGGTGATGGAGTGAGTGTGAGGGGATCAGTATGATGGTTTTGGAGTGAGTGAGAAGGGATCATGGTGAGTGTGATGGAGTGAGTGTGAGTGCCGACAGGGTGACGGTGATGGAGTGAGTGTGGGGGTAAGGATGACGGTGATGGAGTGAGTGTGAGGGGATCAGGGTGACAGCGATGGAGTGAATGTGAGGTGTCAGGGAGATGGTGATGGAACGAGTGCGAGGGGGTCAGGGTGATGCTGATGGAATGAGTGTGAGCGGATCAGGGTGACAGTGATGAAGTGAATGTGAGGATGTCAGTGCGACGGTGATGGAGTGAGTGTGAAGGTGTCAGGGTGAAGGTGATGGAGTGAGTGTGAGTGCGTCAGGGTGACAGTGGTGGGGTGAGTGTGAGGGGGTCAGTGTGACAGGGATGGAGTGAGTTTGATGGGGTCAGGGAGACGATGATGTAGTGAGTGTGAGGGGGTCAGTGTGACGGTGATGGAGTGAGTGTGAGTGGTTCAGGGTGACAGTGATGGAGTGAGTGTGATGAGGTCAGCGTGATGGTGATGGTGATGGAGTGAGTGTGAGGGGGAAAGGGAGACAGTGATGGGGTGAGTGTGAGGGGGCCAGGGTGACAGTGATGGAGTGAGTGTGAGGGTGTCAGTGTGACGATGATGGATGACTGTGAGGAGGTCAGGGTGACGGTGATGGAGTGAGTGTGAGGGGATCAGATGATGGTGATGGAGTGAGTGTGAGGGGATCAGGGTGACGGTGATGGAGTGAGTGTGAGGGGGTCAGGGTGACGATGATGGATGACTGTGAGGGGGTCAGTGTGATGGTGATGGATTGAGTGTGAGGGGTCAGTGTGATGGTGATGGAGTGAGTGTAAGGGGATAAGGGTGACGGTGATTGAGTGAGTGTGAGGGGGTCAGGGTAATGGTGATGGAGTGAGTGTGAGGGGTCAGTGTGTTGGTTATGGAGTGAGTGAGAAGGGATCACGGTGAGTGTGATGGTGTGAGTGTGAGTTTGTCAGGATGACAGAGATGGAGTGTGTGTGACGGGGTCAGGGTGACGTTGATGGAGTAAGTGTGATTGGTTCAGGGTGACGGTGATAGCCGAGGGGGTGAGTGTGACAGCGATGGAATGATTGTGATGGGATCAATGTGACAATGATGGAGTGAGTGTGAATGGGTCAGGGTGGCAGTGCTGGAGTGAGTGTGAGGGCTCAGTGTGATTGTGGTGGAGTGAGTGTAAGGGGATCAGGGTGACGGTCATGGAGTGAGTGTGAGGGGGTCAGGGCAATAGTGATGGAGTGAGTGTGAGGGGTCAGTGTGATGGTTATGGAGTGAGTGAGAAGGGATCACGGTGAGTGTGATGGTGTGAGTGTGAGTTTGTCAGGATGACGGAGATGGAGTGATGTGAGGGGGTCAGGGTGACGGTGATGGAGTAAGTGTGATTGGTTCAGGCTGACGGTGATAGCCGAGGGGGTCAGTGTGACAGCGATGGAATTATTGTGAGGGGATCAATGTGACAATGATGGAGTGAATGTGAGGGGGCCAGGGTGGCAGTGCTGGAGTGAGTGTGAGTGGGTCACTGTGAGGGTGGTGGAGTGGCTGTGAGGGTGTCAGGGTGATGGTGATTGATTGAGTGTGAGTGGGTCAGTGTGATGGTGATGGAGTAAGTGTGAGGGTGGGAAGGGCGACGGTGATGGAGTGAGTGTGAGGGTGTCAGGGTGACGCAGATGGAGTGAGCGTGAGGGGGTCACGGTGACAGTGATAGAGTCAGTGTGAGGGGATCAGGGTGACGGTGATTGAGTGAGTGAGAGGGGGTTAGGGAGACAGTGCTGGAGTGAGTGTGAGTGTGTCAGGTTGTTGTAGATGGAGTGAGTGTGAGGGGGTCAGGGTGACTGTGATGGTGTGAGTGTGACGGGGTCAGTTTGACGGTGATGGAGTGAGTGAGAGTTTGTCAGTGTGACAGTTATGTAGTGAGTGTGTGGGGGTCAGCGTGACTTTGATACAGTGAGTGTGTGTTTGTCACGATGACGGAGATTAAGTGAGTGTGAGGGGTTCAGGTTGACAGTGATAGAATGAGTGCAACGGGGTCAGTGTGACAGCGATGGAATTATTGTGAGGGGATCAATGTGACAATGATGGAGTGAATGTGAGGGGGCCAGGGTGGCAGTGCTGGAGTGAGTGTGAGGGGGTCACTGTGAGGGTGGTGGAGTGGCTGTGAGGGTGTCAGGGTGATGGTGATTGATTGAGTGTGAGTGGCTCAGGGTGATGGTGAAGGAGTAAGTATGAGGGTGGGCAGGGCGACGGTGATGGAGTGAGTGCGAGGGGATCAGGTTGATGGTGATGGAGTTAGTGTGAGCGGGTAAGTGAGGCTGTGATGGAGTGAGCGTGAGGGGGTCACGGTGACAGTGATAGAGTCAGTGTGAGGGGATCAGGGTGACGGTGATTGAGTGAGTGTGAGGGGGTTAGGGAGACAGTGCTGGAGTGAGTGTGAGTGTGTCAGGTTGACGTAGATGGAGTGAGTGTGAGGTGGTCAGTGTGGCAGTTATGTAGTGAGTGTGTGGGGGTCAGTGTGACTTTGATATAGTGAGTGTGTGTTTGTAACGATGACGGAGATTAAGTGAGTGTGAGGGGTTCAGGTTGACGGTGATAGAATGAGTGCAACGGGGTTAGTGTGACAGCGATGGAATGATTGTGAGGGGATCAATGTGATGGTGATGGAGTGGCTGTGAGCGTGTCAGGGTGACGGTGATGGTGTGAGTGTGAGAGGGTCAGGTTGATGGTGATAGAGTGAGCGTGAGGGGGTCAAGTTGATGGTGATGGAGTGAGTGTGAGGGGGTCAGGGAGAAAGTGATGGACAGATTGTGAGGCTGTAGGGTGACGGAGATGGAGTGAGTGTGAGGGGGTCAGGGTGATTGTAATGGGTTAAGTGTGAGGGGGGCAGGGCGATGGTGATGTAGTGACTGTGAGGGCGTCAGTGTGACAGTGATGGAGTGAGTGTGAGGGGATAAGGATGACAGTGAAGGAGTGAACGTGAGGGTGTCAGGGTGAAGGTGAGGCGATCAGTTTAATTTTGATGGAGTGAGTTTGAGGGTATCAAGGTGATGGTGATGGAGTGAGTGTGAGAGGGTCAGGGTGACGGTGATGAAATGAATGTGATGGCTACAGGGTGACGGTGATGGAATGAGTGTGAGGGCGTCAGGGTGACAGTGATGGAGTGAATGTGAGGTTATCAGTGTGACAGTGATGGAGTGAATGTGAGGGTGTCAGGGTGATGGTGATGGAGTGAGTGCGAGGGGTTCAGGGTGATGGTGATGGAGTGAGTGTGAGGGTATCGGAGTGACAGTGATGGAGTGAATGTGAGGGTGTCACTGTGATGGTGATGGAGTGAATGTGATGGGTCAGTGTGATGGTGATGGAATGAGTGTGAGGGGATCAGGGTGACAGTGATGGAGTGAGTGTGAGGGGTCAGTGTGATGGTTATGGAGTGAGTGAGAAGGGATCTCGGTGAGTGTGAGTTTGTCAGGATGACGGAGATGGAGTGAGTGTGAGGGGGTCAGGGTGACGGTGATGGAGTAAGTGTGATTGGTTCAGGCTGACGGTGATAGCCGAGGGGGTCAGTGTGGCAGCGATGGAATTATTGTGAGGTGATCAATGTGAAAATGATGGAGTGAGTGTGAGGGGGTCAGGGTGGCAGTGCTGGAGTGAGTGTGACGGGTCAGTGTGATGGTGATGGAGTGAGTGTAAGGGGATCAGGGTGATGGTGATGGAGTGAGTGTGAGGGGGTCAGGGTAATGGTGATGGAGGGAGTGTGAGGGGTCAGTGTGATGGTTATGGAGTGAGTGAGAAGGGATCATGGTGAGTGTGATGGTGTGAGTGTGAGTTTGTCAGGATGACGGAGATGGAGTGAGTGTGAGGGTGTCAGGGTGAAGGTGATGGAGTGAGTGTGAGGGGATCAGGTTGATGTTGATGGAGTGAGTGTGAGGGGGTCAGGGTGACCGTGATGAAGTGAGTGTGAAGGGTTCAGAGTGATGGTGAGAGAAGGAGTGCGAGTGGGTCAGTGTGACAGTGATGGAATGGGTGTGAGGGGGTTCAGTGTGACGATGATGGAGTGAGTGTGAGGGGGTCAGGGTGACAGTGGTGGAGTGAGTGTGAGGGGGTCACTGTGAGGGTGGTGGAGTGACTGTGAGGGTGTCAGAGTGACGGTGATGGAGTGAATGTGAGGGGATCAGGATGACAGCGGTGGAGTAAATGTGAGGGTGTCAGGGTGGAAGTGATGGAATGAGTGTGAGGGGGTCAGGGTTAAGAGGATGGAGTGAGTGTGAGGGGGTCAGGATGATGTTGATGGAGTGAGTTTGAGGAGGTCAGGGTGATGGTGATGGAGTGAGTGTGAGGTGTTAGGGAGACAGTGCTGGAGTTAGAGTGAGTGTGTCAGGGTGACGTAGATGGAGTGAGTGTGAGAGGGTCAGGGTGATGCTGATGGTGAGAGTGTGACGGGGTCAGTTTGACAGTGATGGAGTGAATGTGAGGGGGTCAGGGTGACAGTGATGGAGTGAGTGTGACGGTGTCATGGTGACGGTGCTGGAGTGAGTGTGTGGGGGCCAAGGTGACCGTGATGGAGTGAGTGTGAGGGGATCAGTTTGATGGTGATGGTGTGAGTGTGAGGCGGTCAGTGAGACTGTGATGGAGTGAGTGTGAGGGTGTCAGGGTGATGCAGATGGAGTGAGCGTGAGGGGGTCACGGTGACAGTGATAGAGTCACTGTGAGGGGATCAGGGTGACGGTGATTGAGTGAGTGTGAGGGGGTTAGGGAGACAGTGCTGGAGTGAGTGTGAGTGTGTCAGGTTGACGTAGATGGAGTGAGTGTGAGGGGGTCAGGGTGACTGTGATGGTGTGAGTGTGACGGGGTCAGTTCGACGGTGATGGAGTGAGTGTGTGGGGGTCAGGGTGACTTTGATACAGTGAGTGTGAGTTTGTCACGATGATGGAGATTAAGTGAATGTGAGGGGTTCAGGTTGACGGTGATAGAATGAGTGCAACGGGGTTAGTGTGACAGGAATGGAATGATTGTGAGGGGATCAATGTGACGATGATGGAGTGGCTGTGAGCGTGTCATGGTGACGGTGATGGTGTGAGTGTGAGAGGGTCAGGATGACAGCGGTGGAGTAAATGTGAGGGTGTCAGGGTGGAAGTGATGGAATGAGTGTGAGGGGGTCAGGTTGATGTTGGTGGAGTGAGTTTGAGGGGGTCAGGGTGATGGTGATGGAGTGAGTGTGAGGTGTTAGGGCGACAGTGCTGGAGTTAGTGTGAGTGTGTCAGTGTGACGATGATGGAGTGAGTGTGAGAGGATCAGGGTGATGGTGATGGTGTGAGTGTGATGGGGTCAGTTTGACAGTGATGGAGTGAGTGTGAGGGGGTCAGGGTGATAGTGATGGAGTGAGTGTGAGGGTGTCATGGTCACGGTGATGGAGTGAGTGTGAGGGGGCCAAGGTGACCGTGATGGAGTGAGTGTGAGGGGATCAGGGTGACGCTGATGGATGACTGTGAGGGGGTCAGTGTGACAGTGATGGAGTGAATGTGAGGGGGTCAGGGTGATGGTGATGGTGATGGAGTAAGTGTGAGGGCGGGCAGGGCGACGGTAATGGAGTGAGTGAGACAGGGTCAGGGCTTCGGTGATGGAGTGACTGTGAGGGGGTCAGGGTGACAGTGATTGAGTGAGTGTGAGTGATTCACGGTGACAGTGATGGAGTGAATGTGAGTGTGTCAAGATGAAGGTGATGGAGTGAGTGTGAGGGTGTCAGGGTGATGGTGATGGAGTGAGTGCGAGGGGTTCAGGGAGATGTTGATGGAGTGAGTGTGAGGGGATCGGGGTGACAGTGATGGAGTGAATGTGAGGGTGTCATTGTGATGGTGATGGAATGAATGTGATGGGTCAGTGTGATGGCGATGGAATGAGTGTGAGGGGATCAGGGTGACGGTGATGAAGTGAGTGTGAGGGCGTCAGGGTGACGATGATGGATGACTGTGAGGGGGTCAGGGTGATGGTGATGGAGTGAGTGTGAGTTGTCTGTGTGTTGGTGATGGAATGAGTGTGAGCGGATCAGGGTGATGAAGATCGAGTGAGTGTGAGGGGGTCAGTGTGAGGGTGATGGAGTGAGTGTGAGGGTGTCAGTGTGATGGTGATGGAGTGAGTGTGAGGGGGCAGGGTGCGGTAATGGAGTGAGTGTGAGGGGCGCAGGGTGAGGGTGATGGAGTGAGTGTGAGAGGATCAGTGTGATGGTTATGGAGTGAGTGAGAATGGATCACAGTGAGTGTGATGGAGGGAGTGTGAGGGCGGGCAGGGTGATGGTGATGGAGTGAGTGTGAGGGGGCAGGGTGCGGTAATGGAGTGAGTGTGGGGGGCGCAGGGTGAGGGTGATGGAGTGAGTGTGAGAGGATCAGTGTGATGGTTTTGGAGTGAGTGAGAATGGATCACAGTGAGTGTGATGGAGTGAGTGTGAGGGCGGGCAGGGTGATGGTGATGGAGTGAGTGTGAGGGGGTAAGGATGACGGTGATGGAGTGAGTGTGAGGGGATCAGGGTGACAGCGATGGAGTAAATGTGAGGTGTCAGGGAGATGGTGATGGAACGAGTGCAAGGGGGTCAGGGTGATGCTGATGGAGTGAGTGTGAGGGGATAAGGGTGACAGTGATAAAGTGAATGTGAGGGTGTCAGTGCGACGGTGATGGAGTGAGTGTGAAGGTGTCAGGGTGACCGCGATGGAGTGAGTGTGATGGCGTCAGGGTGAGAGTGATGGAGTGAGTAAGAGGGTGTCAGTGTGACAGGGATGGAGTGAGTGTTAGGGTGTCAGGGTGATGATGATGGAATGAGTGTGAGGGGGTCATGGTGATGGTGATGGAGTGATTGTTAGGGGGTCAGGGTGACAGTAATGTTGTGAGTGCGACGGTGTCAGTGTGATGGTGATGGAATGAGTGTGAGGGGATCCGGGTGACGGTGATGGAGTGAATGTGAAGGTGACAGGGTGACGGTGATGTCGTGAGTGTGAGGGGTCAGTGTGACGATAATGGCTGACTGTGAGGGTGTCAGGGTGATGGTGATGGAGTGAATGTGAGGGGGTCGGGGTTTTGGTGATGGAGTGAGTGTGAGTGGATCAGGGTGACGGTGATGGAGTGAGTGTGAGGGGTCAGAGTGAGGGTGATGGAGTGAGTGTGACGGGGTCAGGGTGACAGTGATGCAGTGAATGTGAGGGTATCAGGGAGATTGTGATGGAACGAGTGTGAGGGGGTCAGGGTGATGATGCTGGAGTGAATGTGAGGGTGTCAGTGTGATGGTGATGGAGTGAGTGTGAGGGGCTCAGGGTGATGGTGATGGAGTGAGTGTGAGTGGGTCACGGTGACGGTGATGGAATGAGAGTAAGGGGATCAGGGTGTCGGTGATGGAGTGAGTGTGAGGGGGTCAGAGTGAGGGTGATGGAGAGAGTGTGAGTGGTCAGTGTGACGGTAATGGAGTTCGTGTGAGGGGGTTGGTGTGGCGGTGATGGAGTGAGTGGGAGGGGATCAATGTGAGGATGCTGGAGTGAGTGTGAGGGGGTCAGGGTGACAGTGATGGAGTGAGAGTGAGGGGGTCAGGGTGATGGTGATGGAGTGAGTGTGAGGGGGTCAAGATGAGGGTGATGGAGTGAGTGTGAGGGGGTCCGGTTGATGTTAATGGAGTGATTGAGATGGAGTCAGTGTGGGGGTGGTGGAGTGAGTGAGAAGGGATCAGAGTGAGTGTGATAGAGTGAGTGTGAAGGCGGGCAGGGCGATGGTGATGGAGTCAGTGTGAGGGTGTCAAGGTGATGGTGATGGAGTAAGTGTGAGCGTGTCAAGGTGATGGTGATGGAGTGCGTGTGAGGGGGTCAGGGTGACGGTGATGAAGTGAATGTGAGTGCGTCAGGGTGACGGTGATGGAGTGAGTGTGAGGGTGTCAGGGTGATGGTGATGGAGTGAGTGCGAGGGGTTCAGGGTGATGGTGATGGAGTGAGTGTGAGGGGATCGGGGTGACAGTGGTGGAGTGAATGTGAGCGTGTCAGTGTGATGGTGATGGAGTGAATGTGATGGGTCAGTATGATGGTGATGGAATGATTGTGAGGGGATCAGGGTGACGGTGATGGAGTGAGTGTGAGGGGGTCAGGGTGACAATGATAGATGACTGTGAGGGTGTCAGGGTGATGGTGATGGAGTGAGTGTGAGGGGTCAGTGTGATGGTGATGGAAGGAGTGTGAGGGGATCAGGGTGACGGTGATGGAGTGAGTGTGAGGGGGTCAGTGTGTGGGTGATGGACTGAGTGTGCGGGTGTCAGTGTGATGGTGATGGAGTGAGTGTGAGGGGGCAGGGTGCGGTGATGGAGTGAGTGTGAGGGGCGCAGGGTGAGGGTGATGGAATGAGTGTGAGGGGATCAGTGTGATGGTTATGGAGTGAGTGAGAAGGGATCACGGTGAGTGTGATGGAGTGAGTGTGAGGGCGGGCAGGGTGACGGTGATGGAGTGAGTGTGAGGGGGTAAGGATGACGGTGATGGAGTGAGTGTGAGGGTGTCAGGGTGATGGTGATGGAGTGAGTGCGAGGGGTTCAGGGTGATGGTGATGGAGTGAGTGTGAGGGGATCGGGGTGACAGTGGTGGAGTGAATGTGAGCGTGTCAGTGTGATGGTGATGGAGTGAATGTGATGGGTCAGTATGATGGTGATGGAATGATTGTGAGGGGATCAGGGTGACGGTGATGGAGTGAGTGTGAGGGGGTCAGGGTGACAATGATAGATGACTGTGAGGGTGTCAGGGTGATGGTGATGGAGTGAGTGTGAGGGGTCAGTGTGATGGTGATGGAAGGAGTGTGAGGGGATCACGGTGACGGTGATGGAGTGAGTGTGAGGGGGTCAGTGTGTGGGTGATGGACTGAGTGTGCGGGTGTCAGTGTGATGGTGATGGAGTGAGTGTGAGGGGGCAGGGTGCGGTGATGGAGTGAGTGTGAGGGGCGCAGGGTGAGGGTGATGGAATGAGTGTGAGGGGATCAGTGTGATGGTTATGGAGTGAGTGAGAAGGGATCACGGTGAGTGTGATGGAGTGAGTGTGAGGGCGGGCAGGGTGACGGTGATGGAGTGAGTGTGAGGGGGTAAGGATGACGGTGATGGAGTGAGTGTGAGGGGATCAGGGTGACAGCGATGGAGTGAATGTGAGGTGTCAGGGAGATGGTGATGGAACGAGTGTGAGGGGATCAGGGTAATGCTGATGGAGTGAGTGTGAGGGGATCAGGGTGACAGTGATGAAGTGAATCTGAGGGTGTCAGTTCGACGGTGATGGAGTGAGTGTGAAGGTGTCAGGGTGACCGTGATGGAGTGAGTGTGAGTGCATCAGGGTGACAGTGATAGAGTGAGTGTGAGGGGTGTCATTATGACGGTGATGGAGTGAGTGTGAGAGGGTCAGGGTGACAGTATTGGAGTTAGTGTGAGGGGGTCAGGGTGACGGTGATGGAGTGAGTGAGAGGGGGTTAGGCTGATGGTGATGGAGTGAATGTGAGCGGGTCAGTGTGACGGTGATGGAGTGAATGTGAAGGTGACAGGGTGACGGTGATGTAGTGAGTGTGAGGGCGTCAGTGTGACGTTGATGGAGTTAGTGTGAGGGAGTCACTTTGACAGTGATGTAGTGAGTGTGAGGTGGTCAGTGTGACGGTGATGGAGTGAATGTGAAGGTGACAGGGTGACGGTGATGTAGTGAGTGTGAGGTGGTCAGGGTGACAGTGATAGAGTGAGTTTGAGGGGCTTAGGCTGATGGTGATGGAGTGAGTGTGAGGGGGTCAGTGTGACGGTGATGGAGTGAGTGTGGGGTCGTCACTGTGACGGTGATGGAGTGAATGTGGGGGGTCAGGGTTTCTGTGATGGAGTGAGTTTGAAGGGGTCAGGGTGATGTGATGGTGTGAGTGTGAGCCGGTCAATTTGTCAGTGATGGCGTGAGTGTGTGGGGATCAATGTGACGGTGATGTAGTGAGTGTGAGAGGGTTTGTGTGACGGTGATGGAGTTAGTGTGATGGGGTCAGCCTGATGGTGATGGAGTGAGTGTGAGGGGGTCAGCCTGATGTTGATGGAGTGAGTGTGAGTTAATCTGTCTGACAATTATAGAGTAAGTGTGAGTGGTCTAGGGTGACGGTGATGGATTGAGTGGGAGAGGGTCAGGATGACGGTGATGTAGTGCGTATGAGGGGGTCAGGATGACTGTGATGTAGTGAGTGTGAGGAGTCCAGGGTGATGGTGGCGAAGTGAATGTGGGGGGATCAGTGTGTCGATTTTGCAGTGAGTGTGAGGTTGTCAGGATGACTGTGATGTAGTGAGTGTGAGTGGGTCAGTATGACGGTAATTGAATGAGTTTGAGAGGGTCAGGGTGACAGTGTTGGAGAGAGTGTGAGGGCGTCAGTGTGACGGTGATGGAGTTAGTGTGAGGGAGTCACTTTGACGGTGATGTAGCGAGTGTGAGGTGGTCAGTGTGACGGTGATGGAGTGAATGTGAAGGTGACAGGGTGACGATGATGTAGTGAGTTTGAGGGGGTCAGGGTGATAGTGATAGAGTGAGTGAGATTGGCTTAGGCTGATGGTGATGGAGTGAGTGTGAGGGGGTCAGTGTGATGGTGATGTAGTGAGTGTGAGGGGTCAGTATGACGGTGATGGAATGAGTGTGAGAGGGTCAGGGTGACAGTGTTGGAGTGAGTGTGAGGGGATCAATGTGTCGGTGATGTTGTTAGTGTGAGGGGGTCAGGGTGACGGTGATTGGGTGAGTGTGAGGGGGTCAGGGTGATGTTGATGGAGTGAGTGTGAGGGTGTCAGGGTGACGGAGATTGGGTGAGTGTGAGGGGTTCAGGGTCATTTTGATGGAGTGAGTGTGGTGAGTGTGAACGGGTCAGGGTGACAGTGATGGAGTGAATGTGAGGGTGTCAGGGTGATGGTGATGGTGTGAGTGTGAGGCGGTCAGAGTGTCAGCGATTGCGTGAGTGTGAGGGGATCAATGTGACGGTGATGTAGTGAGTCTGCGGATGTCAGTGTTCCGCTGATGGAGTTAGTGTGAGGGGTTCAGTGTTACGGTGTTGGATTGAGTTTGAAGGTGACAGGGTGACAGTGATGGAGTGAGTGAGAGTAGGTTAGGCTGATGGTGACGGAGTGAGTGTGAGTGGGTCAGTGTGACGGTGATGGAGTGAGTGTGAGGGGGTCAGTGTGATGGTGATATAGTGAGTGTGAGGGGGTCAGTGTGACGGTGACGGAGTGAGTGTGAACAGGTCAGTGTGACGGTGATGGAGTGAGTGTGAGGGGTTCAGTGTGGCTGTGTTGAAGTGAGTTTGAGGAGGTCAGTGTGGCGGTGATGGAGAGAGTGTGAGGTGGTCTGTGTGTCAGTGATTGCGTGATTGTCAGGGGATCAATGTGACGGTGATGCAGTGAGTTTGAGGGGGTTCGTGTGATGGTGATGTAGTGAGTTGAAGGGGTCAGTGTGACTTTGATGGAATGAGTGTGAAGGGGTCACTGTGACGGTGATGGAGTGAGTGTGAGGGTGTCAGTGTGACGCTGATGAAGTTAGTGTGAGGGGTTCAGTGTTACGGTGCTGGAGTGAGTGTGATGGTGACAGGGTGACTGTGATGGAGTGAGTGTGAGCGTGTCAGTGTGACAGTGATGGATTTAGTGAGAGGGGGTTAGGCTGATGGTGATGGAGGTAGTGTGAGGGTGTCAGTGTGACTGTGATGGAGTGAGTGTGAGGGGGTCACTGTGACGGTGTTGTAGTGAGTGTGAGAGCGTCAGTGTGACGATGATGGAGTGAGTGTGAGCGGGTCAGTGTGGCTGTGATGGAGAAAGTGTGAGGCGGTCAGTGTGTCAGTGATTGCGTGAGTGTGAGGGTGTCAGTGTGACGATGATGGAGTGAGTGTGAACAGGTCAGTGTGACGGTGATGGAGTGAGTGTGAGGGGTACAGTGTGGCTCTGTTGAAGTGATTGTGAGGGGGTCAGTGTGGCGGTGATGAGTGAGTGTGAGGCGGTCAGTGTGTCAGTGATTGCGTGAGTGTGAGGGGATCAATGTGACGGTGATGCAGTGAGTGTGAGGGGGTCGGTGTGACGGTGATGGAGTGAGTGTGGGAGCGTCAGTGTGACGGTGATGGAGTGAGTGCGAGCGGGTAAGTGTGGCTGTGATGGAGAAAGTGTGAGGCGGTCAGTGTGTCAGTGATTGCGTGAGTGTGCGGGGATCAATGTGACGGTGCTGTAGTGAGTGTGAGGGGGTCAGTATGACAGTGATGGAGTTAGTGTGAGATGCTCACTGTGACGGTGATGTAGAGAGTGTGAGGGGGTCAGTGTGACAGTGATGGATTGAGTGTGAGAGGTTCGGTGTGACGGTGCTGGAGTGAGTGTGCAGGTGACTGGGTGACGGTGATGGAGTGAGTGTGAGGGTGTCAGGGTGACAGTGATGGAGTGAGTGAGAGGGGGTTAGGCTGATGGTGATGGAATGAGTGTGAGGGGCTCAGTGTGACGATGATGTCGTGAGTGTTAGGGGGTCTGTGTGACAGTGATGTAGTGAGTGTGAGGGGGTCAGTGTGACGGTGATGGAGTTAGTATGAGGGTCTCACTGTGATGGTGATGTAGTGAGTGTGAGGGGGTCAGTGTGACGGTGATTGATTTGGTGTAAGGGGGTTAGCGTGATGATGATGGACTGAGTGTGAGGAGATCAGGGTGATTGTGATGGAGTGAGTGTGAGTGGATCAGTGTGACAGTTATGGAGTAAGTGTGAGTGGACCAGGGTGACAGTGATAGATTGAGTATGAGCGGGTCAGGATGACTGTGATGTAGTGAGTGTGAGGAGTCCAGGGTGATGGTGATGGAGTGAGAGTGAGGGTGTGTTTGTGACTATGATGGAGTGAATGTGAGGGGATCAGTGTGACGGTTATGCAGTGAGTGTGAGGGTGTCAGGATGACTGTGATGTAGTAAGTGTGAGTGTGTCAGCATGACGGTGATGTAGTGAGATTGAGTGGGTCAGGGTGACAGTGTTGGAGTGAGTGTGAGGAGATCAATGTGTCGGTGATGGAGTTAGTATGAAGGGGTCAGGGTGACGGTGATGGAGTGATTGTGAGGCTGTCAGGGTGACGGTGATGGAGTGAGTGGGAGGGGGTTAGGCTGATGGTGATGTATTGAGTGTGAGGGGGTCAGTGTGACGGTGATGGAGAGAGTGTGAACAGGTCAGTGTGACGGTGATGGAGTGAGTTTGAGGGGTACAGTGTGGCTGTGTTGAAGTAAGTGTGAGGGGGTCAGTATGGCGGTGATGGAGTGAGTGTGAAGGGATCAATGTGACGGTGATGCAGAGAGTGTGAGCGGGTCAGTATGACGGTGATGGAGTGAATGTGAGAGTGTCAGGGTGACAGTGTTGGAGTGAGTGTGAGGGGATCAATATGTCGGTGATGGAGAAAGTGTGAGGGGGTCAGGGTGACTGTGATTGGGTGAATGTGAGGGTATCAGTGTGACGGTGATGGAGTGAGTGTGAACAGGTCAGTGTGACGGTGATGGAGTGAGTGTGAGGGGTACAGTGTGGCTGTGTTGAAGTGAGTGTGGGGGTTCAGTGTGGCGGTGATGGAGTGAGTGTGTGGTGGTCAGTGTATCAGTGATGTAGTGAGTTGAGAGGGTCAGTGTGACGGTGATGGATTGAGTGTGAGAGGGTCAGGATGATGGTTATGGAGGGAGCATGAGGGTGTCGAAATGACTTGTGTAATGAGTATGAGAAGGTCAGTATGACGGTGATGGAGTGCGTGTGAGAGGGTCAGGGTGACAGTGTTGGAGTGAGTGTGAGGGGATCAATGTGTCGGTGATGGAGTTAGTGTGAGGGGGCCAGGGTGATGTTGATGGAGTGAGTGTGAGGGTGTCAGGGTGACGGTGATGGAGTGAGTGAGAGTGGGTTAGGCTGATGGTGATGGAGTGAGTGTGGGGTCGTCACTGTGATGGTGATGTAGTGAGTGTGAAGGGGTCAGGGTGACAATGATGGTATGAGTGTGAGGCAGTCAGAATGTCAGTGATTGCGTGAGTGTGAGGGGCTCAATGTGACGGTGATGCTGTGAGTGTGAGGGGGTTTGTGTGACGGTGATGTAGTGACTGAGGGGGTCAGTGTGACGGTGATAGAGATAGTGTGAGGGGGTCACTGTGACTGTGATGTAGTGAGTGTGAGGGTGCCAGTGTGACGGTGATGGAGTGAGTGTGAGGGGGTCAGTGTTACGGTGATGGAGTGAATGTGAGGGGGTCACTGTGACGGTGATGGAGAGAATGTGAGGGGGTCAGTGTGGCTGTATTGGAGTGAGTGTGAGGCGGTCAGTGTGTAATTGATTGCGTGAGTGTTAGGGGATCAATGTGACGATGATGTAGTGAGTGTGAGGGGGTCTGTGTGACGGTGATGGAGTTAGTGTGAGGGGCTCACTGTGATGGTGATGTAGTGAGTGTGACGGGATCTGTGTGACGGTGATGGAGTGAGTGTGAAGGTGTCAGGGTGACGGTGATGGAGTGAGTGTGAGGGCGTCAGGGTGATGGTGATGCAGTGAGTGTGAGAGAGTCAGGGTGACAGTGTTGGAGTGAGTGTGAGGGGATCAATGTGTCAGTGATGGAGTTAGTGTGAGAGTGTCAGGGTGACGGTGATTGGGTGAGTGTGAGGGGACCAGGGTGATGTTGATGGAGTGAGTGTGAGGGTGTCACGGTGACGTTGATGGAGTGAGTGTGAGGGGGTCAGTGTGACAGTGATGGAGTGAGTGTGGGGTCGTCACTGTGATGGTGATGGAGTGAGTGTGAGGAGGTCAGGGTGACAATGATGGAGTCAGTGTGAGGGGGTCAGTGTGACGGTGATGGATATAGTGTGAGGGGGTCACTGTGACTGTGATGTAGTGAGTGTGAGGGTGTCAGTGTGACGGTGATGGAGTTAGTGTGAGGGGTTCAGTGTTACGGTGTTGGTGTGAGTGTGAAGGTGAAAGGGTGACAGTGATGGAGTGAGTATGAGGGGGTCACTGTGACGGTGATGGAGTGATTGTGAGTGGGTCAGGATGACGGTAATGGATTAAGTGTGAGAGGGTCAGGATGACGGTTATGGAGTGAGCATGAGGGGGTCAGAATTACTGTGATGTAGTGAGTGTGAGGGGGTCAGTATGACAGTGATGGAGTGAGATTGAGAAGGTCAGGGTGACAGTGATGGAGTGAGTGTGAGGGGATCAATGTGTCGGTGATGGAGTTAGTGTGAGGGTGTCAGGGTGATGTTGATGGAGTGAGTGTGAGGGAGTCAGGGTGATGGTGATGGAGTGAGTGAGAGGTGGTTAGGCTGATGGTGATGGAGTGAGTGTGAGGTGGTCAGTGTGACGGTGACGGAGTGAGTGTGAAGGTGAGAGCGTGACGATGATGGAGTGAGTGTGAGGCGGTCAGGGTGACAGTGATGGAGTGAGTGAGAGGGGGTTAGGCTGATGGTGATGTTGTGAGTGTGAGGGGGTCAGTGTGACGGTGATGGAGTGAGTGTGAGGGGGTCTCTGAGACGGTGATGTAGTAATTTTGAGAGCGTAAGTGTGACGGTGATGGAGAGAGTGTGAGGCGGTCAGTGTGTCAGTGATTCCGTGAGTGTGAAGGGATCAATGTGACGGTGATGTAGTGAGTGTGAGGGGCTCCGTGTGACGGCGATGGAGTTACTGTGAGGGGCTCACTGTGACGTTGATGGAGTGAGTGTGAGGGGGTCAGAGTGACGGTGAGCCAGTGAGTGTGAGGGTTTCAGCGTGACGGTGATGGAGTGAGTATGAGGGGGTCACTGTGACGGTGATGGAGTGATTGTGAGTGAGTCAATGTTACGGAAATGGCGTGAGTGTGGATGGGTCAGGGTGAGGATGATGGAGTGAGTGTGAGGGGGTCAGGGTGCTGGTGATGGATTGAGTGTGAGGTGGTCAGGGTGATGATGATGGACTGAGTGTGAGGGGATCAGGGTGATGGTGATGGAGTGATTGTGAGTGGGTCAATGTGAGGGAAATGGAGTGAGTGTGAGTAGGTCAGGGTGAGGATGATGGAGTGAGTGTGAGGGGGCCAGGGTGATGGTGATGGATTGTGTGTGAGAGGGTCAGTGTGACGGTGATGGAGTGAGTGTGAGAAGGTCAGGGTGATGGTTATGCAGTGAGTGTGAGTGTGTCAGGATGACAGTGATGTAGTGAGTGTGCGGAAGTCAGTATGAGTGTGATGGAGTGAGTTTGAGAGGGTCAGGGTGACAGTGTTGGACTGAGTGTGAGGAGATCAATGTGTCGGTGATGGAGTGAGTGTGAGGGGGTCAGTGTGGTGGTGATGGAGTGAGTGTGAGGCGGCCATTGTGTCAGTGATTGTGTGAGTGTGAGGGGTTCAATGTGACGGTGATGTTGTGAGTGTGAGGAGGTCAGTGTGATGGTGATGGAGTGAGTGCGAGAGGGTCACTGTGATGGTGATGTTGTGAGTGTGAGGAGGTCAGTGTGACTGTGATGGAGTGTAAGGGGGTCAGTGTGACGGTGATGGAGTGAGTGTGAGGCGGTGAGTGTGTCAGTGATTGCGTGAGTGCGGGAGGTTCAATGTGACAGTGATGTAGTGAGTGTGAGGTGGTCAGTGTGACGGTGATGGAGTGAGTGTGAGGGGGTCAGTGTGACAGTGTTGGAGTGAGTGTGAAGGTGTCAGGGTGACGATACTGGAGTGAGTGTGTCGGGGTCTGGGTGATGGTGATTGTGTAAGTGTGAAACGGTCAGGCTGACAATGATGGATTGAGTTGAGGACGTCATGGTGACAGTGTGAGAGGGTCAGGGTGAAGGTGATGGAGTGAGTGTAAGGGTATCATGATGATGGTGTCCGAGTGAGTGTGAGGGGGGCAGGAAGACTGTGATCGAGTGAGTGTGAGGGAATCAGGGTGACGTTAACCGAGTGAGTGTGAGGGGCTAATTGTGACTGTCATCACGTGAATGTGATGGGGTGAGCGGGACGGTGATGGAGTGAGTGTGAGGGGATCACGATGACGGTGGTGGTGTGTGTGTGAGGGGATTAGTGATACGTAGATGATGTGCGTGTGAGGGTGTCAGGGTGACGGTGATTGAGTGAGTGTGAGGGGGTCAGGGTGCCGGTGATGGAGTGAGTGTGAGGGGGTCAGTGTGACGGTGATGGAATGAATGTGTGATTGTCAGTGTAACGATGATGGAGTGAGTGTGAGAAGGTCAGGGTGACGGTGATGGAGTGAGTGTATCAGTGATGGATTGAGTGTGAGATTGACAGGGTGACTGTGATGGAGTGAGTGTGTCGGGGTCAGTTTTACGGTGATGGACTGAGTGTGATGGTGTCAGTGTGATGGTGATGGAATTAGTATGACGGTGTCAGGATGGTGGGCATGGAGTGTGTGGGGGGAGATGAGTGTGACGGTGATGGAAGCTGGCTGAGGAGTCACGGTGACGGCAATGGAATGAGTGTGAGTGGGTCAGTGCGACAGTGATGAAGTGAGTGTGATGGAACAGTGTCGGGATGATGGAGTGAGTGTGAGGCGGTTAGTGTGACAGTGATGGAGTGAGTGTGATACGGTCAGGGTGAAGGTGAAGGAGTGAGTGTGAGGGGGTCAGGGTGACGGTAATGGAGTGAGTGTGAGGATGTGAGTGTGACGGTGATGGAATGAGTGTGACGGGGTCAGTGTGACGCAGATAGCAGAGTGTGAGGGTTTCTGGGTGACGGTGATGCTGTGAGTTTGAGGGGGTCAGGATGACGGTGATGGATTCAGTATGAGGGGTTCAGTTTGACGGTGATGGAGTGAGTGTGAGGTGATCAGGCTGACGATGATGGAGTGAATGTGAGGACGTAAGGTGACGGAGATGGAGTGAGTGTGAGGAGGTCAGGGTGACGGTGACGGAGTGAGTGTGAGGTGGTCAGGGCGATGGTGATGGAGTGAGTGTGTGGGGGTCAGGATGACGGTGATGAGTGAGTGGCAGGGGGTCAGGGTGACGATGATGGAATGAGTGTGAACGGGTCAGGGTGACGGGGATCGAGCGAGTGTGTGGGGGTCAGGGTGACGGTGATGAGTGAGTGGCAGGGGGTCAAGGTGACGTTGATGGAGTGAGTGTGCGGGGATCAGGGTGACGGTGATGGGTGAGTATCAGGGGATTAGTTTGACTTTGATTGCGTAAGTGTGAGGGGGTCACTGTGACAGAGATGACGTGAGTGTGAGGTGGTGAGGGTAACGATGATGGAGTGAGTGGGAGGGGGCCTGGGTGATGGTGATGGAGTGAGGGTGAGGGGGTCTGGGTGATGGTGATGGAGTGAGTGTGCAGGGGTCAGGGTGATCGTGATGGAGTGAGTGTGAGGGGGTCAGTTTGATGATAATGGAGTGAGGGTGAGGGTATCAGTGTGACGCTGATGGATTGAGTTGAATAGGGTCAGAATGAAGCAGAATGAGTGAGTGCGAGTGGGTCATGGTGACGGTGGTGGATTCAAATATTATCACACCATCATTCTTACTCCCCGCACTTTCATTCACTGTCAGGTTCACTCCCGCACACACTCTCCCACTGTTTTGCTCATATAACTGAACACTTACCCACAGTCACACTCAATTCTGAACATGCTGTCTCTCCATCACGCTCACTCCCCCACTCACGTCTTGACCCTCATAATCACTGTCTCAGCCCACTACACACGGTCACACTCACTCCATCACTGACTCCCTCAGCATCATGCTTACCGCTCAGCACATTCTACCACCGTCCTGCTCACTCCCTCGCTCAATACCCAATGAATGTGTACACTCTCCCGGTTACTCCACCACCAACACACAAATTTCCCTGCTCCCTCTCCCACAGTCATGTATACGGCTCTGATCTCCAGACACCAACCTCCCCCCCCCACCCCCGATCATGTATACACCCCCACTAACTTCACCATCATCATGCACGCTCCCTGGCTGACTCACCGACATTGAGGCATGCTCCAGTGCTGACACTCCCCAGTACACTCATTCTCTCATTCACATCCACACGATCAATAAAAATATCCCTCATACTGTCTCACCATCAGACTCACTCACCCACGATCAGTCACACTTCCCTGTACACTCCGCTCCATCACACTCAGTCTCTGGTTCACGGCCCTAACATCACTCTGGCTCCCACGCATACTTCTGGACAATCAGGCTCACTGCCCTGCACTCTTTCACACCGTTTTGCACAGCCCCTTTTTTTCACATGCCACTACAGTTACTCTCAATCGCCCCCATATTCTCCCACATACACGCTGATTCCCGCTCACACTACCCCTCCATCATGCTCACTATTCTCACACTCCCCACCGTCACACTTACTCTCCCTGGAAACTCTCCCCGGAGACAATCACGCCTTCACCCATACCCACCATCACACACATTCTCCTCCAGTCACCCCATTGTCAAGCTCATGCTGCTGTGCTTGTTGACACCAAGCGCAGCAGCATGAGCACCCTCCGTGCACACAACCAGCCATCAGTCTTAAATCCATGCACACGTACACACCGCCATGTCCACTCATGGCGCACTCCACCAGTATCACTCTCACTACCTGCACACTCCACCATCATCACACTCAGTCTCCCCGGAAACTAACCCACTGACACACTTAGTACCCGCACACTACTCCACCGTCACACTCACTTCCTCACACAATGCCTCACTGTCGTCCACACTCTCCAGCACAAGACACGACCATCACATTCACTCCACTGAACACACCTCAACCACAAGCCCAATCCCTCCCACACTTCTGTATCATCAAACACACTCCCCTGTACACTCTCCCATCGTAATTCTCACTCCCCCAAATCTAGTACAACGTCACGCACACTCTTCCACACACTCCTCTCCCGTTACGCTCACATTTTGGCACACTATATCATCGTCACGCTCAATGCCCCAAGCAATCGTTCACCATCTAGCTGACTCACCCGCACACACTGCTACCATCCTGCTGTCAGAACTGTATTGTTCATTTGTGT
This sequence comes from Hemiscyllium ocellatum, assembly GCF_020745735.1. Lineage (NCBI taxonomy): Eukaryota > Metazoa > Chordata > Chondrichthyes > Orectolobiformes > Hemiscylliidae > Hemiscyllium > Hemiscyllium ocellatum. The sequence continues at coordinate 15,475,694 of NC_083421.1, forward strand.
GTATACTCCCAGACCATCACAGTCACTTCCGCGCACAGTCACCCACCTTCATGCTCACTCCCCTGCACGTTCGCTCAATGTCAATGCCTCATACACCCGCTATCATACTAATTAACCAGCACAGTCGCCCACTGGCACACCCACACCCCTGCACACTCACCCACTCTCACACCAATACTCCCTGTACACTACATTATCAACACTCTCACTCAGCCGCAGACTACCCTTCATCTCGTTACTCCAGTGCACACTCCCTCACCATTATGCGAACTGCCCCGCACACTCCCCACTGTCATACTTAGTTCCACCCTTAATTCCTTTACATTCAGAAATATTTGCCCGGTCTATCCTCCACCATCACGCTCACTGATCTGCACAATCTCAAACCATCATGCACACTTCCTCATTCACTACCCCTTCGTGAAGCGCACATCGTCGCTAACTTTGCCACCATTATGCTCATTACCCTGCACACTCACTCATATTCATCACACTTCTGCACTTTCTCCCACAACGTCTCATTCAATCCCCCGTCAAATCCCCACCATCATACAAGTGCAGGAGAAAGTGAGGATTGCAGATGCTGAAGACCAGTGTTGAAAAATATGGTGCTGGAAAAACACAGCAGGCCAGTTAGCATCCGAGGAGCAGGAGAATTGACGTTTCGGGCATAAGCCCTTTTTCAGAAATTCTCACCGAGATCCTTGTACTGGGAGGAGGAGAGCTTCAAGGTTGGCATCCTTGCAAGAACCAGTAGGTTAAGACCAACTCAGAGAAAGTGAGGATTGCAGATTCTGGAGACCAGTGTTGAAAAATGTGGTGCTGGAGAAACAAAGCAGGCCCGGAAGCATCCGAGGAGCAAGAGAATCGATGTTTCGGGCATAAGCCCTTCTTTAGGAAGCAGGGCTTACGCCCGAAACGTCGATTCCCCTGCTCATCAGATGCTGCCTGGCCTGCTGTATCATACAAGTGCACCCAATCAATCCTCCATCACCATGCTCACTCCTCTGCACTCTCCAACAGTGTTACATTCACACCCCGTTCATTTACATAAGATCACCCATACTCCACACTCACTTCCCCACCATCTTGCTAACTCCTCCACACAATCCCTCACCTTGATACTCATCCCCAGCACTCTCTGTCACTGACTTGCTCACTCCCCAACCATCATGCTGACTCTCCCACACACTACCGCATTGTCAGTCTGTCTCGCTGGACATGCCTCCACCCTCAGGCCTGCTTTCCCACAAACTCTTCACATCATGCTAACACCCTTGCAAACTCCGCTGCAGTCTTACCTACTCGGCCTCACACTCCCCCAACGTCACTGTCACTTCCATAACCACTATTCCACCGTCACACGCACCATCCTGCTCCCTGCCCCCCCGTCCATCTCACTACCTCCCACACTCACTGACCTGAGCACGAGCCAGCAAACCTTTCCTCAGTGAATCCTCTAGAAATGGCCTTTGACCCCATCCCTACACAATCTCTTGTTGTCCCAACCCCACTGCTTCACCCTTACCTTAGCCGATGGTGCCATCCATACATTTATCCCCTTGTAGTGTTCAGTGTTCTCACACCCACTGTGTCCCCTGTGAACGGCATTTGGCCCAATCGCCATGCTTTTACCCAAGCAACTAACTGATCCTCCACAACATTCCTTCTGTTACGCTATCAATGATCCATAGCACCACCAAACCCTGTCTCTGTTTCCTTGCAACGGAAGCTGTGAGAAGATTCGAAGAAGGGAGGTTTGGAAAGAGAGATATTGAGAGATAGAGAGTGCAAGACCGAGAGAGAATATGGATAGAAACGGACAAAGCGAGTGAGTTGAATTCTGCCCAAGGCCAGGTCGAACTGAGTTACCCACAGGTGAAAGCAAAGATGGAGTGACTTAAATCCCTCACGTGAGATCGGCCCCGTTACCCTTACCTTCTCTGAGGTCCAGGACTTGGGGGCTGAGTCAATCTCTCTCCAGCTCAGCTTTTTCAATACAAACAGGAATAAAAATATAGTTCACTCTGCTGCTTGGAGCATTTTATTAAACACGTTTATTGTAAACAAATTGAAGTGATCCATACAGATAGTGGGATTTTGCTTTGCTTACTGAGCCTTGAGTTGTGAGCTGTTGAAATGAGTCCCGATAACTCCCTGCGGGATAAGAGTTGACAAAACAGCCTGATCCTCGATCGTTTACAACAATAAGAGGCTGTTTCATTGCTGAAACAATTAACTGAATAGAGAAAGCCCTTAATGTATTGATTAATGTGTGAATGTAATAGATTTTTGAATTTGGACAAACGGATATTTAAACACATTTTTCAGCTGCTCTCTGAACCTTTTCTGGGTTAAAGCATAAATCACCGTGTTTGTGCAGCAACTGAGGAGCTGCAGTATGAAACTCAATTCCTTCACACAGGTGTGTAGAAACATAGCCTTAAACCCAATATGATCCATCCGGTACCATATAGAATCCATCATAAACGTTGTCCATAACAGGATGAAATTGGCCGAGATCACAAACACTAAAACAACAGATTTTTGTCGATTTCTCATTTCTGTGTCACACTGAGCGTCCCCATTGGTGTGAGCGCGGAGTCTCCTGCGGGCTCTGCTGGTCACCAAAATGTGTCTGACGGTGAAAATATTGAGCAGCAAAATCAGGAGAAATGGGACACACGGGGTTAGAATGTGGTGGAGGAACTCAATTGCGATCCAGACTCGGGAGTAACGGACACCCTTCATTACATCACAAAACCAGGGGGCGTTCTCCAGCCAATACTTGGCTGTGAACATAAAATACCAGAAAATGTTCTTTAAACAGCTCAGCACAGTCACTGTTCCAAGGACTACAGCCGCCGTTTTCTCACTGCAATATTTACTTTTCAGCTTCTGGCAACAAATGGCTATGAATCGATCAAAGGTAAAACCGACGGTGAACCAGACAGAGCAGTCAGTGGCTGCATAAAGCAGGACAGCGTGGATATTACACACGGGGATGTAATACACGAAGTAAAACTGTTCATAATAAACAACAGGAATGTGTCTTAATACCAAGTCGAGAATAATGTCCAGTAGATCTGTCACTGCCATGGCAAACAGGTAACGGCTGACACACGGAGACAATCCACAATCTTTAGAAACCAGGACTTAGATCGTCACTATGTTAACTGTGAGGACGGAAAATATATATATATATATATATATATCAGCCTTGACATAACTTATGTGCTTGTTTGAGGACCCAGTGACGCTTTCGAATGTGTCAATGCCTTCAGAAATGTATTTACATAATTGGAGCTGAAATGACAAATTGGCAGGCCTGAATAAAGACAAAATTGTGTCATAAAACGCAAGATACCTTCCTTCACCAAGCACACGAAGACACATCCATATTAACAGACGTTTTCTCGAACATTCCCAGACACTCTATCACTCGAGAGTTTAAATACAGAGGGTGAAAACTTTGCTATCCTGAAGGTTTCTCACCAAGTTCCTAAAGGACAACCGCAGATTGGAAATTACTGTTTTTTTTTAGTAGAAATTGTAATCGATTGTCTGTCGTGTAGACATGGAAGTATAGGGAAAATGTATTAACCCCTTTAAATTCCCGAACTGTACTTGGTTCTACTTGCAAAAGAATATCTCCCCTCGGGGCTTATCTTTTGTTTGAATCACTGACGTCCTGTCGTTCATAAATACTGTTATTGAAAGAATATTCCTGGGAATGTCGGTTATAGGATGTTTTGGAAAATGTTCGTGATAGAATTTCCAGAGAATATCTGTTATATCATGGTCCAGCAAAATCATTTATAGATTCTTTCAGTAAATGTCAGTTGTAGAATGTTCTGGAGAATGTCGATAATATAATGTTCTGGTGTGTGTCAGTTGTAGAGTGCTCTGGTGAATATCTGGTACGGAATGTTCCTGACAGTGTCAGAGATAGAATCTTCCAAAAAAATGTCTGTTACAGAATGTTCAGGGGAATGTCAGTTGTAGAATTCTGTGGCAAGTCAGGTCCAGAATGTAATAGTGTCAGTAAGGTTCACACAACAAAGGCGCTTCTGCAGATTAAGTTTAGTGAGACTCACTCAGCCTCACAGTTGGAATCTCCCCCAAAACCCAACTGGCACTTTGCTACAACAGCAATTCGAGGAAGACAATATCTCCATCCATTGATGAAAAATCCACTTTTACAATCATGCAAATTCCATTCCTTATTTCAAGATCTCCCCCACTTCCTTTTAATTTTTGTATTACACTCCAAAATATGAAATGCTCTAGATGTTCAGTTTCCAAAATCCGTCATCCTGCAGTCAGATCTATCAAATGCCATTAAATCATATGAATTTCACCTCACGATATGCAGTGAATTCCTTGATCTATTTTAAGGATAAAACACATATTTTGATAGAGCACCTTTAGTTCAGCTTTTTTACCCAAAATTCCATGCGTCATTCTTGCCTGGATTTCTCATAATGACCAGTCAGGGAAAAGGCTGAAAGTCTCCAGCTCACAGACTCAGAACTGATGGGAAATGTTTCATGAAGCCCCATCACCTTTCCTGGGTAGATCCTGTCCACTGATAGGACAGACGCACCACTGGGTACACCGTGGTATGCATTCAGGATCTGAGTTACCTTGGAATTGCTGAACATTGTTCCCAGACCTAGAGAAATCTCATGGTAGCTTTTCTTGGAAATCTCCTGATGATGGACATTCACTGTCATCCACACCAGCCTTCGTTGATAAATAAGTCCCTGTCGATGTTGAAAATAAATCAGATGAAGCGCTGAGGGTGGCAATGACATAGAGCATACTCTGCGTCTAGAAATTCAATGTTGATCACCAAGAGTGTGTCCAAAAGCACAACACTGACTGAGCAGAGCGAGGACAGAAACAGACAACAGTCACAGACTGTGGGAAGTGATGGATGAACCAACAAGAGCGAAACCTTTTCACCAAACTACTTGTCACAGATGGATCTGCCCATGCATTATCTGTAGGAGCAGCCAACACATAGTCCTGGCGCTATGAATATCTCAGCCTCATACTGAAGATACCGCCCACTCTGTTATTTGGCACCAATTCCTGCGAAGTTGGACATACTTCCAAAGGAACGAGCAAATGGAAACTCAGCATCCATGAGGCACTGGGTGCTATGAGCAGCTGCAAAGTCAATGTCCTTGCCTCCATCATAAAGTCAGAAGTGGGCTGTTCACTGATGATACCAAAACGTTCAGCAACACTCACACCTATACTGAAGCAGACCATTCAGCCCATCAAAAGTTTTAAACAGCAACAGAATGAGGCCATTTAACCATTCGAGGTTGTTACTCAGCAATTGGAGCCGAGTTCTTAATCTCTCATGTCTGTCATATAGGAAATGTAAAGAAATATTTAGACTTTCAAAGCTGATACATAGGCGGGCCGGTTACAGAATCGGAAGCTTGGATAAAATGGACAAATTAGTGTCTATGATTTTAACAGACATTAACAACTACAATGACACAGTGATCAGTGCTGGGTCCACAACTATTTGCAAACTTTCCCGATGGTTTTGATAAATGGAAGAAATGCATTTTAATTAAATACATCAGTGATGCTGATGCAGTCAGGAAATGAAGTTGTCAACAGGACATGGAGAGTCTGTAATTCGATAAGCAATACGGATTTGGCAGATGGGATATAACGTAGTTCATTGTGAAACTCTGAATATTTCAGGAAAAATGAAAGACTGAATATTACATCAACGGAAAAAAATGCGGGACTTCATAATAGAGAGTCGATGGGAACGTTCATTCTGAACAGTTCAGGCATCAGAATTGTTGTTTCATCAGCCTCATGATCACTTGCATGATGTTTCCACTGGCATATTTGCTCTCAGTGCACACGGAATATTTTATGTGGTTGGTTGGTAGTGGGGAAATGTGAGGGGCAGTGTGTACTGGACCGTTTATCAAGGCCTTTACCCGAAATGCCATTCTTCTTTTCGTTGGTGAGACCGAAAGACGATGGGACATGGGTATTCACCAACATGAAGTACTATGCATGGTCACACTGTAACGTCACTGGAGCGAGCCCGAAGTTTCAATCACAAGAAAGAAAACATAAAATAAAGACTTTTCCGTATTAGATGAAAGGCATTGTTATACCACAATCTCAATTCACTGCACAAAACCACTCGAAAAGCCATAAACCCAAGCGAGATATCCTTTTAGCATGGAGCACTGTGTAGACCATGCTCTGCTGTGTCTAGTCAAACAAACTACTCAGAGGCAAACATTGTATAGATCACACCATTGCAATCATCTATAAACCCAGACAAGATATCTGTTCAGAACGGGAGCTGTGCAGACCGCAGCACTAGAATATTTTTTGAGTGTAGCACTCTACAAAGGATTGAGATGAATTTGGTCACGCTTGTTCGAACTGTTAATGTCTTTTGATGTACTATTCAACATTATACTGAGAATGAATTGTAAATATTTAGCCGGATTAATGCACATCCCCAACACATTTCTGAACATTATGAGCAACGTAGCATGGCCAATTCACCGACACTGCACATCTTTGGATTTTGGGAGAACCTGGATCACTGGGACGAAACCCACGCAGACATGGAGAGCATGCGCATCCACCACACGTACAATCGCGCATGGGTCGAATCTAAACCGGTTGCTCAGCACTGTGAGATAGCAGTGCCAAGAACTGAGGTTCCTTGCTGCCTGAACCTTGGACCTAACATGGTGCAATAAACGATGACATTAGAAACTTTTCACTGGACTCATCAGATTGCAAAGGCAACCAAACTAATCGAATTCAATTGTGAGACAGTCACTGTGTTTATTGACTTTTCCAAGCACTGCTTCTGCTTGGCGTGGAGCGGCCATCAGAGTCTGGTATAACATCACATTAAACAGAAGTGATTGAGACAGCAGGAGAGGAAAAGAGAGTGAAAAGGGACATTTTAATCCCTGTTTCAATGAATTCACTCCCAAAACGGCAGAATCTCGAATGCTCAGAGATGCAGATGCAAACTAATACAATAAATCACACACTCAAAGACACAGACAAACACAGAAACAAACACATACGCACATAACAATAAATTAGACACAGGCAAATATTTGCACCCTCAAGCCAACAATCTTATTAAATGTGACAATGAATCATCTGATGTAGACATCTACGTTATTTCCTCTAGGGAAATACGAAAGGGCAGATGACTGCGTTCTGAGAGGGAGAGAACTATAAGATCAGTGACTCTAAATCTATTAGTTTGTGAATATTTCTGGAAATGAATACGCCTGGTCAACAACTGAACGTAATATATTGAGAAAAGGATGATTTTGACAATATTAAGTAGGAACTTTCAAAAGATGATTGGGGTAAGCTGTTTCCCGGAAAATGGGTTGCTGATGAGTAACAGTGTTTCAAAAGTGAGACAACGAGCGTTCAAGGACAACATGTTCCTTTTAGTGTTATGGGCAATACTCACAGAAGTAGTGTATAGTACATGACGGGGGATATTGCCGTTCTGGTCAAGAAAACAATGGAAGTTATATATGCCAGGAGTCGGCAGGTGGGATCAGGTGAATCACTTGAAGAGCAGACGGTATGTAGGAGTATGCTCAAGAGGGAAATCAGGAGAGCAAAAAAGGGTGTGATGCTGCTGCTCTTTTAATAAGGGAAAATAGTCAATGTTTTTTTCTTTCAGAAGGTCGTAAAGGACACACACTCCGATAAATCAGTGCTATTTTGATTGCAGGCAGAGGGTACGGTTTATTTCAGGTTGAAGGCATTCGAGCTTTTTTCGGAAAAAAAAGCTTTCAAGTTGAAATGGGAGTGGCCAGTTCTCCCAACTCAGCCTGCTCTGGTTTAGTTTCGTTAATGGTGATTTGGAGTACTAGAACAAAGTAACACATGAGAACTAGGAGCCACCTACTCTTTCATTCAGCAATATCATGGTTGACTTATTCGTGGACCCAGGTCCACTCCTTGCATTCTCGCTGCACCCTTAATTATTTTATGTTTCACAAAAACGTCTACATTAGCTTTAAAAACGTTGACTGAAGTAGCGTCAACTAGGCATCAAGGGCACCAAGGTAGCTGCATGATAGGATGCTACAACTTTATTTCCCATTTCAGCAATGTTCCTTTGATTCTCCTACAAAATTAATGACCTTTTTTTATTACATTGTACTCCATCTGTCAGACCTCTGCCCACTAACTCATTGCAACTATGTCCCTCTGCAAATTTTCATAGTCCTCTGCATACTTGGCTAGGCTATCCATCATGGAGAAAGTGAGGACTGCACATGCTGGAGACCAGAACTGAAAATGTGTTGCTGGAAAAGCGCAGCAGGTCAGGCAGCATCCAAGGAGCAGGAGAATCAACGTTTCGGGCATGAGCCCTTCTTCAAGAATGAGGTAAGTGTGCCAAGCAGGCTAAGATAAAAGGTAGGGTAGAGGGACTTGGGGGAGGGGCTTTGGAAATGCGATAGGTGGAAGGAGGTCAAGGTGAGTGTTATAGGCCGGAGTGGGGCTGGGGGCGGAGAGTCAGGAAGAAGATTGCAGGTTAGGAAGGCGGTGCTGAGTTCGAGGGATTTGACTGCGATAGGGTGGGGTGAGGGGAAATGAGGAAACTGGAGAAATCTAAGTTCATCCCTTGTGGTTGGAGAGTACCTCGGCGGATGATGAGGCGCTCTTCCTCCAGCCATCGTGTTGATATGGTCTGGCGATGGAGGAATCCAAGGACCTGCATGTCCTTGGTGGAATGGGAGGGGGAGTTAAAGACACCCAGACCAACCAAACCAACCACCGTGTGGCTCTGGGTGCTCACTGCTCACAATGAGACGATGGCCCTCGGTCCGCTGTCGTACAGCCTGTTCCCACTCTATGGTGAAATCCTGCATGAGAACTTGCTTTCAACAAAAACATGGAAGCTCGGGAACTCGGGGAAAGAAATACATGGTGTGACGTTTTGAAATGAGGCTACATGGTGGATGAGGAAATGTGGAGGTCTTTAATATGTTAACCGGAGATAAATATCCCGGGGTAGTGCAACTTTGCTTCAGGTCATTGTGGGAAGCTAGAGAAACATTTTGGACCCGTTTCGGTGAGATATATGCATCATTCCTGGGAGTTCTGGGGAAGAGTCACTGGAACCAAAACGTTAACTGTCACTTCTCTGCACAGATGTTACCAGGCCTGCTGAAATGTTCCAGCAACAACTTTTTTTTTGTTGCTTCTGCTTTACAATGTTTGCTGTTCTTTCGTTTTTTTTTTATGTCATTGACAGCCACGGTTGAGGTGCTGGAAGACTGGAAGACTGGAAGACAGTTAATGTTGTGACATTATTTTTAATCATGCAGCAAGGAAAAGCGATAGAACTAGAGAACAGTAGTCTGGTGTCAGTGGTGGACAACTGTTTGGAGGAAATTCTGAGAATCAGGACTTACTTGCATTTGGAAAGGCAAGAACTGATTGCCAATAGTCAGCATAACTAGATGTTTGAGGGAAACGTCTCTCATAAATTGACTTCACTTTTCCAAGTGGTGACAAAGCAGATAGATGAAGGTGAAACACCATGCGTTGTCTACTTGGACATCAATGAGGCCCAATTTGGCTCTGCATCGTAAAGATTTTAAAGAGAATCAGCGATAGCTCGCCAATTCGATCCACATTCTCCTACAAAGTAGTAGACAGAGGTCGCTGGCATTTGTTCGTTGTTTCAACCGGAGGTCTGTGAGCAGCTGCGTGCCACAAGGATCGGTGATTGGTCCACTGTTGTTCGTTATTTTAAGAAAAATTTGGATGACAATATAGGAAGCAGGCATACTACGTGTTTAGACGACCCAAAATTGGCGATACAGTGAAAAGTGTTATCTAAGCGGATAATGATATCTTAATCAATTGGGCCAGTGTGGCAAGCAATTGCAGATGGTGCATCATACAGTTAAATGCCATTTGCTGCATTTTTGTTTGAAAAACCAAGGCAAGATTTGCACAGTTAACAATCAAGCTCTGGCGAGTGTTGTGAAACAGACAGAACAGGGGTTCAGTTGCAGGGTTCCTTAAAATGGAGTCGCAAATTGACAAGGAAGTTCTCAAGTTATTCGGCACGTTACAGTCATCGGTCAGAGCACTGAGAATAGGAGTTGGGATGTCAGTTATGACTGTGCAACGAAAGTGCAATTCTTGTCGCCTTGCTATCCAAATAATGTTATAAACGGGAAAGGGTACAAAATATTTAAATTGATGTGATGGAGAATGGAGATTTGAGACACAATGATGGGATGGGTACCGTCAGACCTTTTCTAGTTTGCATTGGAGAATGAGGGGCAACCTTCTGGAGGTTTATAAAATCATGCCAGACATAGATAGCAAGAACAGCAATGGTCTTTACCCCAGGGTAGAGATCTCCAAAAGCGGAAGACAGAGGATTACGTCGACAGGAAAAAAATTAAACGAGATTTAAGTGGTAGCTGTTTCTCACAGAGGGTGGTGTATACATGTAATGAGCTAAGAGACAAAGTGGTTGAGGCGAGTACATTTGCAACATTTTAAAGACAGACGGGTAAATAAATGGGAAAGTATCAGAGGGTTAAGTGCCAAATGAAGCCAAATAGGACTAGTTATGCTTAGTAGGATTGGTGAGCATGGACGATTTGTGTCGAAGGGTCTGTTTATATATTGCACTACTTTAAGAGGCTATTACTTTGCAGCTCATCTTTCATCAACAATTCGTCATTACACTCAAGTAATTTTCAAGTCAAAAATCGTTTGTAAATGCTTTCAGCGATCTAGCTCTCCCAACTTGCTTTAATAGAGAATTGCTGATATTGATGAGGCCGTGCAGACTATAGGATCTGCAGAAGCAGAATTGTATTCAACCACAATCTATAACCTTATGTGTCTGGCAATCCCTCAGGCTACCATTGCCATCAATCTGATTATGGTTCAGTGACGAGTGTGGGTGAACATGCTAGGGTTAGAACCATGTGTACCTAAAACTAATGATTACCAGCCAAAGCTGCCGGACTTGACTCCTTGCATTCCAAACAGCAGAACTAGAATGAGATAGAGAGGGAGAAATTATCCCAACAATAACAGATAAGATCCAAGCTTTGCCGTCCTGTAACATTCAGTCACAAATGGTGGTAGAGAATTAAACAGCTTACTGGAAGGTTGTACAAATATCCCCTTCCCAAGCAAAGGAACAGCTGTGAATGTCTGTACATAAGACAATGATGTCAGATCTGCGTCAACGTCAGGCAGACACGTTGAGTGTATGATCTACCTCAACGTCGTCATAATGACCACAGATTCGTTGATCACACAGATGCGAGTCGTTAATCAATGCGATCCGCTGCACGTAACATGAAAAACTGCTGAACACATCAGCTACGATAAACGCCCTCACACCATTCCTGCCAAGGGAATGAAGACTTGCGCTGCATCATAAATGTTGCCGCTGTGGAAGCTGTTTTATTTCAGCTCCAACTCTGACGTCTACCCAGCAATTTGGAAAATGACTTAACTATGTCCAGTCCCCAAGAAAAGGATAATTACAATCTGCCCAACTGCCATCCCAATCAGGCCCATCATGATAATCAAAGAGGTGGAATTTCTTTTTGAAAGAGTTATCAAGAAACACAGAAATAACTTTCTCAGTCTGTTGTCTGATAGGTTCCCATGTGGAGATGCAGCCGTTGTGGAAATGTCGCTGGATTACTAATCCCAAAAAGGCTAATGCTCTGGACGTTGGCGGAAATTAAAACACAATTAATAAACTATTGGGATGTAATCTCTGCTGTCAGTAATACTGACCTTGAAGCGAATATCTTTTGCAAACACAGATTTGTTTCACCAATATACGTGCAGGAAGTGAAATTTCCGTGATTTTCTGGTCTGGTCTAGAAGTTTCTCCAGACACACAGACATGTGATAAACTCTTTAATGCCATCTGAAAAGACCAAATAAGGCAGTCAATTGTGTTTACCTTCTCCGAGTTCATCAGACATAACACTAGTCAACAGCCTCGGAATTAGAAAAGGGAATGGGAAGCATAGTCAGTCCTGCAGATGCCGACTTGCTAACATCTCAGAGCTTGTGAAAATACTTATAGAGCTTTTTCACTGACTGCAAAGAAACTTCGAGACAGTAGTAGGCTTTTCATACCATTGTGCCGCCCCTATTCTAGTTATTGGCCGAATATCTCTTCAGTGACATTTTCCCACACAACATGCGCACTTCATAATGTGATTATAGATATAAAATCTCTGTTACTAACTGCAGTGGACCCCTGGGTCTATCAGTTTTGCTCGACCTTTCAGCATAATGATGGGCCATTCTGTATTTCCACATCATTCTCGTGCTCTCTCCCTGTACCTTCAGAGTCGAGAAATCCTTAATTATATTGAGTGCCTTGCTTTCCAATCCTTACGTGGTCGAAAATTCGCTAGGTTCAGCAGTCTCTGAATGTCAACATTTATTCTCATCTCAATGCCGAATTGCCTGTCTGCATCTAATGCTGCGACCATTTCGAGTCAATGTTCAATCAGACAGTATTTTATACAAATCAGATGACTGGTCTTTTTGAACAATATTCAAAGGGCTTACCTATACAAGTGACCACACGATCAGCTGAGAATGACAGACACAGGCATTCAGTGGACAGGAACAGGCCAAGTGTCAAAGACGTGAGTCAAAGATACTGAAACCTGGTGAACGTGAAGCACCACGTGGGGCATACTGAAAAGTGAACGTGAGCGCGAGGTGAACATTTTTTACTTTGTTCCTGAACTTTGTAACAATGGAACCTGAACGACCAAGGAGAGAAACACGAAAAGGTAGGTTAAGATACAGATGGCCAAACATGTGCCTTATAATTGAACTATTACTTAATGGAAACCAAGATTAAGAATCATGGGGTATGGCAGAAGAAGGTGAATTGTTCGGGTGAGAGTTTGTTGGATTCAATCACAAGAATGAGAACATAAATTAAATGTGCTTAATGATCAGCGAAATGGATAATTATAAAACACACTCAATTCACTTCAAAAGAATAGCCTAGATGCCAAAAAACGGAAGGATATCTGTTCAAGTTTTAGTACTGTGCAGACCAGGTTAGACTACTACAAAATACAGCCCGTCAAAATATGCAGAGAGCAAAACTCTGCATGGCATAGCAGTGCATTGATTTCTTTTTAATGCGGAATAGATGGCGAGGTGAGCTGTGTTGATGACAACACTAATTTTGTAGAATCACAGAGATGTACCGCACTTAAACAGACCCTTCAGTCCCACTCGTCCCTGCCGAACAGATGCCTGAACCTAATTCAGTCATATTTACCAGCAATTGGCCCATATCTCACTCAGTTCTTCCTAATCATAATCCACCCAGATGTATTTTAAATGCTGTCATTTTAATACCTTCCGCTACCTCCTCTGGCAGCTCATTCGATACACTGAGCACTTTCTGCGTGAAAACGTTGCCATGTGGGTCACTTTTATATATTTACCCTCCCAAACCAAAACTGTGCCCTCTAGTTCTGGAATACCCCAAAACAGGGAAAAAACCTTTTCAACTTATTCTATTCATGCCTTTCATGATTAATAAGCCTCTGTAAGATCATTGCTCAGCCTCCGACGCTCCAGCTAAAACAGCCATACCCTATCCAGCCTTTTCCTGAAGCTCAAATACTCCAACCCTGGCAAATTCCTTTTAACGTCTTTACTGAATCATTTCAAGTGTCAGAACATCCGTCTGATAGGAAGGAGAACGGAATTACACGCAATGTTCCTAAAGTGGCCTAACCAATGAGCTGGACCGCAGCAACATGACCTCCCAACTCCGATACTCAACAGTCTGACAAATAAAATGAACCATACCAAATTCCTTCCTAGCGACCCTATATTTCTGCGACTCAACTTTCAGAAACTATGAACATGCACGTCAACGTTTCTTTTATCATCAAGAATCGCCATGTGACATTACATTTATGTTTATCAACCCTGGTCTGATTTTTTTTTTTCCAAATGAAGCACATTGCATTCAACTAAATTAAACTCCATGTTCCAGTTTTCACACGACTGGCACATCTGATCAATATCCTATTGAAATTTGACGGAACCTTCTTCACTGCCCACTACACCTCCAATGTTGTTGTCATCTGCAAACGTACTAACTATACCTCCTTTGTTCACATGCAAATCATTTATATAAATCACAAAAAAAAGTGGAGCGAGCATCGAACTTTGTGGGACACTACTGTTTACAGATCTCTAGTTTGATAAACAGTCCTCGACAAGCACTCTCCGTCTTCTACCTTCGATCCAGGTTGGAGCCAAATGGCTACAGCTCCCTGCTCTGGATGTAGGTTTGCTCACTGAGCTGGAAGGGTCGTTTTGAGACGTTTCATCACCATACTACGCAATGTCTTCAGCGAACTTCACGATGAAGCACTGGTGCTATAGCTCACTTTCTAATCATGTGTCTGGGAATCCTTGTTCGGCGATGTCATTTGCTGTGGTGTCATCATTTCCTAAGGTGGTGCTACTTCCTGTTCTTTCTCTCAGGAGATGCTAACTTGAATCCAAGTGAACTTGAGTGGTGATAGAGTTCCAGCTGGAATGTCATGCTTGTCGGAGTTCTCGTGCGTAGCTCTGTTTGGCTTGCCCTCGGATGGATGTGCTGTCACAGTCGAAGTATTGTCCTTCCTCATTTGCATCTAGGTATAATAGTGAGAGTGGGCCATGCCTTTTTGTGACTAGCCGATGTTCATACATATTGGTGGCTAGTTTTCTTCGTATTTGTCCAATGTAGTGTTTGCTACAGTTCGTGAAACATTAAAAATATAAGTTTTGCGTGATGCCTCTATAGGGTCTTTCATTTTTGTTCACTGCTGTGCTATGGTTTTGGTGGGTTTTGGGGCTTTTCTGATGCAAAGGGTCTGAGTAGTCTCAGAGTAATTTCCGAGATAACTTAGATGTAGTGAGGAATGGCTCGGATTTCTGGATGAGTTTGGTCTGACTGTTTGGGCTCGTTGTTGAGAAACTAGCGGTCTGTGTTCATTGGGGACCTATTTTTTAAAAATACACTGTATAGGCGATTTAGCTCTGCGCTTCGTATTCCTTCTGTGCTTCACTGTGTGATGGCCCGTTGAAATAATGTTGCAATGTAGTTTCATTTGTGAATGTTGGGATGATTGCTTCAGTAGTTCAATACTTGTTTGTATGTGTTGTTTTCCTATAGATGCTGGTTTGAAGTTCCACATGGGCTGTTCGCTCTACTGCGACATCTAGCAATGTCAGTTTCTTTTTTGTTTTCCTCCTCTTTCGCGACGTTTATGCTGGTAAGCGTATTATTGATGGCCTTAAAGGTTTCCTCAAATTTGCTACATTAAGTGATTACAAAGAATTCATCCACGAAGCGGACCCAAAGTTTGGGTTGGTTTGACAGCAGAACTATCTGGTCGAGTCTCTGCATTACTTCCTCTGTTTGAATTCCTAACATTGGAGATCCCAGGATTGTTCCGTTGGTTTATCTGTTTTATTTTTGTTGAAGGTGAAGTGGGTGTTAAGGGATAGTTCCTCGAGCTTGAAGATATTGTCCTTGCTGATGAAGTTGGTGGAGTTTGGTGCATGTGTCTTTAGTGCTTCTATTAGTGTAGTCAGTGTTACAATGTCCAGGTTGATGTTGATGGATGTGAACAGGGCTGTTCAGTCAGATGGCTTTGTCAAAGGGAAATCCATGCCGTCTAACAGAGGGCCATCCACGAACAGCTGTACTTCCTGCACGAATGCCTAAGGAAACAGGTGCTACCTCAATGTCTTAACTAGTATCTTAGTAGGAGGATTATAAACATACCTCCTTGAACACCCTACGTGACAAAAGAATGGCAGAGTAAACTTTCCACAGAATACTTCAGAAAATTGTTAATGAGGTCTAAAACAGGCTATATCAATACAATCGGGAAGTCTTGCGCAAACACATCTTCACTCACTACTGTAACGTTCCATGAATGGAGAGACAAATTCGAACACGCGCTCGAAATTAGACAACGACAAACACGAGAAAAGAAACGGAAAACTTGATCTGCAGAACAAAATAGACAAACTTACAAAAAATAACAACACGGACAACACAGAAGAATGGATTTTAAAAGCACTTATCTTACCAAACATGAATAGCCACAGAAAAAGCCATCTTAGTACGAGGATTAGGATGCGGACAAGAACGATTTCTTTACTGCATGATAACACCAAATTGCCAGTTGACCAAAGAGCTACACGACATCTAAAACACTTAATAGAAGGCTCTCGCCATTCCATCTACTACATTCAAAACTTTTTGAAAACTATCAAAGATAGCAAGATAGAAGAGAATGAAAAATGGTCTACTTTGAATTAACCGCCATTTTCACATCCGCCAATGTCAACCTGGACAAGGAAATACTCACGGCACCCAAATGAACAGAGTCGACCGTTTTCTCGGCAACGCTGTTTTTTTTTCTATTTCATACCCAGGAACACCCCAATTCCTTTGTGCTGCAATTTTCTTTGATTTCCTTCACATTAAATAATGGCTTGATTTGAGGCTCTCCGTGACAAAGTATATGACCTCATGCTTCGTTTTTGCAATATACTTCATGTGTGAGTTATTTGCCCACTCGCTGAGCTGACCTACATCCACATTGAGATGCATGACATCCTTACTGCAACAGGCCTTCCCACATATAATTGCGTCATCAGCAAACTTAGATTTTTATCGCACTAAGTCCCCACCGTCATGAATGTAAATAACTGATACCATCGCAATGATATTTGTGATAATCCAGGAGATACATCATTTTATCCTGATAAGTACCTATTATTCCGGGCTCTCAGACTTCTTTGTGTTAACCAACATCGTTCCATGCTTATAAAATACCCGTAATACAGGGAGTGCCTGTCTTGTGCAGGGACCTTCATATTGTAGATAGTCTCTTGAAACCCCAATGAACTGCCTGCAAGGATTTCGAGTAAAATGGTGCATGACTCCCTTTCTCAAAACCATGTTGGTTCTGCTTAATGTTTGTCGAAATTTCCTGGAATTCTGCAATAAAAAAACACAGTGCAACATAATTCCCTGCTTTCTGTCTCTCTCTCTTCTAGAAGGCGGGTGCGACATTGGAGTTTCATTGGGATACTCATCTAATCTGGCCAATTATGGAATATTTCACGCAATGTCGTCAGTTACTATGGAAACACTTCTTTTAAAACTGTGAAGCAGTTGCTGGTAACTTACCTACACTTCGTTTCACCGTTTTATCAAAATCCTAGTTCCTTTGTGAGGGACCGATTGAGCACTTGCCTTCTCTTACCATCTTGTTTATATCATTGAAATCCATAGAATTTTCTCCTGTGAACAACAATGTTAAGTACTGGTTTAAATTCTCCACTTTTCCCATTTAATGAATTCCCTAGTGACATACTTCAAGTGTCCCTTATTTACACTTCTGTTTTTCTCGCGTCCAAGAGTGACATATTAATCTTGAACTACAATAAATATCGCAAATCTGTCCGACACAAGCTCTCACCAATGACATGTTTGCTTCAGTGTCTACCACTCTACACACACTCACATTCACCTGGATATATTTTCTCATCCCATATAAGATAAAAAGCTCTAATTTCGATGTCTGGTTATTTTCAATAATTTGCATGCGGATGAGCACTTAATCATCTGAGAGTGACAAAATTCTTCTAGTTTCTGTCTGTCTATCATTTCCATTTGAAAATTCAATTTTTCAGGAGGATGCCTCCTACATGACTTCCTTTTCTGTCAACCACAAATCTAGTGGACAGGGCCTTCAGCTAATTCGCGCCCAAGCCCTCACTCCTTCCCCTCCTGCCCAAAACAGTGATCTAGATTCCCTTGTCCTCACATCCGATTGCACTGGAATCAACAATCACAGAATCATTCTCTGCTAATTCCGTATTCACCAGCGGACAGCAGCATCAAACGCATCTTCCCCTTCCATCCACTATCGGTAATTCACAGGGACCATTCCCTCTGTAAGACCCTCCATCAGGGAGAAAGAGAGGACTGCAAATGTTGGAGATTAGAGTCGCGAATGTGGCGCTGGATAGGCACAGCAGGTCAGGCAGCATCCGGGAAGCAGGAAATCGACATTTAGGGCAAAAGCACCTCGTCAGAAATGAGGCTGAGTGCCTCGGGGTGGAAAAGTGAATGCCGATTTTCCTGCTCCTCGGATGCAGCCTGAATTGCTGTGCCTGTCCAGCACCACACATTTGACACATTTCACCACACCAACACTTCACAACTCCTCCATGGCAGTTTTCATGGAATTGCAGAAGATGCAACGCTTTCATATTCACCATTTCCCTTTGTACTGTTGAAGACTCCAATCGCACCTTTAAGATGTAGCAGTATTTGTTTTGTACTCTTTAGGTCCAGTCCACTGTAATTGCAGCTCACAATGCAGACTCCTTTACTTTGCTGAGGCCAAAACGTAAGGCTACTTTAGGAGAATTCCAGCTGTCTGTAAGAATAAGCCTGGCCATCTCATTGCTTCACACTTCAATAATCTACCTTTCTCTCATGCTGATATTTCGGTGCTTAGCTGGTGCTGATTTCCAACGAAGCACAACCCAAGATCCAGTCAGACCTCACTTTACATTTTGGTACGTTCAAGCCTGTCGGATTTAATATTCCATTCCATAACTCCACAACTTGATTCCCATTACGACTGTACTCCATTTTTCATACATTCACCCTCTTTGTCTCCCTTAGAAATTGCGTGTTTGAGTCTTGTTTATCTTTCATTCAAAAGACAAAACGCCTTTCTCCCATTCATCACACCTTAATTTACATTAATCTAATATCTGTATCTCCTTCACCATAATTAAAAGCCCATTGCGTTGCGGCATTGCCCCTCCATGTGCTGTGTTTCCCATCATCCAATCCCCACCGATGAAAAGACATTACAAATCCGAATTTTCAATCCTTTTTCAGTTCTGAAAAAGTGTCACACTGGATATGAAACGTTAAAGGGTTTCGCTGTCAGCACAGATGTTGCCAGACGTGTTGAGTTTCTCAAATTTTAAATTGGACAAATTATTTTGGATATTGGAAATGGAAATAAAAATAGCAGGAGAACATAGAAGCGAAAACGAATGGTCTGTGGATCTGAAAGACCAAGTCTGCATTGACTCCACAGATGCAGCCAGACTTTCTTTTGTTCTCCAACAATTGCTGCTGTTGAAGAAGTTTCAAAGGCGTGCGTCAGAGCTCCTGAAACACCCTGTCCGACATGGAGTGTCATACAATGTGAAGTGAGTGATAACGCAAGATGCATAAATTCATTGATTCTGAAGCGATATAGGGCTGGTATCGCTGACATCACAGAGCTCTTAATCACGAACAAGGAGAGAGACAGAGATAAATACATTCACATTAAACACAGAGGATGGGTCTCCTGGAAGCTAAACGATTCAGATAATATTTAAAAATCTTTGAGAAATAACTCACATTGGAGGTATGATACAATGACAAGACACCAACAGAATGAGAATATTAAAATAGCCACGTCAGAAATCAGAGTACGTCACTGAGGTCAGGGTTAATGGGTGAAGGCTTCTTGGTCTAAACTGTGGGACCGACAGCCCAATTGTATTACAGGTATTGCAGCTCAGAACTGGGCATTCATGTGGTGCTGTAGAAGCCACCAGCAGAAGCAGAATTGTAACATTTTTTCCTGAGATAATGCCTCAGTCTACAATTAACATCAAACCGATCATCACAGAGTGATGAGTTTGCGTTAAAATGCATAGGTCAGAACCATATGTACTTCGAAATGCTGACAGTTCTGTACCGCTGACACACTTAATTGCTGACATTCAAAGGAGCAAAATTAACATCTGATAGAGAAGGGAATGGCCCCATAAAAATCTTATCAGATCAAAGCTGTGCAGTCCTGCCACATCCAGTCATAAATGAAGATGGACAATGACATTTTCTTAAAATGCTCAGGAGTTTGCGATATCGCTGCTAATGATATAATTTGTTGCCCATCTCTAACTGCCAAGAGAGCAGTTCAGAGTCAAACACATTGTTGTACCTCGACAGTCACTTGTCGGCCAGAAAAGTTGCAAAAGTTAGTTTCCATTCCTAATAGACTTTAATGCAGCAGGTGAATTTTTCAAATATTGTGCATTTGTTACATTATTTAGTCAAGATTCCAAATGTTTGGTGAATTCGAATTCCGCCAGCTGCTCTGCCAAGATTTGAACCCACGTCTCCAGAACCACGCGTTAATTCACAGCCTACCGGTAGTAGCAGTTGCTGATTGCTTATCCACACAAAGAACTGAAAATCTCAGCACAATAGTTTGAAAGACAATGATGCAATGTTGAAGCCATTCACAGCTAGAAGTGTTGTGTGGATGATGTCAGCAAAATCACAGTTGGTAGTTTTCGCTTCGATTTACTACACATGGCATCAGGCAACAGCGGTACAGGAGGTATGATAAAGGCAATGGGCCTTGACAATATTCCTGCAACAGGACTGAAGACTTGTGCTGTAAAACAAGCCATGCGCCTGGGAAAACTGACTCATCCTTGTTCCAACTCTGACACCTACCTGGCGTTGTGAAAAAAACGCAACCATGTCCAGTACCCTCAGAGAAGAATAATTACAATCTGACCAGTTGCCACATCCTCAGTCACATCACCATCTTTTGACATAGCAAGCAAGCAGCACAGAAAGTATCAGTTCAGCGTGGTTTCCGGTAGTCCTCCATATGGAGATGGTGCCTGTGTGAAAATGTCACTGGATTACACCAGACTAATAATCTGGCGGGTGGTGGAATTTAAAAACAATTAATAAAACATCGAGATCTGAGATCTGGTGTTGGCAAGAGTAACTTTGAAGCCAATGTAAGCACTAAAGTGCTTCCTCAGTGTGATGTCAGGATGAGTTCTGCTTTGTTTTCCTGGTCTTGTCTGAATGTGTCTCCAGACACACAGACAAATGATAAACTCTTCAATGGTCTCTGATATAGCTGAGCAAGACAGTCAATTGTGTCGAACAGCTGTGAGGTCTTAAATGATTAAACCTGTGAGAACACACAGCACCAGCGTCTGTATCAAAAAAGGGAATGTGAAACACCGTCCTGTTGATTCTGCGGACCGTTCCTTCTGAACATCTGAGAGCCTGTGACAACATTTGCAGAGCTTTTACACAGACTGCACAGAAACAGCGGGCACGAAGTATGGCATTTAACACATTGAACAAACCCCATTCTAGTTCATGGCCGAATTTCTCTTCAATGTACTTTTCTCAAACACTGTACATATCCTTTAACGTGATCTTCTCACACAAGCCAGTTATCAAATATTGAGATTGACCGTTGGAAGAATTTAAAGTAGGAACTGCAGGTATCTTTACAGTGCATGATATTTTTCTATACCATTCAGTATAACAAAACCTGACACATTATTTGCACACGAAACACCTGTTACCACGCAATCCCTTTTTCGTCTAGAATCCTTATTTATATTTAGTGACTTGACTTCCACACCCTATTGTGGAAAATAATTTCATAAGGTTTTCAGCCTTTGAATACTGACCTTTACTCTCAATACAATGCAGAGTGGTTTGCCTATACCTAACACGGTGGCTCATTGTTTTAGATGTCCCAGTCAGGGAAATTACCATCCCTTCTTCCTATCTGTCTCACACTGTCAGCATGTTGCATGTATCACTGAGATCCCCTCTCACATTATTCGAAACCCCATGCAATACAGGTCCACTCGATTCAAAACCTTTGAAACAGAAATCCTGTCATGTCAGAGATCAGTCTGGTCATGTGTTCCTGTCGTCCCTCAATGTCAGGTTTGCCCTTTATTAGGTAGGGTAAGCAAAACGGCACACAATACTGCACGATGTTCGAGGTGAAGTCTCACCACGGCCGTGTACAACTGCAGTAAGACACCCTTACCACTGGACTCATATCCCGCTTATGATGAACGTCAACACACAATTTACCTTCCAACTTGCATTCTATTCCTGCAATATTATCTTCAGTGACTGCTGTACAAGGAGATCCAGATGACTTTCAGTTTTACGGCTAATCAATTGGTATGTCTATGTACCCTGATCAGGCAATATCTTTTAAAAAGTTAGTCTGCCGTTCTCTTTACCACCGGAGTGCCCAAGGTAACAGCTATCACAATGCATTTCATCTTCCATGCGTTTACCAGTTCAATCCACTTCTCTAATCACCTTGAAGCATCTTTAAATTCTCACCAACTCACAATCCATAATCGTACAGTGCCATCAGCAGGTTTGGGAATATTGCATTTGATTCCGTCAACTAAATCTTTGTGATGCTTCAGGGATAGCTCGGGCCCAGGCACCAAACCCTGTGATATGACGCTCGCCGTCACCTCCAAAACACATTGCTTTATTCCTTCAAACTGTCGCCTGCCAGCTGTACAATTCTACAACTCGATCCAAGTATCATCCATAATCCCCAACAGATATTAGTTGTACAATACGCTTCAGCCTTTTCAAAAATCATTTCGAAAATCAAAATGCGTTGCATCCTTTACTTCTACGTCATGTACCTACCAGTCAGTCTCTCCAATATTATTCCCATTTCGTAAAACTGCTTTGAATTGTCTATGCCTATTGGTTTCATTCTATCATCTCTCTCTCACCAGGATTGTGTCCCCCAGTACTGTAGACAATTTTTAAATTTTGTTTTGTTTTGCTTCTTCTGTGAAGACAAAATTGCAGTAGTTGGCCCACAGTTCTGTCATTTCCCTGTTCGTCTTTCTCCATTCTCTGCTCTCAGTGTGAAAGGAAGCTGCACTTGTTTTCTCTTAACTTTCCCATTGGCAGCCCCATCTTATAGCACTTCTTTATGCACTGTTTAGCCAACCATCGAGTCCTGTCTTGAGATTCTCAATGATTACCATGGGGAACCTGACAAAATGCCTTGCTGAAATGAATGAGCATCATAGTAGGCTCATTCATTTTCAGGATGTATGGATTGCAAGGAGATTTGGCTATCTGGATTCAGAATTGATTGGCTGACAGAAGGCGGAGAGTGGTTGTAGATGGAAAATATTCTGCCTGGAGCTCAGTGAAGAGTGGGGTCTCGCAGGCCTCTGTTCTTCGGCCTCTGCTCTTTGTAATTTTTATAAATGATTTGGATGACGATGTTGAGGGGGTGGGTTAGTAAACTTGCAGATGTCATAAAGGTTGGAGGTGCAACTGATAGTGTTGAGCACTATTATAGGATACAGCGGTATATCGACAGGATGCAGAGCTGGGCTGAGAAATGGCAGTTAGACTTAAACCTGGATAAATACGAAGTAATGCATATTGGAATGTCGAACTCCAGTGTTGAATATAGGATTAAAGACAGGATGCTTAGCAGTGTGGAGGAACAGGGGGATCTAGGTGTGCAAGTATACAGATCTCTCAAAGTTGGCACCCAAGTAGATAGGGTCGTTAAGAAAGCATATGTTATTTTGTCTTTTAATAACAGGGGGTTAGAGCTTAAGAGCAACGAAGTGTTACTACAGCTCTACTAGTCCCTGGTGAGACCAGACTTGGAATATTGTTTCCGGTTTTGTTCACCCTACTATAGTAAAGACACAGAAGCTTTGGAGAGAGTCGAAAGAAGGTTTACCAGGATGCTGCCTGGACTGGAGGGCATGCCTTATGAAGAAAGGTTGAATAAGTTCTGACTTTTCTCTGGAGAGAAGGAGGAAGGGAGGAGACCTGATCGAGGTATACAAGATAATAAAAGGAATAGATAGAGTCAATAGCCATATACCTTTCTCCAGGGCAGGATTGACTGTTACCAGAAGTCATAGTTATAAGATATTAGGAGAAAGGTATAGAGGAGACTTCAGAAGTGGGTTCTTTATGCAGAGAGTTGAGAATGCATAGAATGCATTGCCAGCGGTGGTGGTGGAAGCAGAATCATGAGGGACATTGAAGCGACTGCTGGACATGCGCATGTATAGCAGTGAGTCGAGGGGTGCGTAGGTTAAGTTATTACATTTTACATTAGTGTTAAACCTCTGCACAACATCGTGGGCCAAAGGTTCTGTTCTTGTCTGTACTTTTCTATGTTCTACGTTCTCCATGTTCTATGATTGACCTTCCATAGCCATACAATCACAGAAGCATAAACTATGCACCATTAGAAAAACAACACAGTGTATATTAGTCAAACTTTCCGACACGAAGCCCATAGTTGTGAATTTTTTTATGCATCATGTGCACGTCCAAGTGGTTTCTTTATAGCGATTCTGAGGTTACGGTGACAATGGTCCTCTCAGGATGTACATTCCCGCTCGCAACACCTAGTGTCTGAAAAAGAACCTTCAAAACCTCTCTAAACTGTCCCTGCCTCTCATAATAAATGATATGCTCCATCTCAGTGAACACGACTGTTCATCCCCTCTGCACCCCCTCCAGTGCAATTTCATCCTTCCTGTAGTGTGGCGCCCAGAGTGGCATACAATGTTCCATCTTTGGTGAAATCAATTTCTGTTTAGCTCGTAGAATCTGTGCTTCGATGAATAAAGGTTATACACACAGCCCTGTGTGGCTTCTCAGCTGAATTATTATCCTGTCCACTCACATTCAGTTATCTCTGGTGAAGCAACTTCTGAGTTTTCAATGGTGACGCCTTTCTTTGAGTATTCCACTGTCTGGTTCCTACTTTCAAAGTACATCCACTTCTTATTCACATCCCATTTGCCATTGACCTGCCCATCTGACCCATCCATCCATATCTTCCAGTAACGTAAGACAGACCTCTTCACTGCCAACTACGTGGGCAATCTTTATGTTAAACTCAAACTTACTTATCACACTCACCCCATCCCTATCCAGACGCAAGTCTACATCATTGATGGTTACGACAAAAAACAAACGATACAACACTTATCCCTGTCTCTTGTTACTTGCTCAATTTTGGATGTAACTTGCCTTGATATTCTGAGATTATACATCCTTTATCAGTTTTGCGTGTGAGGCATTATCAAAGGCCTTGCTGAGAACACATATAATGGAACACGCCAAAAAGAATTTAGTAACATTTATGAGGCATGACTTCTATCTGATAACGTCATACTGATTATTCTGGATCCTACCTTGCCTATACAAATGAAGAACAATTTTCTCCTTTTCTGTTTGTGCCTATAGTTTCCCTAACACTGATCTGCTGTTCACTGCTCTATACTTCCCTGGTCTGTCTCCACCAATCCTCGAGCACATCCCCTGTGACCACATCCGACTTAAACGATTGAAGATGGAACATAGACCATTGAAAATTACAGTACAGTACAGGCCTTTCAGCCCTGGATGTTGTGCCGACCTGACTTCATTCTTTCCTCTTCCAAACACCTGAAAATTATGCCTCCTTGTGATTGCCATTTACACCACGGGAAAACGTATTTGGCTATCCAGTCCATCTATGCCTCTCATTATCTTGTGTAACTCTATCAAATCAGTTCTCATCCTTCTTCATTTCCTTGGGTAAAGCCCGAGCTCACTGAACATATCTTTTGGAGACATGTCTTCCAGTCCAGGAAGCATTCTGATAAGTGTCATGGCCTTTCCTTTCGCGTGTCCAACAACGTGAAGGTTCAGTAGGGGCGATTGAGAGTTATAAGGTAGCCAGGAAGGAGCTAAAGAGGGAGCTAAGAAAAGCGAGAAGGGGACATGAAAAGTCTTTAGCTGGTAGGATTAGGGAAAACCCAAAGGCTTTCTATAGGTATGTCAAGAATAAAAGGATGACTAGGGTAGGTATCGGTCCAGTCAAGGATAGTAGTGGGAAGTTGTGTGTGGAGGCGGAGGAGATTGGAGAGACATTAAATCAGTACTTTTCATCAGTATTCACTCAGGAACAGGACACTGTTGCTGATGTGAATATGGAATCACAAATAATTAGAATGGATGCCCTGGAAATATGCAGGGAAGAGGTTTTGGGAATATTGGAAAGGATGAATATAGATAAGTCTCCTGGGCCTGATGGCATTTACCCCAGGATCCTATGGGAAGCTAGGGAGGAGATAGCAGAGCCATTGGCCTGGATTTTTATGTCGTCATTGTCAACGGGAATAGTACCAGAGGACTGGAGGATAGCGAATGTGGTCCCATTGTTCAAGAAAGGGAGTAGGGATAGCCCTAGTTACTATAGGCCAGTGAGTCTGACTTCAGTGGTGGGCAAAGTCTTAGAGAGAATGGTAAGGGATAAGATTTATGAACATCTGGGTAGGAATAACGTGATCAGGGATAGCCAGCATGGTTTTGTGAAGGGCAGGTCGTGCCTCACAAACCTTATTGAGTTCTTTGAGAAGGTGACTATGGAAGTGGATGAGGGTAAAGCAGTAGATGTTGTGTATATGGATTTTAGTCAGGCGTTTGATAAGGTTCCCCATGGTAGGCTAATGCTAAAACTTCGGAGGTATGGCATTGAGGATACATTAGAGGTTTGGATTAGGAATTGGCTGGCTGGAAGGAGACAGAGGGTAGTAGTTGATGGATTATGTTCATCTTGGAGCGCAGTTACTAGCGGTGTACCACAAGGATCTGTTTTGGGACCATTGCTTTTTGTTATCTTTATAAATGATCTAGAGGAAGGACTTGAAAGCTGGGTAAGCAAGTTTGCGGATGACACGAAAGTCGGTGGAGTTGTGGATAGTGAGGAAGGAAGTGGTAGGTTACAGCGGGATATAGATAAGTTGCAGAGCTGGGCGGAAATGTGGCAAATGGAATTCAATGTAGCTAAGTGCGAAGTCGTTCACTTTGGTAGGAATAACAAGATGATGGATTACTGGGCTAATGGTAGGCTACTTGGTAGTGTGGATGAGCAGAGGGATCTTGGTGTCTATGTACACAGATCTCTGAAAGTTGCCACCCAGGTAAATAGTGCTGTGAGGAAGGCATATGGTGTACTGGGCTTTATTGGCAGAGGAATTGAGTTCCGGAGTCCTGAGGTCATGTTGCAGTTGTATAAGACTCTGGTGAGGCCCCATCTGGAGTATTGTGTGCAGTTTTGGTCGCCATACTATAGGAAGGATGTGGAAGCTTTAGAACGAGTGCAGAGGAGGTTTACCAGGATGTTGCCTGGAATGGTAGGAAAATCTTATGAGGAAAGGCTGAGGCACTTGGGGCTGTTCTCATTGGAGAAGAGAAGGTTTAGGGGAGATCTGATAGAAGTGTATAAGATGATTAGGGGTTTAGATAGGGTAGATACTAAGAACCTTTTACCGCTAATGGAGTCAGGTGTTACTAGGGGACATAGCTTTAAATTAAGGGGTGGTAGGTATAGGACAGATGTTAGGGGTAGATTCTTCACACAGCGGGTTGTGAGTTCATGGAATGCCCTGCCCGTATCAGTGGTGAACTCTCCTTCTTTATGTTCATTTAAGCGGGCATTGGATAGGCATTTGGAAGTTATTGGGCTAGTATAGGTTAGGTAGGACTCGGTCGGCGCAACATCGAGGGCCGAAGGGCCTGTACTGCACTGTATCCTTCTATGTTCTATGTTCTATAACAGCATGGGATAAACCTCATCCAGTCCTGAGGTTTTGTCTAATTTTATACGAGGCAAAACCAATCATCCCTGTTCGCATTTTATGTAAATCTATTCAAGAGCTTCACAGTCGATCTGCTCGAATTCTGTATTTGCATAATACGTCTCCATAATAAAACATTTGTTAAGATTTCATATAACAATCTATCTATGTTCTCCAGCTTCACACACAGTTTGCCTCCTTGTTTTATAATGGACACTAATTGTTATCTGGTAATATTTTTCCACTTGGTGCAATTGTGAAATGTCCTGGGATTCGGACGACCTTTGCCTGTTTGCACTTCATCATTTCCGGTGTTCGTCGGTACACTCTGCGTGAATTTTCAATGTTGCACTGTGATCACCTCTGTTCGTTGAATCTAGAATGAACACGGGCCGAGAATCATTATCAGACAATTTTCGAATGTGAAGCATTAATATGGAGAATCCCCATTCAGTATATGTAATCAGTATATACTTGCTTATATCAAAAATCTTGCTTTTACTTTCTCGGTGAAAGTGAGGACTGCAGCTTCTTGAGAGTCTGAGTCGAAACGGTGGCGCTGAAAAAGCACAGCTGGCGAGGTAGCAACCGAGGAGGAGGCGAGAAGAAGTTTCGGGCAGAGGCTCTTCATTAGAAATATGGGATGAAAGCGGAATGAGACTGACAGGCCCTTTTCACCTTCCGCCGCGTCCATCTTCTATCCCACCTGTCTGCTCCTTCATCCACTCCGACCTGTCACTGTCATTTCCCACCTGGATCTACCCAACACATTGCTAGCTACCTTGCCCCAGCTTCAACACCACCCCCTATTTTTCTCAGCCTTTTGACTCACATTCCTGATGAAGTATGGCCGAAACGTCGTCTCTCCTGCTACTTAGTTGCTGCATGACCTCCCGTGCTTTTCCAGTGCCACACAGTTTTACTAGCACTCTTGAAGTGTCCAATAGTACAATTTTAAATAATAGATTCCAACGCATTCCCTCGTGTAGATGACAAGATAACTCCTCTGTAGTTCTCAACGCAACCTTTTCTTCACTTTTTAAACCATTGGACTGCGATTATATCCTTGCAGTTTTAAAATGAAAAATACATGATCTCGCAGGAAATCAATATGTCGATTTCTGCTTGTTCTGATATTCCGGTATCAGGTGTATCTGGTCCGTCAGACTTCTCCATGCTCAATAAAGCAACGTTTCCAATTATTACCTTGTTACTTATATAAATGATTGAGCTTTACTGACACAGATCGTTGGGCCATACGTTATTCCTGGGAGATTTTCTATATCTTCTTCCATGAACACAGACACAATTAACTGCTTCGTTTCTCTATCACTTTTCTGTTCATTATAATGCATTATCTTTCCCGCCCTTTCACTGTTCCACATTTGATATGGCTTTTATTTTCGTTTCAAGTATTAATAGAAGATTTCCGTCAGT
Organism: Hemiscyllium ocellatum; assembly: GCF_020745735.1. Taxonomy (NCBI): domain Eukaryota; kingdom Metazoa; phylum Chordata; class Chondrichthyes; order Orectolobiformes; family Hemiscylliidae; genus Hemiscyllium; species Hemiscyllium ocellatum. The sequence continues at coordinate 15,504,758 of NC_083421.1, forward strand.
TTTTATGCTTCTTGTTATTCTGCGTCACTGTATTCTTTTCGTTGATTTTCTTATCAGTTTCTTGATCCTTCCTTGTTGTGTCTCAAGTTTCACTGAATCAGCAATCTCTGGAATTTTTCTGAGCCACTTCCTTTGATCTAAAAAAAATGTTAAGCTTTTATAATGTACCATCATCCCTCAACTTTCTCTTTTGCTATTTGCACCCTGAAGGGATATAGGTACAGTTGATGTTCCGGAGTGTTTCTGCAAGGAACAGTCATTGGCTGTTTTGTTGAAACCGTTTTTATGTTAAATTCCACTTCATTGAAGTCATCACGTCCTTCATTCCTTCTTGGCTTACGTGACTCAGACACTTGCAATTGAAAAACAAATCTGGTTTGTGTTCAGACGTCATGCCAAATTCACTATTTCCAATAGCTCCTTTAAAGCAAGGTTTTCAAATGAGCTCTTTTGATCACTCAACACCAACTCCAAACCAGTCCAATCTGAAACATGGTGCGCAATACGCTGTTAAAGGCAACCATTTCATACATGCTCATGATATCCATTTCCCCTCGCATTAGCATTCTCTTGGTTTAATGCAGGTTTGATACAAATTGAATTGTTTCATCATTTCTGTCGTACCCACAAACTGGTATATTTAATTCCCTAAGTTTATAAAATGCCCATCATTCGCATTTCAGTTTTCCTCTTTACTATGTAACTTCCCTCATTTTTTTGCTTCTTCATGCTGCTTCTAATCTCCACCCTACAAGATTCAGTGTAGTCTGAGTGACGGAACCTCTGGGAGATGAACAGTAGATTCAGGCAAGGTGTTTGCCAAGGCTGATCTCAGTATTGATATCAGGTTGCAACATCTTATCTCTTCTTCTCAAGTGTCACTGTGACACTTTTACCAGATCTCCTGTTATTCTGGTGGAATCATACATGATTCCAAAATTCCATAAATTTATATTGGCGTTCAATCACAATAATTTCTCTAAAACCATTTCTGTCCTAATTACATCCTTTTTTTTCGCACCAGACTTAGAATTTCGAGCATTGCTGCATTTCTTTTTTTTTTGGTGTTTATGCCCAGGGAGTCCCAGGCAGGCGACCTGGATTTGTTTACGAAGGATCATACGGAATTAATCTTTCTGCTTTGGTTTGAGACAGTAACTTGCAAATTGACGTAAAATATTTGGATTTGTCAAGAGAAAGCAGAAATCAACTCGGCCCAGGTGAATGAAGCAAACAACCATGAGAAGTGCAAGGCAAGCATTTGGGGGCATCAACAATACAGAGCAATACACAGTAAATGAGAGGATTGGCAGTGTGTGCTGATTCCAGAAGGTAAAAGAACACTTCAATGATAACTTTCAGTGAGAGAATGGTTTCATTTCCTCTATCGGCTTGCGGACTGTGTGCAATTCTGGTCACCCTGTCACACGGAATGATGGAATTGAACTGGAGAGACAACAGAGGAAATGCGTTACTCTGTAAAAGCGAAAGTGCAGTTATGAGGAATGTTTGATACAGAGGATGCTGAGAGGAGATTTGATCATCAGTACTGATCAACGTGGAGACCTCAGCAGTGTTCTGCATAGCTGCAGCATGACATCTCAACTCTGACTCTCAACGTTCTGATTGTGAAATCTAGGAAGGAGAAGGTAGTCACTGCAGATGCTGGAGATCACAGTCAAGATTAGAGTGATGCTAGAAAAAGCACATAAGGTCAAGAAGCATCCGAGGAGCAGGAAAATCGATGTTTCGGACAAAAACACTTCATCGGGGATGGGAAGTCTCTTTTTGTTCTCTTCCTCTTTGGTGAATATTATGCAAGTAAGTATATTGTTTATGAGATGCAGGTTTCTTCGAATTCGTTTATTTTATGACGAAAAAACGTGTTATCCAAACACCGGATGCAAAGATTGGTTTGGAACATGTGAAGGGCTTTTTGTGAGAATCTCCTGATAACAGCTTCTGCTAAGAACCCTGGTATTGGTAATCCCATGCGTGTCCCGTATTAAGGGTGTGTGCCCTTCTTTCCTCCTGTTTCGGGTTGGTGCGGATGTCTGTCTGATGGCCTGCTGCGTTCGTTCCACAAGTCCATTCTCTTTTGGATTGGTTTCCAGTGCTAATCGAAGTTGATTTTGTTTGCAAACCTGTAGTTGCTGTTCATCCATCTGACTAAAAACTGTATCGGTTGCACAGGCAGGATACTAGCCGCCAGGATGCACGAGGACCAAATAGCCACCAAAAGACATGAACAACTATTGCTATTATCTTCACGACATGCAAACAGGGACACCACTTCGACTTGAACAATGCAATCATCGTAGTGCGAGCTCAAAAAATGACAAGTACTGTATTTCCTGGTTATGGATGAGAATCCCAGCTTTTGTGAAGTCTATTTTGTTGGGCATTTCCTGCGTAACTACTGGAGACAGCAAAACAGAAAGAATCGGAAAATAGAGTGATGCAGTGAGTTTTACACTTCGAGAATGGTACTGACGCTAATAGAGACATGAAAACTCCCAGTTTCCGCTGTGGCCTGTGGTAACTCATCTCTCTGGCGCGGAGAATTCTCTTCACTCAGGATCTGGACTACCTGTAAAAGGTGAAGGCAGAGTCAAGTAGACACATATGATACCACATGAAGAGATACCGAGTGATAGAACCAGAGTCCTGGAAGGTATCAGTATCAAATAATGGCCACGAAGAAGGTGGTGGAATTGTATGAGTAATCAGGGGTGAGTGAGCTACTAGTGGTCAGACGATGGCCTAGTATAATTCACAAGACAATTCAGCAAGGGAAATCCATCTTATAGATTAATATCTTTCAGGGAAGGAAATCTGTTATCAGCAGTTGTCTGGCGTAGATATCATCTAGACCAAGAGCAATGTATTTGAGTCACAACTGATCTCTGAAATGGTCTAGCAAACCACTCAGTTAAAGGCCAGCTAGGAGAAGAAACACTGCACAGCGATAAAAACCTAAATTACACCAGTCAAATGAACATAATCATGATGGGACTACTGTTCTGGCCAGTCCCGTCGGTATGTTCATGAAACTGTATTGAAACAGTCAGAGAAGACGCAGGGACAGTGTTCAGGTGAAAGGAGCTTACAAAATTCAAAGACGCCGAATTAAGCATCCGAACAGCATTGGAGATATGACTGAAGATAGGGAGAACTGAACAGGAAGGGACAGAGTTAAACTAAAACTGTACATCACCTAAAAGGTTAGTTAAGGGAAATGGTGAGAACACGTAAATTATAATGCCCCTTTTCGCAAAGGGCAAATTATCTAAAATAAGGTAGATGGTAGAAAAGGGAACAAATTGTAGAACAGTAACATTCAACAGTACACAACCGTCCGGAGACTCAGGCAGAATGGCATAGCAGGCATTACAAAGAAAACAATTGGCCTCAGATTATTCTGTTGAATCCGCCTGAATTTTAGGTGCAACTTCTCAAAAGTACAAGTAGGAAAATGAGTTTTCGGCTTCTGAGCAACATTTAATTACTCATCACGACATTAAATATGAATTATTAGAATTTGTAACAAATGCATTGTAATAGTCAATCTTTCTACAGTCTGCGACAGTCACACGAGCAAAAGTGATTTTAAACAGGCGTTTGGAGAATGTTTTTGGCAACATTTCTTTGAATAACAAATAGTGCAAATCGTTATGAACATAGCTCTCTCAGATCGATGAGGCGATGAAGGTGAGGGCAAGAGAGATATCACACTGAGCGATTCTCAGGGAAATTTTAATATATTAGAAGTCAAAGAGCTTGTTTTTTTTAAAAAAAATGAACAGTAGACACAGCTGATAATGATAAACAACGCCGATTACATGAGTTTGAGTGGAATGTGTTGCTCGAAGTGAACAATGGAAAACATTCGAAGGAACTGTGTAAAATATTCAAGAAAAAGACAAAAATTCAGCGAGACATTCTCAACTGTGCCTCACATAGGATGGAAAGGATCATATTTAATCAAGAATGCTTCGAAGACAGGAAAATACGAACAGTTCTGAAGAAACCAACGTTTCAGAAATATGGAAGTATTTGTTGAAGGAATCGCAAGGAGTCTCCTAGGAATAGGAGAGTAGTGGGAAGGAAAACCATTGTCAGATTTTAATGAGAAGATTAAAATCTTCTCATTAACGAAGATTTTAATGAGAGGGTTCAGGGCGATGGAGGTGTTGAGAGTGTTATAGACAGTGGAAAGGTCCTGAAGAATATTATAGGAGCAGTAAGTATTTCCGCAGCTGGAGGAGTTTGCAGCGATAGCAACGGACGTATGACTTATCATTTATGCATTTATAGTCTGAGGATAACTCTGATTGGACCAGCATACATTGCCCACTGCTAATTGCATAGAGGTCGCTCAGAGTCAGCCATATTGCTGTGGGTCTGGGGTTACATGTGACGCACAACAGGTAAGAATGTCAGATGTCCTTCCCTAAAGGACATAAATGAACCAGCTGAGTTTTTGTTTTCCCAGACAATTAACAATTATTTATGGTCCTCTCACTAATGTCTTGTCCAGCCACAACATGACATCCCAACTCCTATTCTCAATGCTTGACCAATAAAGGCAAGCATCCAAAATACCTGCTTCACCCACCTGTCTAACCGTCACTCAATCTTCAAAGAGCTGTGTCGTTGCATCCCTTGGTCTCTCTGTTTGACAACACTACCCAGAGCACGAACATTAAGTCGACATGTCCCGTCCTAGTTTGTAAAAATGGAGCGTGTGAAAATAAAATCCAATACCCCGGCCCCTGTTCTTAAACATGGGAGACTACAATAGAATGAGCGAGGACTTGGCTCAAATAGACTGGAAGCAAAGATTTTAATGTGGACATATTGACGAGCATCGGAGGACATTTAAAGCATTTTTTCTGAAAGTACTCAGCAAAAGCATATTCCATCGAAAAGGAAGGATTGTAAGAAAATGGTTATTCTGCAAAGTGTATCTATGGAAGTAAGGGAGACTCACAAATTGAAAGAAAATAGACACAACGTTTCCAAAAACACAGGGGAAAATGAAGATTGGGAACACTTTAAAGATCAACAGAAAGCCACAAAAAGTTATAAAGAATAATAAGGTAAAATGTGAAGAAAAAGATTGTTGGCAAAATTTTCTGTAATTATATACAACACAAAAGAGAGGCAAAATTAAATGTTAGTTATTTAGATGATGAGAATGAACATTTAGTTATGGAGCACAATAAAATAGCTGAGGCATTTCGTTATGGAACATGATAAAATGGCTGAGGCATTGAACAGGTATTTTTGATACCGGTCTTCACAATGGAAGACCCGAATAACATGACAGTAATCGATAAAGAGACGAATGTAGGTAAGGAGAGTGTTGATCAGAAAGCTGGAGCTTCCAAACCAAACTGTTGAAATATAACCTGGTTTCGTGTGAATTTTAACTCTGTCCATACCAGTCCAACACCAGGATCTTCAAAGTTTGATAGGAGGAGAAAGGATTATCACTTGAATGGCAAAAACGTTGCAGCACGCTGCTGTGCAGAGGGATCTGGGTGTACTTGTGCATGAGTCACAGAAGGTTCACCTGAAGGTGAAACGAATTAGGAAGGCAATTTAATTTTTCCTTCATTGATCTGAAAGCATTGAGTTTAAAATGAGAGATGCTTATGTTTGATGGGAAGGTGAGTCTAACTGTTTCAAAACCTTACTTCAGCGTCGGGGCCTCCATTTGCCGAGAATTGCGAAGAAGGAGCGAAGGACTTTTGCGAAGTTATATATGTGTGTGGCCACGTAACCCGAAATACTACTCGGGTAGTGTATCCCACCCAACCTCCTCCTCTAACCAAGAAAAAAAGATTCTGTGCACCAGATTGGTCAGGTAGCGAGTTTATTTTTTAATCCTTATTTTTCAATAGTCTCTTTGGGAATTTAGAATAGTGCAAAAGGAGGTTAGGGCAGTTGAATGTTCCCCCTGCAGAATGTGGAATGTAAGGGTCACCACTAGTGTCCCTGCTGAGTACATTTGCGGGAAGTGCACCTAACTGTTACTCCTCAAAAACCGCGTTAGGGAACTGGAGCTAGAGCTGGATGAACTACGGATCATTCTGGAAACAGAGGGGTTATTGAGAAGAGTTACAGAGAGATAGGCACTCCTCAGGTACAAGAAAAAGGCAGACGAGTTACATTCAGGGGACGGAAAGGGAACTGGCAGGCAGTGCAGGGAACCTCTGTGACCATTCCCCTCAACAATAAGTATACAGTTTTGGATATTGTTGGGGGCACGACGTACCAGGGAAAGCAGTGGGGCACAGGGTTTGGCATAGAATTCCTCCCGGCTGCTTAGAAGGGAAGGGGGAAGAGGAGCAGAGCGTTAGTCACTGGGGACTCCATAGTTAGGAGGACAGATAGGATGTTCTGTTGGGACAACAGAAACTCACGGCTGGTGTGTTGTCTCCCAGGTGTCAGGGTTTGTGATGTCTCTGATCGTGTTTTTGAGATCCTTAAGGGGGAGAGGGAGTAGCCGCAAATCATGGGCCACATAGGCACCAACGACATAGGGAGGAAGAGAGATGGGGATTGAAGGCAGAAATTCAGGGAGCTAAGATGAAAGCATAGAGCTCGGATGAACAGAGTTGTTGTCTCTGGTTTGTTGCCCATGCCAAGTGCGAGTGAGCCGAGGAATATGGAGAGAGAGGAGTTGAACAGGTGGCTACAGGGATGGTGCAGCAAGGAGAATTTTGGATTATTAGATAATTGGGGCTCTTTCTGGGGTAGGTGGGACCTCTACAAACAGGATTGCTTCATCTGAAAAAGCGGGGTCCCAATATACTTGGGGGTGGGGTGGGGAGGTAAATTCGCTAAGCGTATTGGGGTGGGTTTAAACTAATCCAGGCAGGCTTATGGAAGCCAAAATTGTAGTTCAAGTATAGAAAAGGTTGAGAGTAGGCAGGTCCGAAATCAAGCTTCAGGGAGACAAGATTGCACCAGCAAGCAAGAAGTTCGTTTGTCGTGTGTCTCCTTCAAAACCAGCAGCATCCGGAATTAGGTGGGTGAACTTGCAGCATGGGTTGATATTTGGGACTTCGATGTTATGGCTATTTAGGAGACATGGATAGAGCGTGGACAGGAATTATTGTTGCAGGTTCCAGGATTTAGATGTTTCAGTAAGAATAGAGCAGATGGTAAAAGAAGGGGGAGGTGTGGCATTGTTGGTCAAGGGCAGTATTATAATTGCAGAAAGGATGCTTGGGGACTGGTCGACTGAGGTTGTATTGGTTGAGATTAGAAACGGAAAGGTCACCTTTTGGGAGTTTTGTTTAGGCCTAAGAATAGTTCCAGAGATTTAGAGAAAAGGATAGCAAAGATGATCCTCAATTGGAGTTAGACAGATAAGGTAGTGGGCATTGGGGACTTCAACATTCCAAATATTGACTGGGAACATGATGATATGTGTACGATAGATGGGTCAGTTTTTGTCGAGTGTGTGCGGGAGGGCTTCCTGACACAGTGTGTAGACATGCCAACAAGGGGCGAATCCACATTAGATTTGGTACTGGGTAATGAGCCCAGCCAGGTGTTAAACTTGGAAGTATGTGATCACTTTGGTTTTACAATCCCAATTCTGCTATGTTTACTTTAGTGATAGAAAGGGATAAGTGTATACCTCTGGGTAAGAGTTACAGCTGGGGGAAAGGCCTTTACGAAGCGATTAGGCAAGATGTAGGAAGCTTAGGATGGGGAATGAGACTGCACATGAGGAATGTGGAGATTATTCAAGGAAAAGCTCCTGTGTGTCCCAGATATAAATGTACCTGTCACACAGGGAGGAAGCTGTAGAGCGCGGGAGCCGTGGTTTATGAAGGAAGTGGAATCTCTGGTCAAGAGGAAGAAGAAGGCTTATGTGAGGATGAGCCTCGAAGGCTCAGTTACGGCGCTTCAGGGTTACAAGTTAGCCAGGAAAGACCTAAAGAGAGAACTCAGAAGAGCCAGGAGGAGACATGAGAAGTTGTTGGCGGATAGGATCAGGGTAAAGCCTCAGGCTTTCTATAGTTATTTAAGGAATGATGAGAGTAACATTATGGCTAATCAAGGGTAGTATTAGAAAGTTGTGTGTGGGGTCAGAGGAGATGGGGAAGCACGAAATGAATATTTTTCAACAGCATTCACTCTAGAAAAACACAATGTTGTCGGGGAAAATATTTAGATACAGGCTACTAGACTAGGTGGGATTGAGATTTACAAGGGAGAGGTATTAGAAATCCTGCAGAGTGTGAAAATAGATAAGCCCCTGGGCGGGTTGGGATTTATTCTAGGATCCTCTGGGAAGCCAGGGAGGAGATTGCTGAACCTTGGTATTGATCTTTAAACCTTCATTGCCTACAGGAATAGTGCCAGAAAAGTGGTAGATCGCAAATGTGGTTGTCGTGATCAAAAAGGGGGTTAGAGAAAAACCTGGTAATTATAGATCAATGAGCCTTTCTTCCGTTGTTGGTAAAGTGTTGGAAAAGGTTATAAAAGATAGGATTTCTAATCACCTAGAAAATAATAATTTGGTTAAGATAGTCAGCATGGTTTTGAGAAGGGTAGGTCGTGCCTCACAAAATTTATTGAGTTCTTTGATGAGGTGGCCAAACAGGTAGATGAGAGTATACCGGTTGATGTGGTGTACATGAATTTCAGCAAGGTATTCGATAAGGTTCCCCAAAGTAGGGTATTGTATATAATGCAGAGGAATGGGAATGTGGGAGATATAGCAGTTTGGATCAGTAATTGGCTTGCTGAAAAAATCGGATGGGTTGATGGGAAATGCACACCCAAGAGTCCACTTAAAAGTGGTGTACCACATGAGTCGGTGTGGATCCACTGCTGTTAATCCTTTTTATAAACGACCTGGAGGAGGGCGTAGAAGGGTGAGTTACTTAATTTGCAGACGGCACTAAGGTCGGTGCAGTTATGTGTAGCGACGAAGGATGCTGTAGTTTATATAGAGGCATAGATAAGCTGCAGAGCTGGGCTGAGAGGTGGCAAATGGAGTTTCATGCGGACAAGTGTGAAGTGATTCACTTTGGTCGAAGTAACCAGAATGCAAAGTACTGTACTGGGCTAATGGTAAGATTCTTGGCAGTGTAGATGAGCAGAGAGGTCTCGGTGTCCAAGTACACAGATCTTTGAAAGTAGCCACCCAAGTTAGCAGGGTTGTTAAGAAGGCTTACAGTGGTTTAGCTTTTATTATTAGAGGGACCGAGTTCTGGAGCCATGAGGCTATGCTGCGGCTGTACAGAATTCTAGTGCAGCTGCACTTGGAGTATTGTGTGCAGTTCTGGTCACTGCATTATCAGAAGGATGTGGAACCTTTGGAAAAGGTGAAGAGGAGATTTACTAGGATGTTGCCTGTTATGGAGGGAGGGTCTTACGAAGAAAGGCTGAGGGGCATGAGGCTGTTTTAGTAGGGAGAAGAAGGTTGAAAGGTGACTTAATAGAGACATATAAGATAATCAGAGAGTTAGATACGGTGGACAAGGAGAGCTTTTTCAAAACATGGTGACGGCGAGCACAAGGGGGCATAGCTTTAAATTGAGGATGACATATATAGGACAGATATCAATGGTAGTTACTTTACTCAGAGAATAGTATGGGTGTGGAATGCATTGCTGGCAACGGTAGTAAATTCGCTTACTTTAAGTACATTTAGTGGTCATTGAACAAGCATATGGGCGCACATGGAATAGTGTAGGTTAGATGGGTTCCAGATTGATATGACAGGTCGGCGCAACATTGAGGGCCGAACAGACTGTACTGCACTGAAATATTCTATGATCTATGTTGCAACTGTACAAGGTCTGCCGAAGCCTGGATTACTGTGTCTAGTTTTGGTCTCTTTACTTGAGAAAGGATGTACTGACACTGAAGGCGTGCACATGAAGTTCGCAAGTTTCATTTTGGAGTTGAGAGGCTTGGCTTATGTGGAGATACAAAGAATACTTTGGTACTTTATTTATTGGAATTCGAATTAATCGAGGAGATCTCAGAAAAAAATGAAATTATGACGGTAAATTATGATAAGATAGACGAAGAGAGGATATTTCGACAGCCAGGTGAAGCTAGGAGAAGAGGGCATAGCCACAAGATTAGAGGAAGCAGCAGAATTCGGACTGAATTGAGAAGTAATCTTTACACCAAAAGGGCATTTAATCTGTGGAATTCCAACGCAATGAAGCAGTTGACACTACTTCAGTAAACGTTTTTAAAACTAGGTTGACATTTCTTGAAAGTAAAAATTAATGACAGCATAAGGTGTGTGCGCTGGTAGATTGTTCTGAGTCCAGGAGAAGATAAGCCATGACCTTGAATGGTGGAGTAGGCTTGAAGTGCCAGACGACCTAACCATGCTCGTTGTTGTTATATGCTTTTCTTCTGCCATGCAGAAACTTGTCAAAGGCCTTGCTGAAGTCCATGTAAACAAGGTCTACTACTTTGCCTTGATATACTACTTGTCTACCTACTGAAAAAGCATTCAGGTTTGTCACAAACGACTTTTCATGCACAAAGTAATGTTGACTATTGCTCATTACTCCTTGCCTTTCCAAATGCACGATAATCTTTTCTCTCAGAATCTACTCCAACAACTGATGCATCACATCTCATTGTTCTTTAGTGCCTGTCGATGGTACAATAATCTCTGCGAGAGGCCCCACAATTATTTTTCCTCAGCATCTCATAAGGTGCTGGGATTCACCTGCTCATATCCAGAGGTTTAATAAACCTTTTGCATTTCAAGACATTCAGCAATCCTGTTCTACAATGTGAACACTTTCCAGATATCACAATTTATTCTCCCAACTTCCTGAGCTTCTTGTCATTCTCAGCTGGAAGCCCAACAGCAACATATTTGTATCGGATCCCTGCCATCAACAGTGGCTGCACATCGACAGCCTCATTGAAATTTATGGAGTCTTGTCGCTCCCTATCGATGATTGAGCCCTTATTGAACTTGTTCAAAAGGCTTCTGAAACTTCAAACTTCCCCAAACCTTCAGTCCCCTCCCCCACCTCTACTGATTCTGTCATTAATTTTCACGCCAAAATGTAAAATGTGAAACGTTTAAAAATATTTCTCTTTTATACAATCATGCGTGACCCAGTGTTTCTAAGTGTGCAGTTAATATTTATTGCCATACCCTTGCTAATACACTCCAGCTGTTCCCAACTTACTCTCAGGCTAGCACCGTTTGGTTTCACACAGACTGCACTAAACGTTTTGAGAATTCAAATGTAAGAGGCAGCTTACAGGTCAGCAGGTAATAGAGAAGGCAAGCAAGATGCTGTCAGTAATTATAAAGGGAAATGGAGTGCAAACATAGGGAGGATTTGCTAAAATTATACAAGTAACGAATCAGATGAAGCCGAGAATAATATGAATAGCACAAGTATCCTCTGGAAAGAAATTCTGGCTTTTCAGGGAGGCCAGAGAATGATCAGTTGATCTTGGGGCTGGACGGATATTCTAATCATTAGGGGTTGAATTTGTTGAGCTTGAACACACTGGAATTTAGAAGAATGAATGAGAATTTCAATATACATTCAAGATTCTGAGTTCCTTTGCCATGGTAGGGACTGGGAGGTTAGAAAAAGAAATGTACAGCACAGCAAAAGCCCTTCGCAGATCCATGCCTGTGTTGACCATGATGCTTTTATAAACGAATACCATCTGCCAGCACGTGACTCATATCTCTTTAATCTCTGCCTGTTCATATTTCTGTCTGAACGCCATGTAAACACTTTGCTAACTTTTCCACTTTTATACGATCCTGGTAGCTTCCACTCTCTCTGCAAAAAAAAAGCTTGTATCGTTCATCTCATTTAAAATTTGTCATTTTCACCTTCGACTGAGACGCCGGCGTATTTTACATTACCACGTTGGAAAAGAGATTACGACCATCCAGACCATTCACACCTCTCCCAATGCCATATACCTGGACCAAGTCGCTTCTGAGAATCCATCACACTAGAAAAACAATCCAACAATCCTTATACTTAACACATTTTCATACAGGGAAAATCTCTATTTCTACTTGGCACAGACTCATCCAGGTAACATTCTCTTTTGAACCCTCTTCAAAAATTCCGCATCCTTCCTGTGGTGATGAGAATACATATGCTATTCCAAACTGAGCCGTTGAAGCTTTATTCAGTTACAACATGACATGCAAAAGGCTGCAATTGATGCTGCGATCGAGGGAGGCAAGCATGCCATACGCCTTGTTTACTATCACATCCTGTTGTGTTGTTATTTCACGAAGCTATGGGACTTGCAAACAAGATCCATCTGGGTATCACAGTAATAGTGCGTTTAATTCTACCCTTCGACTTCCAAAATGCATCAACTTATACTTGTCACGATGTCATGCATGTTTTCCATTCCTCAAAACCGGGTTTCAGCTGATCGACATACTGCTGCGATCTTTTACGTTCTTCCTCATTATCCATAATTCTCCAAGTTATCCCAATAACTAAATGCCTTTCCATTACTAATCAGAGCGCTTAAACACTGATATAAATTACAAACAGAGATTGCAGCACTGATTCTTGTGAAACATCACTAGCCACAGACCTCTAATCACAAATAAACCCTACACATGCCTCTGTCTCTCACGACAAAGAAAATATTGTGTCCAACTTACCAAACACCATGGATTCCATAGATTGTGATCTGATCATGCAGACCAACCTGCCATTTTCAAATGTTTTAGTAATGTCAATGGAGACAATCTCCATAGCCTTAAGTTAAATAATACTTTTTGCGACTTCGTTTTATTTTACCTTGTGTGAGAATCTGTGTCCAGAGACCAAAACATCTCAACAAGTGTTCACTCACTCGAAAAGGAGATGAGGAGGAATTTGGTCTCTCAGTAGATAGTGAATCTCTGGATTGCGTTACTGCACAGAGATGTCGAGGATGGGACATTAAACATATTTACGACAGCGATTATGAGATTTTGATTAGTCAGGGAAAGAAGGATTACCTCCCAAGCCTAGTTGTAAATGCCGGGAGTGTTTCAGTGATAGATTGTGCTTGAGGGATGGTTGAGACTATCGAGTTACAGACGTTTTCAGGGGCTCGGGGTTGTTGCTCGGGATTAAAGAAAGTTAACAGCTATCAACGAATGTCAGAGAATACCCGGAGGAAGGGTTATATAGATTGGACCAAGTTAGACAGCTGCAGTGCCTGGATTAGATTCCAGAGTTATTGATAGTTATTGGGCTGTGGATCGTTACAATGACCAAATTGAGCAGTGTGTGGAAATATCTGGTAGTAACGAACATGTGGTCGATTCAAAAGCAGTTGTGGTGTCTGGAGAATATCACACGAATAAGGATGATGTTATGGACTGGATAATGTTACAGATATACGGAGATTGGTATGGACTGTAGAATATTGCAGGGGTATGGAGTTTGGGATGGACTGAAGAATGTTACAGGTTGTCGAAGTATGGTTTGCTCCTCGGTTGGGATGCATAGTCTTTATGGATTTCAGTAAGGACTTTGATAAGGTTCCACATGGCAGGCTGTTCTGAAAGAATAGGTTACCTGGAATCCAGGGGGAGCTGGTAAATTGGATACACAACTGGCTTGAAGGTAGGAAGCAGAGGGGAAGAGTGGAAGGATGCTTGTTGGACTTGGGGCTTGGGACGAGTGGTGTCCTTCAGAGAACGGTGCTGAGGCCATTACCATTGTTATCAATGACTTGAATGAGAATGTTCAGGCATGATGAGGACGAATGTAGATGATACTGCAATGGCGGTATCGTGAAAAGTGTGAAAGGTTATTATAAATTGTGGCAGGACATTAATCAGGTGGGGAAGTAGGTTGAGAAATGCCAAATGGGGTCTAATATAGGTACTTGTGAGGGCTAGCATTTTGAAAAATCAAGTAAAGATAGAAATTCCCTGGTGAGTTGCAGAGCCTTAACAATGCACAGGGACAGATGGATGTTCGAGTTCAGGTGCACGGTTCTCTGAAAGTTATGTCACAGGTAGACAGAACCGTGAAGGAGGCTTCCGGCACCCTGGCCTTCATCAGTCAGGACATTGAATACAGACATTGGAAAGTTATGTTCCAGTTTTACAGGATGTTGGTGAGACCATACTCGGATTATTGCATTCAGTTTTGGTGACCCTGCTATGACAATGATATTATTAACCAGGGAAATAGTGCAAAAGAAATTTAAAATGTTGTACACAGGACTCAAGGGACTCAGGTGTAGGGAGAGGTGGACAAGCTCGAACATTATCTTTTGGAAGTGTACGAGTCATGAGAGGTATGAAGAGGGCGAGCACACTCAGTCTTTTTTCCCAGGGTAATCGAGGACCCCCAGTGACTCGAGTCTGCCTGCAGTACATCAAATTCATCTCGGAGATGACAAGGCATCATGGCAGCCCGAAAACCTGCTATGACATTGAAACAGCTCTTGATTAATTTAAAGGTTTCCGTATGAGCAACCAGTAGAATGAACGTCATGTACAAAATGCCTTGCAAGGACTGCAAGAAATATTACATTGGTCAAACGGGCATTAAACGTGCCATCAGGATATATGAGCGTAAACTTGCCACCAAAAGACATGATCAGCTATCACCGATACCATGCATACAAACGGTGAGGAACACCTGTTCGACTAGAACAATACATCCATCTTGCGACAGGCTAAACAAATACATTCATGGTAATTTCTCGTAACCACGCATTCCAGCCGGAACTCCATCAATAAATGCATGGTGCAAGAGCCCAAAACAACCATAGAAAAAATAACGCTGAGACATTAACAATATCGGCCAGACAGAAGTTTCGACTGGTTGACTTATTTTAATCTCCTCTAAATGGCATGCTTCAATTAATTCGATTTATTTCGTGTGGTTTCTCCAAGCAGGCTCTAGGGATTGGATAATGCAAAGGCTGTGGGCCTTGATAACATTACATTCAACCTGTTCCTTTTGGGATACATCACTGGCATCGACCTGACAATGTGGGAAACGATCGATTGTGCCCTGTACATACACAGACAAAACATCGTTCAATGACTGCCCCTTGGTCCAACATCTCTCATTATAGTAGTGATGAAAATAAATCTACAGTGGGGTCAAGCAGCATTTCCTGGGCACCAAGCTGGTCAGTGTAGCTCAGTTTGGAATCTGCTGGGTCACTCATCCACTGGCCTCATTGAAAAATTGGTATACACATGGACAACAAGAAAACACAACTGAATTCTAAGGCACCATACTCTGAAGAGATGATGTGGTTGCTCTTTTGTTAGACAGAGACGATTGGGGGTAGTTTAACTGAACAGTGATTATGCCTGACAGCAAGGAGTGCTTGAGTGGAACAGTACATTGCAGGACAGTACAGTCAATCAGTGCAGAAATTTGCATTAAAAACTAGTCAAACAGCTGATTGAGCTAACAAAGTCCTTACTTGGTTCCAACTCTTTGGAATGTTGCAGCAGCGTTCTTCATTCCAAAGGGCATCATTTTAAATAAATGTCGCCAAATTGGCATTAAAAAGGGAGAAATTTATTTTTCCGTCTCCACTAAAGGTACATGCTAGTAACCACGCATTAAATTCAATTTTGATAGTGTAACCGGCTTGTCCGACATTCTCGATACCGTCCTCCAACCTCAGAATTGGATATTAGTTCGATTTTATAATGGCGTTGCCCTTTCGATAATATGTATAGAATCATTGGGACTCGTCGGTTTTGGGACTAAAACGATCGGCAAACTCCACTCGCACTGGCTTGCTTCAATGATATTCCACGTCCATTTGGACGTGTCTGGGTCTGGGTGTGAAAACACTAAGACGATAGTGGTATTATTTTATAGGAACAGTTTTCCCTACATCTACTTCATGTACAATAGCATTCGTCCTCCTCATCTGATTTTTACATCATTCTTTATGTTCCAACTCTTTCAACACCGTTCTACGCTCCTGAGAAAGGTAGCTTAATAATCCATCCCACTCCTCAAGGACTTGTTTTTTTTTCAATCTATTCTGAGGTACCTCGAATTCCATATCATCTGGATTTGATTCCTCACTTTGCCGGCAGTAACTAGCACCTGTTTCTCCAGTTGTGTCTCTCTGCTATACGTTTTCAACGTCTTCACATGACAAACATGATACCCGCTTTTCATTGATAGCATCTTTACTAAATAATTCACCTGACTCAACGCTTTCTCAATTTGAGATTTACAACTAAACGTGGCTTTGAAGATATCTGCTATCGTTAGAACCAGTACCATCCATTTATCGCCTTAGGAACATTCAAGTCTCAGAGGTTTTAATCTTCCACCTGTTTCAATCTACACTGTGCCCTCTTTAACTGTTGTATAACTAACTCTCCTACTCGATTTAATCACTCTATCACGTTCCGATACATAATCAACTTCTGAAATCTCTGACTTTGGTCCTACTGATTTTTCTTTAATTTCAAAGGGCCTCTCACTTCATGATCGAACATTAACTCAAACGGAGTGAACAGAGAAGAGTCACTTGTGACGTTTCAATTGGCTAATAATACGAATTTTATCCCAATCATTAGAGTAATCCTGACCACATCCTATTGACATGATATCACTGGATTTAAAGTGCTGTGTACCTAAACTATCCATAACCTTTTTTAACAGCCTCATATTAAAAGTTGACCCTTGTTTCGTCTGAATCTCCCTGGGCAGCCGACACCATTTGATGAAAGCTGCTAACTCCTCTACTACCATTTTTGCGTATAATACTTTGTAATGGAATTGCTTCTGGAAGTCTGGTAGTCATACCCATTATGGTTAACAAGGACTAGTTCCCAGTTTTATTTATTTGGAGGGGACGTGCACAATAAATTCTCACCCACGTGAAAGGTTCTTCAAATGTGGTAATTGGCAATAAAGCTGCTGGTTTCATTACCACCTGTGGCTTACCTATCATTTGGCATGTATGACACTTACGGTTTAAGTTAACCACATCATTGTGCATTCCTGGCCAACAAACATGTTTTGTACCTGAGCCTGAGTCTTTCACAACGCTCGGTCTTAGTTCATGTGTTATGCATAATACTCTCTGTGTTTCAGCCACTGGCAACACAATCTAATGCACTTCAGCACATTTCTCTTCTGCAAGAATCTGCCGTGGTTTCCATTTCCGTCTGAGGAATCTATCTTTTGCATACAAAACCCTCTGGAACATTCTCTGCCTCCGTTTCTGGGCATGCATCCACATGTGTGTCTTTTAAAGTTTTGTCTTGCTGTTGGAAGTCTCTTAGCCTTTCAGGATTAAGCACTTCTGTCTGACCATTTGCCTGCTCAGGCTGTTCGTTCATTATACCATTAAGTCAAGCAACGTATCTGCTCAGTCAATCTCAACTCCTTCATTTTTGTCTTTACTTTTTCATTTCCTGCTGTGACGTATGATAGTGGGATCTGGTTACTACACAGTCTCGGAAAATATAAGGATACTTCTGTTTTAACGCCTCAGTTTCTTGGTCTTCTTTGGGCCTCTCCACAACAAGGTGTGCCACTCCTATCTTTGTCCAGCTAAATTATTCCCAAGAACAAACTGAATTCCTGAAAATTACTCTCTGTCAATCACTGCCCTGTTACTTCGCCAGTCTTAAAATGACATTCCAACCTGATCTTACACAAGGGAATGCTAATTTTCTGTCCATCTGTGCACAAATTATCACACTGTCGGATAAGAATTATAGAGTGCGTGTTCGATCATCCCTCATTATCAGCGACTGGTTAGACCCTGTATCTCTCAAAACGTTGACTTCTTGTCTTTCTCCCCCCATACTTTCTGACTAACCTCGATCCACAGAAGCGATTTATTTGCAGACATCAGGTACTAACTTCAGCCACACCCCCAGCGTAGCCTGTGCAGTCTCCTGCAGAAGCACAGCTCTTATTTGGTTCACCTTTACTACCTTCACCAATGCCACTGGCTTAGTTTATTTTACCATATCTTTTCCACAGCGCCTTTCTTTATCGACCAGCACTGTTTCTTTATGTGTCCCACTTTCTGGCAGTGAAAACACCTTTTTCCTGTGCCCTTCTACAATCAACAGCATTGTAAATTTCTGTGTCCCACTCCATGACTGTGAAAGCTTTAAAGGCGTTTCACCTCTTGTTCAAACCCTTGGCCTTTTTTACTTACCCAACAATAACATTTTACCAGTTATCTCCACTCTGGGTTTCGTATTGTAGGATCTCCATTTCTCCCAATTTCTACTCCACCTCGGACGAAATTTTCGACGGAAGCTTCTCTTATGCAAGAACATGTATTCATCTGCTAATTCTGCTGCCCTTCACACTTCCTGAAATCTCTGTTGCTCCATATGAATTCTTATCATCTCTGGAAGTGAGATTTTAAACTGCTCAAGCAGAATAACCTGTCTTAGACTCTCAAAGGTCCTTCCTATTTTCAAGGCATGCACCCATCGATCAAAATGAATATGATTTGTTTTTACAAACTCAAGATAAGTCTGACCTGGTTCTTTCTTTGTGTTCTGTTCTGCTGTCTGTATGCTTCTGGTACCGGTTCATAAGTACTTAAAATAACCCATTAAACCTCTTTAAAATCTCTTTACAACTCATTTGACAACGCAGCAAATAACTGCCTATCTCTGTTTCCAATTTCGTCTGAACTAGCACTAAACATAAATCCTTGGACATGTGTGTGTGTATGTGTGTGTGTGTGTGTGTGTTTTGTGTGTGTATCTTTTTGAGACTGCATCATATTCACTTGACTATGCTGACTAATTCGCAACTACTCAAGTTCAACTTCCCTCTCACCTTGTCTCTGTTTCTTTTTTCTGACCTTCTCTCTCCTTCTGTTTTACCTCTCTAGCTTGCTCCTACCTCTTTTTCCCTTTCTGTCTACCTTCGTTTACCTTCTGAATCAATTTTCTTCAACTGTAATTTAGGTTTTTCCACATCTACTGCACTTGCATGTTTCTCTGACTTACCTAAGTGTTTGATTAAGCCCTTTAAAGTTTCAGCTTTACTTTTGTCCTTGGTTGAACCCAAATCTAACTTATTGTTAATTCTAAAGGTACTGCCTTTTCCTTTACTTTTAAACTTTCTTGGCAAATCTGAGAATCATCTTCAAACCCAGAACCTCTTCTGCAATTATAAGAACCATTTCACTCACTTTTAATTGAATCCATCACAAGTCACCAAAATTAATCAAATTGCCTCACCTGCAGTTTATTAAACGATCTACGACACTCACGAGCACGTGTTCAAATCTGCTATGATTTTTCAGATATACAAATCTATTCAAATCTGTCTAAACAAGTTCAAATCACTGAAGTGTGATCCAAATACAATTACGACAGGGGAACCTCTCCTACTTAATTTAAAACCAGCAACACAGAAATAATATTCCCGTGCAGTAAGGTGCAAAGATTTGAGTGGCCAATAACTGTATAAATTAAAAATTCACAATGCTTCTTTCTTAAAGTGTAACAGACAATGCTTAATTAGCCATTATTTACAATTTCTTTCCCTAACCTGTCTTTTACTTTCCCTTCTATAAAACGAATTCAAGAAAACTCCCAATGAAGGTTTGCAAAACATCACTTCTGTCTCAAAAGCAGGCAGCTGTAGGTTCTTGTCTTCGGAACTTTCTGTGTCTTCCTTCCTCCTTGTTAGGAATTTCTGCGGCACAGGGAATTGATCGAAAATGTACTTTTAAGAGAGGTATTTTTCAACCGATGCTAGCACTTGGCTGTTCTCATCTCAACTGTTCATTTTTTCTGGTCTGACATCGGATTGTGTCATTGGCTTTTAAGATTGTAAATAATCGTAATTCTAACTAGATTAACTTTGGATATATTTCAGGGTATAATTTAAACTGATTGGCCGAATTCGAAGGTATTGTTTTCTTGTCTCCAGGCAACGAGCTAATCGACTTACTTGACCGTGTCTTACATACATGTTGCGTTATTGAGAACACTTGTTTCTGTGTCCTGTAATTCTGTTGCTTTTAACTGTCTTAAAATGCACCCACATCCTCGTAACATTACAGAGAAGATTTAGCAAGTAGATGCTCACTGAATGATTACTGACAATTAACAGCCACATAAATGTTTATTTATCATAATCAGTTTGCAGCTTCATATCCGCCCTCCGACTATTGGCAACTCAATGGGGAGAATGTGACATGAAATTCAGAGCTGGTAACTGTGACGTCATCGCGCCCCTCACTCCAGAAGGCTTCTGTATTGGACACTGACGTTTCCGGTGCACTGCACAGACAGACGTTGGGAGCACTCTACACGTACAATTGCTGATGTCTTTCACATGCCATCCTCACCATCCCAGCACAGCACATCTTCAACACACTCATAGTACGCTTCTGTACTTCAATGCTGTAGCTCAGAGTGCACTGACGATTATCATTGCAATGCTGCTGCATGACATTGTGCTCCTGAACTCATGCACAACTCATGGACTGTACCTCTCGGCTGCTCACTCGGTGTTTGTACACACTCACTTTGCGATTACTCGAATGCTCTTAGAAATATTGCTCGGCCTTTAATAGTATTTGCCCTCAACCCGAGCTACCAGGCTTATACGACTGCAGCATGTTCTTGTTGTTTAGCGCAGACACAAAACCAGGAAGCTTGACACCAGTGTTCATAGTCAGTCAAAGTGCCTAATTCAGTCATTCAAGTGGAGTCTCAGATCTCATTTTCGGAATTGGACATGGTCAGTCAGCCTCTCATGGTTGTTCGGGTCAGGTTCCTTCCCCTATTAGGTGGGTCAGGAGCAGAATGTCGGCCTGTCCCCTTTCCCTCTTGGCAATTTCTGCCCTGCTTTTGAATGGTTCCTTCTATAACGAGAAAATTACTAAGATTTTTTTTGAGATGTTCGTCTCTGGTACAGCTTTTAGTGCAGGTACAGTAGGGGGGAAGATGCCGAGGGTTCTTGAGTGAGTGAATAGGCAGCACAGGCATCTGGCAACATTGCGGAGAGGGTCACAGAAGGGGTTAGGCAGAGAATGGGTGAAGGTTCTGCATTTAGTGATAGTGTGAGAACTGGAGCCTTGTCGGGAGGCTGGTGTGGTAATACAGATAGAGTGAGTGCGAGGTCACAAAGTTCAGGTAGTGGCACTTAAACTGGTGGAATACAGAAGTCACTGATCTCTTGGCCACACTGCTTGGCATTCACCCACCACGCTGGCAATGCACTGACCCAGATGTTCGCCTCAGCTGCCAGTGTCTGGTGTCACAACTTCCCCTGCCAGTCGTTGAGGAAACTAATTTTCCCTCTCCTACCTCATGACATCCAACAGAACTTTGGGGTCCTGTCCACAAAGTACAGCCCAGTTTTCCCCCTTCCGCTATTTCTGGGGCAGTTTCGGATTAACAATCCAAGAGGATAAAGATGTTTTATAGGTGGCACCTGTAACAGGGAGGCCAGTTCATTTTGGGATATCCAGGCCGTAGGCAGTCGGGTTAACAAAGGGAAACATCATTGGTTAGTGTGAGGTGATAAGAAGACCAAGTGGGCAGGGAAGGTAGTTAATGAGTCAGGTTGGGGAAGGCATTTTGAGAAAATGTAAGGAACATTGTGGAGAGAAACCGAGCATGAAACTCGACTAAAATGAGATTTACCAGATCATAAGCTGATTTAGGCCCCTCTCCGTCTGTACCAAAAAAAAAACAGGTGTTCCACACGATGTAGTGTGAACTATTAGGAGTAATGCCGAGGGGATTTATAAAGGAGATTCACATCCTTTAAACTATCTAATATAATATTCCATGCTGCTAAAAGAAGATGGAGGAAAATCAACTTCCTTATACTGACCACCATTATCCGAGCCTCACTAGATACCGGATGCTAGAGGAGTGGAGCATGACTAACACCGCAGCTTTGTTTGATAGAGTCAAGGGACTAACTGAATTGGTCGACACTGGAATTCTGAGACACAGGAGAAACGGTCACTGAAGATGTCCCAGGGACTCCAGAACAGTCAGCCTGGATTTGGCCAAGGAAAACCATGTGTAATTAATTGCATTTGTGACGCAGCAAATTGTAACTTAATGTGACGAACTTAGATTTGACAATTGATCACATGGCAGGTGGTTTAAAAAAACAGAAACTATGGATTCCAGGTGAATGGAGCAAATGGCCATGAGAAGTGCAAGGCAAGGCTTTTGAGGACATAAACAATAGAGAGAAATGCGCAATAAATGAAATCATATTCAGTGAGGACAAATCCCCGAAAGCAGCTAGACACATCAATAATCTCGTTATGACAACACATGGCATTATTTCATCTGTCAGCCAAAGTGCAGAACATAAGAGCAGGAAGCTTTTTTGTTGGAACTGCATAAATCATTAGTTTAGCCACAGCCAGTGTATTGTGCGCAGTTCTGGTCAACCCATTACATGGAAAGACTGAATTGGACTGGAGTACAGAGGAGATCTGTTACCCTGTGAAATAGAAAGTGTATTTATGAGGAAAGTTGGAACGGAGGATGCTGAGAGGAGATTTGATTGGGCTGTACATGTTGGGAGAGATCTGGATAGAGAAAGGGAGAGCATCTCGTTCCTGTTGGAGATCTCAGTTACCCGCGGTGAATATTTAATTTAATTGGCTTGAATATTAGAGGAGTGGTGAGGAAAGTTGATATTTCATCGAGGGCATGGTAAGGATGTGCAAGTTACAAATGTAATCGGAGTAGAGACAAAAACTCTTAAAGCACTTTAAAAAGGTGCCGAGATCGGGTCCTGAAGTCCGAGGAGTCAGCACAAGGTCGTTAAAAAAACATTCCTTTTTGTCCAATATATGCAGTGTAGAGTGTGATATCCTCTCTGCTGTGTTGGTTACTGAAGTTTTCAAAGGTTACCATGATCTGATCGGAACAATATGCATGGAATGGGGAGGGGGCTGGGAGAAGCAGTGTGTAAATTGATGAGCATCACATTAACAACGGTACCATCCTTTACGTTACTTCACTCTATTGGTCTATTTACCCTTCCTTTATAAATGGTGAAAACCCATTATTATCCAGTTCTCAGTCTTGGTTAGACTGCAGCCAAATCTTCATAATGACAGCTACATCTCGTCTGTTTCATGCTATTTGAAGGCATTATTTCATTTGAATAGTTGAAATGTCAGGAAGGAATTCAAAGGTGTCAGCAAGTTCCAGAGACAATGATTGTTGCAGGGTTCAGAGGTGGTTACAGATCAAAAGATGTGTGATGTCTGCGGACTATTACAGGGATATGGATTGTCATAGGGACTGAAGGCGATAACAAAGGCATGAATAGTTTTAGGATGTTTTTTGAAGTGAAAATGGAACTAGACTAGCCAGATCAATATTTGGCGACAAGAGCCTTCGAGAGAGAAAACCTCCCAGAAACCTGATGAAAATGATGCCTTGACATTACTTAGCTCTCTGTGCCCGTCTGCACCAGAAATAAAAAAGAAATATGTTCACTGTGGCGACAGACTGCCTGTCTCTGTAACACCCTTCATGTCCCATTCCCCTTCCCACGCTTGTGAACTCAATAGATTCTACAAACAATCTTACTGTGTCAAGTTCTCTATGCCCTGTGAAGTTCCCTCCTTCAAAATCTATTTCTACTTCTAGAGATCGTCGCAGGCATACAATGGATTTAGGTTTTCGAAGCGGTTAGAGATTCGTAAGAGACTTTCTGGTTGGAGGAGTTTGAGATAAAGAGTTTTCTGAAAGCAGAAAAAGAACTTGCAAATGTCATGTAGGGAATTGGCAACATGAGGTTTTACTGAAATGTATGGGACTTCACGTGGAGAATTTCACAGAGATGGAGAGGGCTGGAGCAATTGGAGCTGGTTTCAAGACTGCAAGAGTTCATGAACGTTGGAGATATGTGAAGGGATGTTGTGATTGGAACTAGATCGGTCAATGAAACCTCATTAATACGTCTTCCCTGACTGGGACTGTCAACCGAGTCCAGTCAGGGAATCCTGGCTATCAGAAATATACAGGAGTTTAAGAGGGTCTGTTCACTCTAAGAGCCGGCTCTGAGCTAGCTTGAGTCACTGCCATGTACCATGATGTACAACTAAAGGCGATTTGGTGAGACGATACCAGCCTCTGTGGGGTTATTTTAGTTTGAACATCGGATAGATATTGCAGAGAGACTGGGATGAAGGTGTGTTGACAGATTGGGATGGATTTAGAGTCTGGAAGTTGCAGAGATAGTGAACTGCTTCGGGGGGAAAAATTGTTCCAGAATTGGGAATGCTGTAGGAAGTGGGGGACGTCACACAGCCTGTTACACATTAGAGTAGTTACACAACAGGGCAAGTTGTCGGGATTCGAGAAAAGAAAAGGGCAGAATTGCCGGTGCTGGAGAAAGCTGGAAAGATAATGAACGCTTTAGTGACTGGAAGGGCTTATGGATATATTGTGATCTGTCGGGGCAGGAGGGAATTGATTATTGTATGAACTGGAGGAGACTGCAAAATAAAGCTTTTATGGATGAGAGTAACTGCAGAAAAGGGAAGAGTGTAAAGGCTTGAGAAATACTTTTTAGAGAGGAAGGGTGAGAGGTGCTGGAGGAGATTTCAGAGAAAGATGGTTTATATGGCTTGGATGAGTTTCAGAAATCAGGAGGGCTACATTTTCTGAAGTAGTTTGCAATGACAAGAATGTATCGAAAAGGATCGATGAGGCTACAAGGTCGGACTCCTTTTTGACTTGGAGAACTCTCAAGACACTATGTCGAATCACAAAAATGCATTTTGGCATAGAATCTGGCCGATCACGGTTAGACCAGCTCTTCAACTGAACGCATTGTTGCGTAATGATGTCCTCCTTCCCCACATTCTTACACATTTTTGTATCAATAATTATCCAATTCCCTCTTGAATGTTACCATTGAACAAGCACCTACAACGCATCCAACTCTATCCTTACTACTCGCAGAGATGATTTTCCAGAATAATTCCTCATTAGAGATTAAACCCAGCCTTACTCCATCTCTAAACACGCTCACTCGAAGATGCCCACATAATATTCTGGGACAGCTCTATGTTGGCACTCAGTATTCTCAAACGAGTCTCCCCTGATCTTTCAACTCCACTTCGGTATTCCTCCTGATTCATAATTAGATTTTCTATGTGTTGGTTCTGTTTTATTGTTCTTCTCTGTCATCAAGGGAGTGTTGGGTTGTTCCTCCTGTCTTTCTTATTTGAGGGACAACTACTCGACTGGACCCAAACAATCTGCACTTTGACGGGACCACGTTGTTCTTTTTTTTGACCAACTTATTGTTCTACTCAAACCTTCATTCTTTCCCCATGGAAGGCTGCTCTCAGCCAACTTATGTTTCTCACTCTCAATTATTGAATATTATTCTTGACCATCATCCTGAACTTTCCAACAAAATGATCGCTGTGCACCAAAACACTCCCCGACTGACACTGCATTCACTTTTCCCAACTCTTTGCCAAACGTCAGGTTGAAACGTGCATGTTGTCTTGGGCTGGACACATACGCCTGCAGTCAGCTGTCCTCTTTGTAATGCAGGAACACACTCCTCATGACGCTCCAACACCAGAATCCCAGTCCATATGTGGATAATGTAAGTTTCTCCATCTCACGACTCTCTAGTATTGTCATCGCTCTTAACTGTCTCTACCTATCTGTTCTCTCCATCCTTTCCAATGGTTCGTGGCCTACAGACGGTACCTCACAGGGTAATTTTTCACTTTATGTCCTGCAACACCAACCAAACCCATTCTGTCCTTGGACGCATCTTCCTTCTCCTTTTCTCCTTAACTAATACAAATCTAAACCAATAATTCTACTCTCCATTCTTTCACCTCACTCCTGTCATTCCGGAATACTTTACACCAATAAATATTTAGCACCCACTTCTAGAACCAGCTCTGGGTTATCAGTGCATCAGGTTTCCATACGCCAATCTGCATTTGCACTTCCCCAGATTCCAAGCATTCACTTCCATGCAGTGTACCTACTTCCTTTCTTACTCCATTTTCCACTGTTAAACATGTTGATGCAAATTATCAGCAGCCTCTTCAAGTATTTTATGAATCCTGGTAGCCTCCTCTATTTTTCCGTATTGTACCCACACGCACGCCAAGTTATTTTCAAACCCGACCAAATACCACACAAGGAATTCAGTTCCAGCTCTGTCACTTTTTTTTTTCCAAACTACCTTGTACAGTTGCTGCATTCCCAAGAGCCAGCCCCAATGTCCCATGAACCTGAATCCCTTTCTGCTGCACCATCATTCCAGTCACACTCTCATCTCTCTAAAACCACGAGTTCTGTTCTCACTTGCACACAGCGCTAGCAGTATGTCAGGGATTGCAAGATATAAGGTCCTGCTAGCGAACCATTCACAGAGATCCCTACATTCTGATTTACAGGCCATTTCACCCTTCGAAACGATGTCATTCATACCATGACCTTTGAATGTTCACTGTTTCACATGTAGCTGCCCTTCAGACTCAGTGATATTCTTGACCCCACGATCCTGGAGTTACATTGACAGTTACACAAATGCTTGCGTTTTCCTCAATTTACGGATTGGCCTCTGACAATTGCTACTCCGTCCCTCTCACTCCCGTCCTACATGGTTCTCACTGCACTGACTGAGCAGCCAGCACATTCATCAACTTCCAAACTGGATAAATGATTCAAGAAAGAGGAATAAGTTTATTTATTTTTCCTTTTATTGGACGCCCATTTTCTTCCTTCTTCCAGGCTGTCATGTCTACAGGGTGGTTCTCTCTCTGCATGTGTTATCCACCTAACTCTCAGCATCATAGATGTCCCACAGAGTCTCCAGTCGATGTCTGAACTCCAAGACAACGGTGTTCATCGAGAAGACCAGCAGGGGTATGACTACCCAATGTAACAGAACACATGCTGCACTTTTAAGTATTTGCCACCATGTGGTAAACTGCACCATACATAGTTTTAGTTAATTATTTTACTTCGTATAAAGTTAGCATCAGTGAAATAACATTAGCGTTAAGTCCTTTATTCAAATATGGCTTACTGAGTTTACTTTATTTTATTAGCTCAGATTTCTTCTCTAATTTCTTAGATCAAAACATCTTTCAGAAGTTGAAAAATAAATTAGCTAAGCTTTGGAAATATACAGACAGTCTCTAATAATGGTATGTTATCAGCCAATGAAATTTCAGCCTTTTTGTGATATGTCTTGACTTCTTGCAAACTCAGTGCATGCATGTCCCAACAGCAGAAAGTTGTCTCGATGACATCCAGGTTTGGGAAATCGTCCAGCTCCCACTCTACTGGTCTCACTCACGGTGAAACCATCTCTGCGACTCCCAGGTACATTTAATGCTCAAACTCCCACTACACTCTGCTCCCTTCCAAGGCCACTGTTTCTGTGACTCCCAGGTATGACGATGCCTCGATCCTGAATGCTGATTTATAACCTCCCACTCTTCTGCCTCGGCAAGTCCCAGGTGTGAATTGGGCCAAATTCCTGTTCCATTTTGCTCCCTCACATGTTCACTCCTTCTGTGACTTAGTAGTGATTTCGAGGCTCCTGCTTTGCTGCTTCTCCAACTCAAAATCTCCGTCGGCATCGATCCTCGCTGCTAATTTAGGTTCCCCTGGTCTATGTTGCTCACTCTCAGGTTCTCTGTCTTCGTGATTCACAGGTGATGGTAGGCCTTAAGCCTCAGATAAGATTATAACATCTCATTTCGCACTGTTCCCTCACTGGATCGCTGTTGTGCCTGGAAGACAGTGGAACAGAGGAGGATTACATTGGACAGATGATTTTACAGGGATTAAGAAAACTGTCAGGGATGCAACAGGTTACTGTAATATACACGGAGAGTTGCAGACACTGAAGGAAGCAAAGGAAACTGAGAGATGGTGGCTTGTTGGTGACGGAGCTTTCGAGAAACCAGCGGGCTTTTAGTGAGCTGCTTACAGAGATATGAATGCTTTAAGCAAATGGAAAATGACAGCCAGGGAGTGTTACAGATGCTGGAGTCTGTAGGATGTGACAGAGTTCGAAGACTTGCAATAACTGGGAAGAATATAAATTTTTGGAGAACTGATGTCGTTCAAGGACATGAGACTAGACTGAGAATGGGAGCATTCCAAAATAGTGGGCTTGCGGCGACAGACAGAGATGAGGTGGATAAGGAACGTGCGAAGTGCCATTTTAGCACATCCAGCCTATGAAATTCATTGGGACATAAGGAGGGGGACCTGAGCTGCAATTGGATAAACTGACATGGAGGGTTGCGGATATTGAAGGGTTACAAACTTAGCAAAGAAGCGCTTATACTTGATCAACAGGTTAAACAAGAATAAAGAAATTCGATAGATCAACAGCGCAGATGGAAGTGGAGTAGGTGAGATATTGTGAGGAACAAAGTACGTTGTAGGTAGGTGAGGAAGGCAGATATCAAGGGAAAACTGCATGTCTGTGCGCAGTTACAGACGTGAGGATTTTTGTAGCGCTTGCTGGAGGATGCACCGATAATAATATTTCAGATGGCTAGTGCAGTAACTCAAGAAGGCAGCTCGCAATCAGCATCAGAGAGACAACTCAGCATCAACAATAAATTTTGGCTCATCCAGCAGAAAAGAGTGTCTGAGTGACTGAGATGAATGAATGAATGAATAGTTAAAAAAGATCGACGAGCAGCACTGAGGACACTTAGGGCGGCCCTTGCATCCGCACTTCACAAACCCGAAACAAATAACAATAACCTGGAAGGATGGAAGTTCCAGTTTGTCGAGAGCACCACCATGTCCAATTTCTTCCCAGCCACGCTCCATCCTTCCAGCACTGTGTCTGTCCCTATAACCAAAGGATTGCAGGGGGTCAGGAAGACAGCTCCCCACCACCTTCTCCAGGTAATTACAGATGGGTAGAAAATGATGGCCTCACCAGTGATGACCACATCCCATCAATGATTTTTTTTTAAAATAGTGAAACTCACGGAAGATTCATGCCCCATTTGCTTCCTCCATACAACCCACTTTCCCACCTATCTTTGAGTCATCAACAAACGTGGAAACATTTGATTTTGTTCATTCATCAAATGCATAGAATCTATTTGTGTACAGTTAGATATCCAGCACTAATCCATTTATTCCGCTTAGTTTTCTGTCTGTTAAACAATTCTCAATCCATGCCAGTACATTCCCGCCAATCCTACATGTGCCAATCTTGCTTGTCCACCTCTTCAGTGGGACCTTGTTGAAAGGATTCTGGAAACTCTCAAAAATATCCTCCTTTTTATCTACTCTGCTGACTACAGCCATGCAGAAAAATCAACTCAGTAGTGTTTGTGAAGTGAAATCATGCTCTCAGAACAATATGAGCTGAGAATGTGTTGCAGGTCAGGCAGCACCCAAGGAGCAGGACAATCGACGTTTCGGGCATGAGCCCTTTCAGAACACTATGCTTGACACGGTCAGAAGACAGAGAGTAAGGCTAAAACAGTCAGTCTGTGGCAAGTGGAGAGTCAGTTTTCGGCCAGCACTCTACACGTTATAGATTAACAGCGCGACAAAAATCGTGAGGATCGGGGGGAGGGGCGGAAAACAGGTTTCCAAGAAAGATACCAGGGAGGAAATGCTTGTTTCATAACGAGAAGTGTAAGACACGGGGTCTGTAGGTTGCGGTGGAATCTGAGAAAAGCTTACAGAAACCTGAGGGGCCTAAATGGAGTGGTCGTGAGGAAGATGTTTCCCCTTGCAGGAGAAACTAGAACCAAAGGGCACAGCTTCAAACTGAATGAGCGGCCTTTTTACATGGTGATGTGGAGGAATTTGTTCATGGCAGAGCATGAAAAATCAATGATCTCACTGCCTCAGGTGCCTGTGGAGGCCAAGTAATTCAGCATTTTAAATCAGAGATAGATAGGTTATTGATGAGTGAGGGGATCATGCGTTCGAGGGAGTAGGCGTGAGAATGGGAATGAGAAACAATTCAGCCATAATTAAATTGTGGAACAGATTCGATGGTCCAAATGGCCTAATCCTATGTCTGTTTCATAGAATCACAGAAACACTTGTGGCTGGATAATTTCCAGTGACCAACTCACCTGCATATCTTTATAATGTGGAAGGAAACCCACGCAGACACGGGAGAATGTGCATACTTGACACAGACAATCATCTGAGGCTGGAGTCGACCACGGGTCACTGGTGTAAGGAGGCAGCTGTACTAAGCAATGAGCCACAAAACCACGGAGATTCCTGGGGTGAGGGAGGTTTGTAGCGGAGGGTGACGTTCACACAGAGAAGGTTGTTAGAGCTGGAGAAGATTACAATGATGAATAGCTGGATGGAGACACTTGATGAGGTTACACTAACGGGATGGGTGATAATGACAGAAAGGTGCTCCATAGATAATGAGTCTTGTTGGACCTGGTTTTGGACATTCGCAGGTACTGGAGTGGCTTCTCGAGACAAAGAGATTTGCAGGGACTTCAGAGGATTGCACAGAGAGGGAGGTCTCGGGTATCCACATTTTGAGTGGGTTGCACGACTGGAGGCGTGTTGCAGGTGTCAGAGTTTTCAGAGATCGGGAGGTTGGAGGATTTGGAGCTGTCAACCTATAGAGGCATATTAGCGAGTATTGAGAAGATTTGTAGCTTTGGTTAAAGTTCTGGATGTAAATTTGCTCGCTGAGCTGGAATCTTCCGTCACAGCGAGCAAACCTACATCCAGATAGATGGATAATTTTAGAGAGTAATACGGAATGCAGAGGGAGAGTTGTAGAGTTACACAATGAGAGAGTGTTTGAGGTGCTGGGACGGCTGTAGGCGGTGGAGGATCAAACAGAGATGTGGAGTGCTGCTGTGGCTGCAAATGTACACCAAATAAAGGGAGACTTGCAGGGACTGGAGGAGGTTGGAGAGAGAGTGGGCTGCAAAACCTGGCAGGCACTGAAGTCGTCTTGATAAACGGGAAGTGATGTAGCTGCTGGAGCAGTTACAGAGAAATCTGAAGGGACTGGAGATTACAGATGTAAGTAGGGCTACGGTAGCTGGTATAGATTGTAGATACAGACTCGGCAGATGAACTACAGACGGGGAGGTAGGTAGGAGCAGGAGAAGGTAACAGTGACAGAAAAGGTTTCAATAGTGTAAGGGGGTTCAGTGTGTGGAATGAAGTGACAGAGGCAATGGCCATTGCAGGGATTGGAGGAGCACACAAAGGTGCGACGCTGGAGGATATGACGTTACAGAGAATGGGAGGGTTCCAGCGTCTGGAGGACGTTACAAAGCAAGGGAGGGTGATCAGGCTGAAGGAACAAACAGTTTTGGAGGCCTATAGGGACTGGAGGAAGTTTGACAGATCGGGAGTATTCTGTTGTGTGAGAAAGTTTCAGTGATAGGACGTTGAGTAGTTTGTACTGACATGTAGGGTAGTCGGGACTGAATGAGGTTATGGAGACAGAGTGCATTACTCAGAAATATAGCATAGAGGGGGAGGGGGAGGTCATTTAGCCCCACGAGCCTGCCCTCCTATTCATTATGATCTCGGCTGACAATCTCACTCAGTGCCCTGTTCTTACTTTCACTCGTTACAGATACTGGCTAAACTGGAGGTGGTCACTGAGGTAAGGAGGGCCAGAGTTACTGAGGGAGTTTCCAGAGATAGCGAGGGTTGGAGTGAATGGGAGAGGCTACAGAGACAGGGAGGATGGGATGCTAGAGGAGGTTACAGACAGAGGGAGAAAGTTTGGAGTGACTGGAGCAGGTTACAGAGATTGGTTGAGGAGGAGTGACTGGAGCAGGTTCAAGAGGTAGGGAGGGTTGTAGTATCTTGGGGACTATTCAAATATAGGGAGTGGAGTCTGATCGAGATTAAAGAGAAAGGGAGAGTCATTCATACAGGAGATGTTTGTCAAGATATGCAGACTGGAGGAGGAGATTACTGAACTTGGACATATTATTCAGACTGCAGCAACTTAGAAAGATAGGGAAAGTAATCAGCATTGGAGTAGGTTTCAATTATATAGTGGGATTGTTGGCAGGGGAGGAGGTTGCAGATATCTGAGTTGTTCTCGGAGTTAGAACCATTCAAGGCATTCGCGCAGATAAAGTGGATGAAAAAGCATGTTTCGTTTTGCTGTATGACTCTATGATATGACAACAGAGCGTTGGAGAGAATATAGAGAACAGAAAGGTCTCAAACTTAAATATCACCTACCTTCAGGAGGCCTGCTTTCCCGTCTGTTGTACGTATGCTCACGAATGCAGCACAGACGTGGATTGATAACGGTGAACTCGCTATGCTGTCTCATGAAGTTTTAGTCTAGCAGGGCTGAAAGAAATTCTCTCAGAAGAGGGTGGGAATTGAGATGGGACACTAATGGTCTGTGCTAACCCTTCGACATTGCATCTATGTCAGGATATGTCAGCCGATGTTTGAAGCCATTGTTCTATGCTCTCAGCACTGTGTGTGACCCTTACTCACTCCCAGATTTATTGAAGGCTCAAGATCTCACTGCTTTTGGACTCACCATTTGCGTTCATGAGGTGATGGACGAGACACCCGGCAGTTGGGAAGTTTATTGAGTCAGGAACTTTCCAAGAACCTACAAGAGACAGAGAAATAGACAGACTGGGAAATTCGACTGATGCACTGAGGATGATACATGGAGAATGGAATGGAATCGTACGCTGACCTGGAAAATCCCAGTGTCCATGCCCAAGCTGCGCTGCCTCATCTTCCTGGAGTGGAGAAATCTGTTGTCCCAGGAGCAGGTGTAGCTGCAAAATGTGCAGTCAGAGGCACCAATTGGACGAACCTGGTGTCAGTTATGACATGAAGAGATACTGAGTGATATCAACAGTGTGCAGGAAGGTATCAGGATCAACCTGTGGTCAGGAAGGAGGGGGACTGATCCAAGCTGCACTGCTATCAGTACTCAAGGATGAGTGATCTTTCAGTGACAGATGCAATGGACTAGTGTTATTCGCTATTCATGCAGAAATTAATGCCAGTGAAAATGATACCCATCTGACTGCTGAATATTCTTTCAAGAAGGATATCTGCTTTAGGCAGGCGGTCTGGACTACATATGACTCCAGACACAAACCATCTGAAATGGCCCAGCAAGCCACTCAGTTCAAGATCAGCTAGGGTTGGGCAAGAAAAGCTGGCCAGCCAGAAACGCACATATGCTCCGAATGAATTAGAAGTAAGACTGCTGGAACGCAGTGTCCTGTCCAATCATACCAGTAGATTTATGGACAGGGTTTTAAAGTGACAGCGAGGATGCAGGAATATGATTCAGCTGAAAGAAGCTTTCTAAATCCAAAGTGAAATGGTGAAGCATCGTAACAGCATGGTAATGCGGCTGTTGTCAAGCAGAAAGGAACAGGAAGGGGTAGAGTTTACCTAAAACTATACATCAACAAATAGGTGTGTGACATAAAACGCGGGGGGTGGGGTGGGGGGGTGGGGAGAGCATAATGGTTTCTATGGAATGGAAAAGCTATCTGCAATAAAAAAGGCGGAATTGTGACAGAGATAACTGAGATTTAGTCACCAGTGATACGAGAATACAGGGTGAAAAAAGTGGAGCATATGCATACAATGATATACCAACTTGCGGGTATTCAGGCAGAATGAGAATGCAGGACTGATAAACCCTGACATTAATGGATTGCAAAGTCAATACCGAGAAACCATTTGGCCTCAGATTATTCAGTTGAATCAGCCTGAATGCAAATTTTGCGAAATTAGTCTCAAAAGCAGAAGCAGGAAAACAATTTTTCGGCTGCCTACCAACATTTTATTGCTCATCTCGGCATTGAATAGTAATTCATTAGAGTTTGTAACAAAGGCTTTGTTAATTTTGGAATGGTTCAATCTTTGTATAATCTGGGTTAGTCTGACTGGCAGGAGTGATATTCGAAGAGGAATTCAGAGCATGTTTATGATGGTATTTCTTTGAGTAACACATTGTCCAACTGTCGAGGCACGTAAGTGTCTCAGATCTTCCATTGACTGGTGAAGCTGAGTGAAGTAATGATGTCACAATGAGCGATTCTCCAGGAAATTGCAGTAAAGAGGAATTCAAAGAGATTATGAAGCTTTAAACTGACCATAAAGCACATCCTACAATAGGAAAACAAAAAACAATTACACCACTTTGAGAGGAGAATTGTAATTAGGATAAACAGATTGAGATGCGTGACTGGAAATGAACAGTGGATAACATTGGAAAGAACTGTATCATATTCAATATAAATACAACACCTCCGCAAGACATTCCCACCTGTGGTTCATGCAGGATGGAAAGGATCAGATTTGACGAAGACATGCTCAGAAGACAAAAAACCTAACAACGCTGCGGAAACATGCAAGTATTTGTTAAGGAGATCCCAAGTAGTCTGCCAGCAGGAGGATCGCAGTAGAAAGAGGAACAATTGTCAGGGTTTAAAGAGATAGTAGGAACCAGGAGAGTTGAATGTGCTGGAAGTGGTGAGAGTTTGACAGAAAGTGGCTAGGACTTGAATAATGTTACAAAGCTAGTAGGAATTTCTGCCGCTGGAGCAATTTGCAGAGGTAGTGATGGAAATAGGACTTTTTATTTAGTCATTCATTTGCTGAGGATGTCATTGATTGGTCGAGCATTCTTTGCTCTCCTGCGAATTTCCCAAAGGGCAGCTCAGAGTCAGCCATATTTTTGTGGGTCTCGAGTCACATGTTAGCCAGACCACGTTACAACGTCAGATGTCTTTCCCTAAAGAACACACGTGAACTAGATATGTTTATCCAGATGCATTTTTGGTGGCCTCTCAAATGTCCTGTACAGACACAACATGACATCTCAACTCTTATTCTCAATCCTCTGAGCAATGAAGGCAAACATCCCAAACGCCTGTTTCAACAGCCTATCTAGCTATGGTGCAACTTTCAACGAACTGTACATCTGCATCCACACGTCTTATTAGAGTCCTAATATTAACTTAAAAGGGCCGCCCTGGTTTATCTTAGCAAAATGCCACATCGAGGATTTCTCCACCAGCTATTCCGCGACTCACTGGCCCAGCAGTACTGTTGATCCCGCTGTACTTTTGTATACCCCTGTTCAATGTTCACTTTACCACCAACTTCAGTGACACCATATTCTTGCTAACCATGACTCTTTCATTCTCATCCAAATCATATATATGATAGATGCTCAAGAGTGAATCCAGCCCTGAACACCACGGTACAGCGTTGGTCACAAGTCTGCATGTTGAGCAGTAAACCTCTCTGAACGAATTCTTTCTTCTCCCGTCAATCCAACTTGTATTCAGTTAGTGAGCGCTCGCTGATGATGAGTGTCCTGAACTAATAACCATCTGCCATGCAGAAACTTGTCAAAGGGCTTTCTGAACTGCATACAGACAATGTCTACTTCTCTGCACTGATCTATCACTTGTTTACGTTCTCAACAATTCAGTCAGGTTTGTTAGACATGATTTGCCAAAACGCCATGCTGACTGTCGCTAATCCATCATTGCCTTTCCAAATGCATAACATTCCTGTCTCTCAGACTCTTCTCCAACTTACCCAACTGGTCCTCACCCTGAAAACTTCGACTGACTGAACTGGTTCTCACCCTGAATAACTTCTCTTTTCAATCCTCCCACTTCCTCCAAACTAAAGGAGTTGCCATGGGCACCCGCATGGGCCCCAGCTATGCTTATCTCTTCATATGATATGTGGAACAGTCCATCTTCCGCAACTACACTGGCACCACCCCCCACCTTTTCCTCCGCTACATCGATGACTGTATCGGCGCTGCCTCGTGCTCCCACGAGGAGGTTGAACAGTTCATCAACTTTACTAACATCTTCCATCCCGACCTCAAATTCACCTGGACTGTCTCAGACTCCTCCTTCCCCTTCCTAGACCTTTCCATTTCTATCTCGGGCGACCGACTCAACACAGACATCTACTATAAACCGACTGAATCCCACAGCTACCTGGACTACACCTCCTCCCACCCTGCCCCCTGTAACAACGCCATCCAATATTCCCAATTCCTTTGTCTCCGCCGCATCTGCTCCCAGGAGGACCAGTTCCAATACCGTACAGCCAAGATGGCCTCCTTCTTCAAGGACCGCAGATTCCCCCCAGAAGTGATCGACGATGCCCTCCACCGCATCTCCTCCACTTCCCGCTCCTCCGCCCTTGAGCCCCGCTCCTCCAACCGCCACCAAGACAGAACCCCACTGGTTCTCACCTACCAACCTACCCTATACAGCGTATCATCCGCCGTCATTTCCGCCACCTCCAAACGGACCCCACCACCAGGGATATATTTCCCTCCCCTCCCCTATCAGCGTTCCGCAAAGACCACTCCCTTCGTGACTCCCTCGTCAGGTCCACACCCCCCACCAACCCAACCTCCACTCCTGGCACCTTTCCCTGCAACCGCAGGAAATGTAAAACTTGCGCCCACACCTCCTCCCTTACTCCTCTCCAAGGCCTCAAGGGATCCTTCCATATCTGCCACAAATTCACCTGCACCTCCACACACATCATCTATTGCATCCGCTGCACCCGATGTGGCCTCCTCTATATTGGGGAGACGGGCCGCCTATTGCGGAACGCTTCAGGGAACACCTCTGGGACGCCCGGACCAACCAACCCAACCACCCCGTGGCTCAAAACTTTAACTCTCCCTCCCACTCCACCGAGGACATGCAGGTCCTTGGACTCCTCCATCAGCAGAACATAACAACACGACGGTTGGAGGAAGAGCACCTCATCTTCCGCCTGGGAACCCTCCAACCACAAGGAATGAACTCAGATTTCTCCAATTTCCTCATTTCCCCTCCCCCCACCTTGTCTCAGTCGGTTCCCTCAACTCAGCACCGCCCTCCTAACCTGCAATCTTCTTCCTGACCTCTCCGCCCCCACCCCACTCCGGCCTATCACCCTCACCTTGACCTCCTTCCACCTATCACATCTCCATCGCCCCTCCCCCAAGTCCCTCCTCCCTACCTTTTATCTTAGCCTGCCTGGCACACTCTCCTCATTTCTGATGAAGGGCTCTGGCCCAAACCGTCAAATTTCCTGTTCCTTGGATGCTGCCTGACCTCCTGTGCTTTAACCAGCAACACATTTTCAGCTCTGATCTCCAGCATCTGCAGACCTCACTTTTATCTCCAACTTACCCATCCCAATCATCAGTCACAATTGCCTGGAGGCTATCAAATATATAAATACCTCTGTGCGTGCTGCACAATTTCTTGCCTATCTTCCTCCAAGATGCTGAGATATATCTGATAATATCCCATTGTTTTATCTACCATTTTGTATTTAAAGACAACGAGCACCTCAGTTCTCCAATTTGAATTCTTTTTGAATACATCACCATTTACTTTCCAACGTTCTTGATCTCCCATGTCTTTCTCCAACATCAATCCTAAAGCAACTTATTTGTTTTAGATCTCCCCTATCAACATTGTTTCCACATCGAGACCCCCATTGATCTTTAAGGGTCCATATTCTCGACCTCGCTAAGATTCAGCCCTTATTAAAACTTGTCAAGATTTTTCTGAAATTTCAAACGTCCCCCGACTGCAAGCGCCCTCCCCGACCTTTACCTATTCTGTCATTTATGGCTACAACGAAGCATAAAATCCAACAGATTTAAAGTATTCCCCTTTCATAACGTCATGCATCTCACATTGTTTCAAAGCATCCAGTTACTGTTTGTCATATCCTTTATAATACACTCCAGTAGTTTCCCAACTTACTGTCAGGCTAATGCCATTTTGGTTTCAGACTAACTCACAAAGTGATTTAGGAATCCTTGTGTATAAATCTTTTAGGAAGAAGTGAGTGCACCTTTGACAATGGTAAGGACGTAGCAAGTAAAACGAGGGCTGGAGAATTTACGAAGTAGCATTTGATTAAGAATAAACAACACTCGCTGAGTGGCCTGAAAAGGTCAAAAAAAGTTTGAACTGTTGTCAATAAGTTTTCGTTATACCCCGAAAATTATTAAATCCGAATCCAACTTGGATTGAGTAGATTGATAATCTTAAAAGCCAATGACAAATCAGATAATTTGGGGGTATAATACCGGGGGGAATTGAACGGTTGAGACGAGAACAGCAAAGCCCAACATGTGAATAGACAGCATAAAAAAGTACATTTTCCATCAGTGACCTGTGACGCAGAAAATCCGAAGAAGAAGAAAAGAAGATGCCAAAAACATCCAAATGGAAACACGAATTCCGCCAGCTTTGGGATAAGTATTTTGATATTGTAAACCTTAATTGGCGGTTTTATCGAACTCGTATTGTAGAATGTAAATTAGCAGATAGGTTAGAGGAAGGAATTGTAAATAGTGTTAGGATGATTATTCTCTGAGCAGTAAAATTGTTGATT
This sequence comes from Hemiscyllium ocellatum, assembly GCF_020745735.1. Taxonomy (NCBI): domain Eukaryota; kingdom Metazoa; phylum Chordata; class Chondrichthyes; order Orectolobiformes; family Hemiscylliidae; genus Hemiscyllium; species Hemiscyllium ocellatum. The sequence continues at coordinate 15,543,174 of NC_083421.1, forward strand.
TTTACTGGAAATAGTTCTTGGCCTATCGGATTTTTATACATTACTGCACATTACTGCTCTGTTACTGGCAAATTTAGCAGGAGGTTAACTCGTGTCATAACAGTTTGGTGGCGCCGACCCGTGATTTGAAATAGTTTAGAGAAATTTGAATAGATTCGTGGTTGCGATAAGCCCCAGCAGATATAAACACTTACAGATTAGCGTTCTAGATCTTTAAATAAATTGTAGGTGAAACAATTAATTTAATTTAGGAGAAGTTTGAGGGAAATGGCTCTTAAAATTGCTGAAGTGGTTCTGGGATTTGAAAATGATTCTCAGATTTGCCAAGAAACTTTAGAAAGAAAGAAAAAGGCCATAATTTTTAAATTAGCAAATACGTCAGATTTGTGTTTACAAAAGAACAAAAGTAAAGTTGAAATTGGAAGGAAATTGCACAAACTCTCACGTGTGTGAGAGAAACAGACAAGTGCAGTCGTGATAGAAAGCTTAAATTACAATTGAGGAAGATTTAGTTCGAAGTTAAATAAAGAGAGGGGGAAGAGAGGGAGAGACAAAAGAAAAGAGAGAGAGAAGGAAGAAACAGATAGGAAACCTGTGAGAGAGGAGGTTCTTGGCTGAGCAAAAAGAGAGTGAAAAGAGAGAGAGAACGATGAAGATATAGTTGACAGGGAGGAAAAGACGGAGAGAGAGAGAGCAGGTTCTTGGCTCAACAAGGAGAAGGGGAAGAAAGGGAGAAAAAGAAGAGAGAGAGAGAGGAAAAACAAAGAGAGAAAGTTGTCAGCTGAGCAAAAAGAGACCGAATTTGAACGTGAGTAGTTACGACTTAGTCATCAAAAAATATGTAAATACTCTGCCACATTTTGATGAGAAAGATACCGAAACCTTCTCTATTTCATTCGAAAAATTGTCTGGGCAAATGGAGTGGCGCGAGGATTTATGGTTAATGCTAGTTCAGATGAAACTGGTAGGCAGAGCTAGTGATGTATTTGCTGCAATGTCCGATGAGGTTTCAAGAGATGATGAAGAGGTTACACAGGTTATTTTAAGTGCTGATGAATTGGTATCAGAAGCATATAGACTGAGGTTCAGAAGCACGAAGAAGGAATCAGGTCAGACATATGTTGAGCTCGAGATAATTAAACAAAGTTATTTTGATCGATGGATGCGTGTTTTGAAAATAAATCGTACATTTGAGACTCTGTAGCAATTTGAGAATTCATACATAGAGATAACAAGACTTCAAGTGGAGGAACAGAATTTTAAGGTATTGAGAAGGACAGCAGAATTAGCAGATGAGTACCTGTTGGTGTATATGACAAGCTTCTGACAAGGATTTCATCGTGTGAGGGACAGAATTTGGGAGAAAGAAAGATCCTACACTCGTAAACAAATAATAGTCGAAAACACTGCAAAGAATTTGCCACAGGATTAAAAAAGAAGCCCAAGACTTTGGAAGGGAGGTGAAAGTCATCAGGTGTTTCGACTATAGTAAATTGAGACACTTGAAAAAAAGTGCTGTTTGTTAAAGAAAGGCACTGTAAGATACGATGTGGCGAAATAATCTAAGCCAGTGGCATTAGTGAAGGTAGGAGAAAGTAAGGACTGCAGGTGTTCGAGATCAGAGCTTAAACATGTGTTGCTGGAAAAGCGCAGCAGGTCAGCCAGCATCAAAGGAACATTTGAATAGACATTTAGGGCATAAGCCCTTCTTCAGGAAAGCTTCTTCTGAAGAAGGGCTTATGCCCAAAGTGTCGATTTTCCTGTTTCTTTGATGCTGCCTGGCCTGCTGCGCTTTTCCAGCAACACATTTTTAAGTATTAGTGAAGATAGTAAAGAAGACCCCAAGATGAGCTGAGGAGCGGCAGGAGGCTGGAGCACGGTATGATGTTACTACCCGATTTCTGAAAAGAATTCGCCTCTCTGAGGAACGTTTACTCAGAAAGAACAGGGGGAGAAAAGGACAAGAACTAATTAAGAATTTATGTATTTCTAAATATTAAGAAATTTTAGTGCTACAGAAACTTACGACGTGCTGATAGTAAGGGATGAGCTAATGCACACTTTCTGATCTGTTACCCGAGAGTGTGGTGATTTGTGGAACAGATGGACAGAAACTTAGCGTTCCCCTGTGTAAGATCATGTTCAGATGCCAACTGAAAGGTTAATAGAATCTTCGGACGTAAATGGACACCACGGCAGTTTAGTGTATAGAAGAAATGGCCCGAAGTGCACCAGATTGCGTTGCTGGTAGCATACAGACAGAAAGTCTGATGGATAGTACACGAACGTACATCTAAGAAGTCACCTAGAGACATTTTTGTTGTCCTGCAATGCACAAGGATGTGTTTATCTTCTGCCTTACATGTGAAAGATGCTAATTGATATGTGCACCACAGACAATAATAAACCTAGCAGCTTTGTTGCAAATTCTTGCATTTGAGGAACCTTTGCTGCGAGTTATAATTGATTGTGCAGATCCCCTCCCGGAACTAAAATTGGGAAGCGGTACTTGTAAACCATAATAGATGCGTCTATCAGATTTTTGAACGCAATTCTATTATGGAGTATCAAGCCAAATGCTGTAGTAGACGCGGCACTAGCTTTCTTCACATGGAATGGTCTACCCACAGAGATTCAATCAGACCAAGGATCAGATTTTATGGCGAGGCTTTTTAACAAGGTTATGAATAACTGAGGTATTCTGCAGTTCAAAGCCAGTGCGTATCATCCTGAATCCCAGAGAGCTTTACAAAGGTGGCATCAGACCATGAAAGTTACCCGAATGGTTGGGCTGAAGGTATCACAAACGCATTGTTTGCCATTAGTGGTGTCCCAAAAGAAGCTACTCAGTTTAGTCTCTTTGAGTTAGGATTTGGTCATGAAGGAAAAGGCCTTTTTAAATTAATAAAAGAAAAGCTGCCAGAACCAAAGCTGGTGAACTCACATTTTGATTATGTATTGGACGTGATGGAGGGTCGAAATCGTATAGGTGACTTAGCTAAACAGCACCTAAAAAGGATGCAATGCAGAATGTAGTAGGTAGAAAATAAATACTCCGAGACTCGGACATTTTCCCAAGTGGATAACGTGTTTCTAATGTAACCATTGATAGGTAATCTCTTCAAAGCCAGTTTTAGTCATCCCTGTCAAATTGATAAAAATGTTTCGTCAGGTGAACTATTTATTAAAGCTGCGAGATTTAAAAAAAAACATCGTATCTGTCATTGAACATGTTAGAACAGTATTATACGAGCGAGAAAGAGCTGGAGAAACAGTTGTTAGTTACTGCCCCGTAGAATGTGGAATTAAATCCAGATGATTGGATGTTGAGGCGTCTTCAAAAAGACTAAAAAAAGTAAAGGTCCTTGAAGATTGGGATAGATCAGAAAGCTATCTGTCTCTGGTGCATAGAACGGAGTTGAAGATTTGTTCCTGCAATGCAAGGACATACGTATGAACCAGACGGGATGGACTAATTCTACGTTTCTTGAAGTAGACGTAGGGAATACTGGTCCTATAAAACAACACCCCATCGGCTTAATTCTTTCAAATCCAGAGAGGTCCAATGGAGGTGGAGGCCATGCTCGAGGAGAGCATCATCGAGATTAGAGTGGTGCTGAAAAAGCACAGCAGGTCAGATAGCATCCAATTGGCATGAAATTGAATTTTGGGCAAAAGCCCTTCGTCAAGAAACATTAGGTTTCCTGCTCCTCGGATGTTGCCCGACCAGCTGTGCTGTTCTACCGCCACTCTAACATTGAGTCCAATGTCCAGCATCTGCAGTACCCACTTCTACCGAGAACATCATCGAACTAATCCAGAGAGAGTAGCGTTCGCTGAATTCTTAAGTTCCAAACCGGACGGGACTCAATGATTCTGCGTTTTATTAACGGAAGGTCAACACTTTTAGAAGTTGTACTCATATCCAATTCCTCGATTGGAAAACTGCATCGAGAAAGTAAGACAAGCCAGTTGCATCACAAATTGGTCTTAATGCTTCGTTACTTGCAAGTATCTTTATCAGTGCTGGAAAAAAGAACTTTCTGTGTTTGTCATCCCAAATAGATTGTACTAATTTAAAGGGATGTCCTTTGGATTGTAGAAAGTGGCCGTTACTTTCCAAAGATTCATGAAGAGACTGTAGCTGGGTTAACAAACTGTGCAGTTGATTTGGACGATGTAGTGATCGTCATTAAGTCCTGGAAAGATCAATTGGTGTTGTTGGCAGAGCTTTTTGAACGACGACGGGAAGCAAAACTGGTGATAAATTTAAATAAAACGGAAATAGCGAAAACAGAGGTGATGTTCTTGGGACATAATATTGGTCATGGAAGGTTGAACCCACGGAATGCAAAGACGAAGGTCATCGTGGAATTTCCACGACCAACCTCGAAGAAAGCTGTGCTTTGATTCCTAGGACTCAGCAGATTCAATCAGGACTTTGTTCCAAACGTAGGCAGCGTAGTGGCACGGTTACCTAATTTTCTGAAGAACAACACAAAGATTTGTTAGACAGAACCATGCCAGGAGGCTATCGACCATTTGAAATTGATAATAACAATCAAACCAGTTTTAGCTAAAACAAACTTTTCAAAACTTTTACAGTCACCATCGACGCGAAAGACATTGAAGTTGGAGCTGGACTCCTACAGGAAGATGAGAATGGGATTGAACTGGTAGTTGCTTGCTTTTCGAAGAAGATCAACATCCACCAGTGGAAATGTTCCACAATAGATAGGGAACGATTGAGTTTGGTACTAGCGTTACAGCATTTTAATGTGTATGTCACGAACAATGTCTCAGAGACTTGTTTACACGGACCACAATCTGCTTACATTCTTCGAAAGTTTTAAATATAATAATATGAGATTATTTCGTTGGAGTCTTAAGTTACAGACGTTTAAGTTAAAAATCAAGCATGTTGCGTCTCAGAAGAATATAATCACAGGTGCGTTATCGCGGGTGTAATTGATAGATTTCAGTTGAGATTTGTTTTTATTTAATATTATGCACATACAGGTACATGGGAAAAAGTGAAGCTGAACCTGTATTAAAGTTATCTGTATGTTAGGGCAATGTGTTTCAAAAGTACAGAAAAAATGAAGCAACCTTTTCATTCTGAAGTTCATTTTGTTATTAAGGGAAGGAGTTACGAAGATGTGGGTGCACCTTTAAGAGAGTGAAATACTTGGTGGGTTCAGGAAAAGCTGTGGAATTTACAAAGTAACATTTGATTAGAACAAACAGGACTCGCCGACAGCCTGGAAAAGACAAAAAAAAATCAGATTCAATTCTGACCGATTCGTTAAAATTATACCCCGAAAAATATCAAACTGAAATCCAAATTGAATTGAGAATGTTCACAATCTTAAAGGACAATGACACAATCTGATGCTATGAGTGTCAATTTTGCAAATTGAACAGTTGAAGGGAGAACTGCCAAGCCCACCATTTAAACACACTGCTTGAAAACTAGTTATCTTTACATTCCCTATTCAATCATTAACCTTTAACACAGAAATTATTAACAACGTGAAACGAAGACACATGAAGATGCAAAGACAAAACCGTTCAGCTGCCTGGTTTTGAGACACGAAGTGTGGCTTCATAACTATTAATTAGGAGTTTTATTGGACTAGTATTTTCAAAGGGACGGTAAAAGATGGGTTAGAGAAAAATATTCTGATTAATGGTTAGCTAGGTATTCTCTGCTATATGTTAAGATATTAAGGTGCAAACTTTTACTGTAAATCGTTCTTAGTCAAAGTTTGTGAGAAGATTTGTAGCTCGGGTGCGAGTTGTTGTGGTTCTGTTCACCGAGTTGGGAATTTTGTTTTGCACGTTTCTTCCCCTGTCTAGGCGACATCCTCAGTGCTTGGGAACCTTCTGTGAAGCGCTTCTGTGATGTTTCCTCCGGCATTTATAATGCTTTGTCTCTGCCCTTCCAGTTGTCAGTTCCAACTGTCCGCTGCAGTCGCTGGTATATTGTGTCCAGGTCTATGTGTTTGTTGATAGAATCTGTGGATGATTACCATGCCACGAGGAATTCCCTGGCTGTTCTCTGTTTGACTTGTCCTATAATAGGAGTGTTGTCCCTGTCGAACTCACGTTGCTTGTCATCTGCGTGTGTGGTTACTAAGGATATCTGGTCGTGTCATTTCGTGGCTAGTTGGTATTTATGGATACGGATCGTTGCTGTCTTTATGTTTGTCCTATGTAGTGTTTTCTGCAGTACTTGAACGGGATTTTGCACACTACGTTGGCTTCGCTCATGCTGGGTCTCGGGTCCTTTGTCCTGGTGAGTTGTTGTCTGAGAGTGACTGTTGGTTTGAGTGCTGTTACGAGTCCTCGTAGTCGTAGCAGTCTGGCAGTCAGTTCAGAAATGTTCTTGATGTATGGTAACGTGGCTAGTCGTTTGGGTTGTGGCATGCCCTCATTCCATTGTTTTTCCCTTCAGCATCTGGATGAAATTGTGGGGGTATCCATTTTTGGCGAATACATTGTAGAGGTGTTCTTCCTCTTTTTGCAGTTCTGGTGTGCTGCAGTGTGTTGTGGTCCTTTTGAACAGTGTCTTAAATCACCTTCCTTTATGTGTGTTGGGGTGGTTGCTTTCTTAGTTCAGGACTTGATCTGTGTGGGTAGTTTTCCTGTATACCCTCTGTGGTGAATTCACCGTTCAGTGTTCTCTGTACCATCACGTATAGGAATGGGAGTTGGTTGTCCTTTTCTTGCTCTCTAGTGAATCGGATTACTGTGAGTCTGGCGTTGACGATCCGGTGTGTATTTTCTATTTCTGTATTTTTAATGATTACAAAGGTGTCACCTACATATCTGACCCAGAGTTTGGGTTGAATCTGCGTTAAGACTGTTGTTCTCATCTTTGCATTACTGCTTCTGCTATGAGTCCAAAGATGGGTGAGCCCATGGGTGTGCCGTTGATTTGTTCATATATCTGATTGTTGAATGTGAAGTGTGTTGTGAGGCACAGGTCCAGTCGTTTGAGTATGCAGTCTTTTTTGATAGTTTCCCCGTCTTGTTGTCTGTTCTGTATGTCCAGCAGGATGGCTATTGTTTCTCTGGCTAGGGTTTTGTCGATAGAGGTGAACAGTGCCGTTACATCAATAGAGACCATAGTTTTATCATTATCTATATGTATAATTCTGATGATGTCCAAGTATTCATGTGTTGATTGTATCGAGTGTCTGGATTCGCTGATCACCTTTTTAATCTTTAAAAACACAGAAATAGAAAGCACACACCGGATCATCAACGCCACACTCACAGGAATCAGATTCTCTCGAGAGGAAGAAAAGGGCAACCAACTCCCATTCCTATACGTGATGGTACAGAGAACACCGAACGGAGAATTCACCACAAATGTACACAGGCAAACCACACATACAGACTAAGTCCTGAACTACGAAAGCAAACACCCCAACACACACAAAAGAAGTTCCATCAAGAAACTGTTCAAAAGGACCACAACACACTGCAGCACACCAGAACTGCAAAAAGAGGAATAACACCTCTCCAATGTATTCTCCAAAAACAGATACCCCCGCAATTACATCAACAGATGCCTAAGGGAAAAAAAAAGGAATGAGGACTTGCCACAACCCAAAGGACTAGCCACGTTACCATACATCAAGAACATTTCTGAACTGACAGGAAGTCTACTACGACCACTAGGACTCATAACAGCCAATATACCAGCCTCTGCAGCGGACTGCTGGAAATGACAACCAGAAGCGGCAGAAACAAAGCACTATAAATGCCAGAGGAAACATCACAGAAGCGTTTCACAGGAGGCTCCCAAGCACTGAGGATGTCACCTAGACAGGGGACGAAACGTGCGCAACACAAATTCCCAGCTCGGTTAACAGAACAACAACATTGTTCTTGGAAACTCGGATTTTTACAGATTACTGCACGTGATAAATCATTTCTGTGTTCTGATAAATTTAGCAGGAGGGTTTACCCCGTGTCATAACACAATCTGAAAAAGTTAGCTGACAGGGTCAGCAGGTAACAAAGAAGGCAAATCAACTGCTGGCATCTATTCCAAAGGGAATGGAGTCTAAAACTGGTGCGGTATTGCTAAAACCGGACAAGGTCCAATTCAGACGACACCTAGCATATTATGAACAGTATGATGCCTTAAGGAATGATATTCTTGCATTGGAAGCAGGTCAGAGAATATTTACTCGGATGACGTTGGTAATGGAGGGAATTTCTAATGGGAAGAGATCAAACTGCCACTTCAAAACATTTCCACTTTTACCGCCTCGTGAGCAAAGTCCACATTCCATGGGAAAACAAAATCGCTGCTTTCTTATCATTGACATTTTCTCACTCTCACATTAATCCGAGGCGCCCTAGAATTTCACATTTCCACGCTGGAAAAGAGATTCCGACTGTCCACGCTATTCAGTGGACGGTACGGTGGCATAGTGGTTAGCACTGCTGCCTTACAGAGCCAGTGACCTGGGTTCAATTCCCAACTCAGCCGACTGACTGTGTGGAGTTTGCACATTCTGCGTGGGTTTCCTCTGGGTGCTCCACTTTCCTCCCAAAGTCCAAAGATGTGCAGGTCAGGTGAATTGCCATGCTAAAATGCCCGTAGTGTTAGGTAAATTGGTAAATGTATGGGTTGGATTGCCGAAGGGCCTGTTTTGACACTGTAAGTAATCTAATCTTCAAGCCTCTCCTTATGCTGTACACCTGCACAAAGACGCCCCTTTGCCTCCGACTCTCTCACCATGTAACTCTCCATATAGTTAACACATTCTAAACCATGCAACGTTCCAATTAACGTCTGCTGCACCCTCTCCAAAGCGTCCACATCCTTTCTCTAGTGTACAATGACACCTGCACACGACATGCAAACGTGGCAAATTGGAAGTTTCATTCGGTGATAATATGTCATGCAAACGTCTGTAATCAATCACCCTTCATCCTCGCAGATTTCAACAGAACAATCCAAGTGTGTCCAATCTCTCATTATAACTGACACATCCTAACCCAGGCAACATTATGGTAAATCTCTTTTGTAAATTCCGGAACATTTCAAATGGCCTTTTATTTCAAGGACCAAAATTACCTCTCCAGCCTTGTCATCAATGCCCTCCAGTGCATCTCCTCCAATTCCCACACCTCCGTCTTGAACCCCTCTCTAATTCTGCCACGTCCTTCTTGCAGTGTGGTGACGATAATTGCGCACAGTACTCTAATTGTGCTGACAACATGACTTGCAAACTCTGACTTGTATATTCAGTGCTGTGAACAATGAAGTCAAGCGTGCCGTATCTTCTTTGCCACAGTATACACTTGTATTATTATTTCCAGAGAGCGGTGGATTTGCACAAAGTTTCTCTCCATATAACAATTATCTGACATGTCCGGCACTTGCAGTGTGTTTTTATTGCATTTGACACCCCAGAAGACATCAGTTCACACTCATTTGAATTCATTTCATACGATCGTTTCTCTTTTCATTATTACAGCTGGTCTACATACAGTTGCATCATTTGATTACCTTCCTCATTAATTACAAATCCACCAAAATTGGTGTCGCCTGAAAAATTATGAATCATACTATTGACATTTTCATCACAATCACTGATACAAATTACAACCATGGGTTGAAGCACTGATCCTTGCAAAGCACCATTGGACACAGACCTCCAATCAGAAATACATCCCTTCACATTCCACTGTCCTCTTTGTCGAAGGCAACTTTGCCTCCACTTGCCAAACATCAAAGATTCCATCGACTGAATTTTCATACTCTGGCATGAGAATTCTAGTGTTGAAAAACCACAACAGGTCAGCCAGCATTCGAGGAACAGGAGAGCCAAACTTTCGGGCATAAGGCCTTCATCGAGAATGTGGAGGAGAATGATGGATGGGAGATAAATGGGAGGGCAGGGGAGAGGCTGCGAGAGGGTTGATGAGAAGGCAATAGGTAGATATAGTGGGGGGTAAATTAATACTTCGAATGTGAGTTAGGGGGATAGGAGCAAAGGAAGATGAACAGGTCGGACAGGTCATGACTGCTTTCTAGACCTGATTTGGAGGTTTGGATCTGGGATGAGGTGGAAGGAGAGGGGATTAGGAAACTGGTAAAATCATTGTTGATTCCGCGTGGTCAGATGTTCCCAAAGTGGAAGATGAGACGTTCTTGCTCCAGGCATTGTGTATCTTGGATTTAGCATAGCGGCAGTCCCGGACTTGCATCTCCTTCGTGGAATTGGAAGAAGATTTGAAGTGGTCAGCGGTGGAGTTCTGTGGTGCATGTATCCCAGAGATGTTCCTGAAACGCTCCAGAAGTTAGCATCCTGTCTTCCTGTATAGAGGAGACCACATAGAGAGCAACTGACAAAATAGATAAAGTGGGTGGATGTGTCACAAAATCTCTGCCAGATGTGAAGAGATCATTCAGCGCCTTGTATGGAAGTGAGTGGGGAGGTGGGCGCAGGTTTTACACCTCTTGTCGCAGCAAGGGAAGTGGCTGGGAGGGGAAGGTGCTTTGCTGGGGCGGCGTGGACCCAACCAGGGTATTACAGAGAGAAAGGTCTCTGAAGAATGCTGATCGTGATGTGCAGGGAATCATATCTCTGGAGTTGAGGCCTGACCGTATTTGGTGGAAATACTGGAAGATGATGCCCTGTATCCAGAGATACTGGAATAGAATGTGCGGACCAAGTTGTTCATAACCTTGTTGCAGTTGGAGGAGTGGGGTTCAAGGCAGAGTTACGGGACAGGAGGGCATTTTTCAACACGTTGGAGGGGGACTTGCAGTACTTGAAACATGATGCCATCTGAGTTTTACAGCATAGTAATTGCTCCTCTTGGGAGCCGATACAGTGGAGGAATTGGGAGTAAGAGATGGAGTTTTTGCCAGGAGGAGGGATGCGAGGAGGTGTATTTCTGCACCTGTGGGAGTCAGTGGGTTTGAAGGGGCACAGGAAGGGCAGCGAGGTGTCGAAGGTGGTTCAGGTGAAGTTGAGAGCAAGTTTGGTGTAATTGCCGAAGTTGATGAACTGTTCAACGTGAGCACAAGACGGCGCCAATACAGTCATCAAAGTGGCAGAGATAAATGTGATGATGGTGCCTTGTATCTGAAGAAAGCGGACTGTTCCGAGTATCTTTGGGCCAAACTATCATAGGAAAATTATCGAGTGACTCCATAAAGTTCACGTCGATAACATCAATTGCCTTAATCTCAATAAGCATATTTGACAGATCTTTTGGTTTCTTTTGTGTCAGAATCTGAAACCGGGGGGCACAGAATGCCAGCAAAGGTTCACCTATTGAAGATGGAGATCCGGCGGTATTTTTTTTCTCCCCATGGAAAGGAAAAAAAAATCGAAGGGTTTCCTGAGAACGCTGTCAAGGCTGGATCATTAAGTGCATTTCTAGCATAGATGGTCAGATTTTAATCAATCAGGTTAACAAGTTTATCGTGCGAAAGGCAGGAAAGTAGAGGTGGGGATGATCAGATTAGCCACGATTCCATTAAAGGGTAGGCCAATTGCTGGATGGGTTAAATGGCCTAATTACACTCATAAGTATCATGATCTAAACTCAATCATTTCAGAACTCAATAAAATATATCATAATATTTTAGCTTTCCGCACACAAAGCTCCTTTAAAATAGAATTTAAAAGAAAGAAGTTACTGAGTTCGGGAGGACTTCTGCTGAGGAGGGATTTTACAGATTTTAGGATGATTGTAGGAGCTGGCCAATGTTCGTGGGATGAATTGTTTTAGCTTTGGTGAAAGTTACAGAGATAGAGGGCAATGGATGATATACTGGGGAATGTGTGAATGGAGGGCTACAGAGCAACATAGACTAAATTGAGCAGTGTGTGGGGAGAGATCCTTAGCGGAAGCAAGGTTATGGTACATTTCACACCCATTGTCGTGTCTGGAGAATGTTAAGGGGTAGGCAGGGTAATATATACTGCAGACTGTTACAGGGAGAGGGAAAATGGTTTGGACTGGAGATAGTGACAGAGATAGGGAGGCTGGTACCGAATGGAGAATATTGCAGAGACACGGTAATGGAATGGAATAAACGATATTACAGGGAGAGGGCTGATCGTGTATACTAGAGAATGATACAGGGATATAGACCATGGGGTGGACTGGAGTAAATTCCAGACACAGGAAGACGGCACAGCCTGGGGAATGTTAGTGGGGGATGGTGTAAACTGGAGAATGTTAATGGGGGTTGATATGGACTTGAGAATGTTAAAGGGATGGGGTGTAGTATGGGCTGAAGATTATGACATTGATAGGGAGAATAGTATGAACTGGAGAATCTTTCTAGTTTAGGGAGATTGCCATGAATATTACAATATTACAGATATCGGGACATGGTATGCACTGGAGAATGTTATAGGGATTGGGGTGTGGGATGATATGGTCTGAACCATTTCACAGGTTTAAGAGGGTCGTATGGACTGGAGAACGGTAATTCGATAGAGAGGATAGAATGGACAAGGGAAAATCACAAGATCTACGGAGGATGGCATGGACTGCGGAAATGTTTCAGGAATATGGAGGACGTTATGCACTGGAGAATGTTCAAGAGAGAAATGATTTCGATGCACTCGAAGATATTTCAGCGATATTGAGTTTTATGTTTGCAGGAAGATGCTGCAGGGAAAGAGAAGTTTGTTGTGACTGAAGAGACTTACAATCATAGTGAGGTTTATAAGATATTAGAGGCACTTATGATATTAGGATGGGTTACAGTGAGAGGAGGTATTTACGGAAAAAGGAGGATGTAATGGCCTCAAATTCGACACATCGGTTGGGCGGTATATTTCATCTGATGTTGTTTACACAGGTAGAGTGTTTGCTGAGGCATAAGGGAGATGAACCGATTGGGAGTGGAATGGGGATGGAGGGCTTTACATGGATAGGGATGGATTTAGAGACTGAAGATGGTTAATCCATAAGGAGGGTTGCAATGTTGACTGATGGTTTCAGCAAGTTGGACGATATTAGGATGGAGGAGGATACATAAATAGCGATGACTGTGGAATCTGGGAGCGATGACTGTAACAAGGAGATTGTAGTGACTTGGGACATCTACACTGATAGGGTACACAGATATCAGGAGGTATGAATTGGAGAATGTTGCAGGGATGGGAGGAGATGATATGTTTTTACCCATGTCACAGGGTTAATAGTGTTGTACGGACTGGAGAATAGTATGGCGATAGGGAGCATGGAATGGACGAGGGAATATTGCAGGGTCTAGGAAGTATGGTATGGACTGCAGCATATTGCAGGGATATGGAAGACGTAATGGACTGCAGAATGTTCAAGAGAGGAATAATTTTATACACTGTTAGTTATTGCAATGATACTGAGTTTTGTGTAAGCTGGAAGATTTTGCAGGGAATGGGAGGCTTCTTTTGACTAAAGGGGGTTACAGTCATAGTGAGGGTGATGAGAAATGAGTCACCTATGGTATATGGATGGCCTACAGTGAGACGATTTCTGTACAGATAAAAGGAGGATCCAATGGCCTCAAGTTCGACACACCGATTGGGAGGTATGTTTCATCTGATGGGATTTACACATGTTGAGCGTTTGTTTAGTTTGGAGGAGGTTAAAATGTTTGGAAGTTTTATAGGGACAGAGGAGCTTACACGGAGACGGACGGACTTAGAGTCTGAAGAATGTTCAGAAGTAAGGAGTGTTGCAATGGTGACTGATGGTTTCAGCAAGTTGGAATTTACGGGGGTGGAGGAGAATACATAGATAGCGATGAACGTGGGATCCAGGAGCGATGACCTAGACAATTAGGTTGCAGTAACGTGGGAAATCTACATCGATAAATAGAACGTTAGTGGCAGGCAGAGTTAACAGAGATAGGGGTGATTTTACCGTCTGCAGGATATTGCAAAAATGAGGAGTCTAGTGTTAATTAAATGGTGTACAAAGACAGGTGAGTTGTTGAGACTGGAGCAGGTCACCATGATATGTGTCTGGATGATGTTATAGAATTGGTGATGTTTCAAATCACTAAAGCCAGTCAGTGAGTATGAGAAAGTTGTAAGTTGATGGAGCTTCCATAGATCGGAGGGTTTTGTGGACTTGATAAAATGCAAGAAGGGTTGGCAGGACAGAGGGCTGTTACAGAGATAGTGAGAACCGTGGACGTTTGCAGACATGGCAAGGGTTGTGATGTCCACGGAGTATTCCACAGATTGTTTGTATTTTGGAGCTGCAGTACCTTATGGAGATAAAGAACTGCCAGCGATCGGGAAAAATGTTGGCAAAGGATGATACAGAGATGGTGATGGCTGTAGGAGAAATTAGAAACTGAGAACATTGCTGAAGCTGGAGGAATACAGAGAGATGACGAGGATTGTCGGAGTGTGTGAGGTTTAGAGAAGTAAGGAGGAATGTTTCATTTCCAGCAATCTCTGGTTTGGAGTACTGTCCAGACTTGGACAGGTTTCATAATTAAGGCGAAATAGTGTAACAGGAAGTGCTTGTAGAAGCATTGAGGGATATTCACGTGGATATTTGGTTCGTGTGCCCGCTGAAGGTCATCAAGATGAGCGTTGACGTTATTAAAAGGGCCGGATTCCCAGGGCAATTGATAAGGTGGGTGCTGAAAGGATGCAACCTTCCTCTTATCGGAGAAACAATCAAGGCGACTCAGTTTGACAGAGACTTTCCTATCAGACGGAGAAGGGGTGAGTTTTTTTTTAATCAGTGATCCAAAACTATTCCAAGGTTGTTTCTCCACAGCACCTAGGAATTTTACAGGATAGCAAAGAGCAAGGTCATTGTGGCCTGCAGGAGGTAACAGGCGAAGGCCAGGCTATAAGAACTGGAGGTGGTTGGAGAGACGGGAGACGTTCAGCAGCAGAAATGGGTTACAGTGACGATGTCCTGTTGGGGCTCGAGAACGGAACAGTCTCACTCAATGAGAGGCAGACAAGTGTCTGGCACAACGTCAGACACAACAGGAGGACCCGAAGTTCTCTATCTGCCACTTACTCAGTGGGCTGCTCTCACACACCTGTGCCAAGCCCCACATGCATATAACGTGGGATTTTCAGTTCTTGGTTCTCAGTGCCTAGCGCACTAACCTCTGACACAGTTAATCAGATACCATCAGATATGTATTTACACTGTTATGGTCTGCCAACCCACACACCATCTGTTACATTTCCGTCATGATTAACTTTACACAACAAATAAAATAAGCACTCAGATTCTCTTGTTGTACAATCTTCTGGGTGACAGTCTAAAGAAAATTGTGGAGTCCACAACCCCTCACTGCCCAGGTCAAGGGTCATGAGAACAACTTCATTCTCCCCATTTGGAAAACAATTCCTGCATCTCACAAATTTGCCTCTGTAAAATAATGAAAAAAAATTGAATATTTCAATCGAAGTCTTTGATGCGGTGAGCTCGGGACAGTCATTCACATCTGGAAGTCACATAAGCAGCACCAGGTCAGTGGCAGGTGCAGAGAGAATGGGTCAATTGATTTGGATCTGAACTTGGATCTCCCAGCCGGGAATCTAAAGCTGTGTTCACCCATTCTAGTAAAGATCTTCAGAATCAGGTCAGCAAATCGTAGCCTTCTGCATTTAAAATAACAAACTGTTTAAAATATCTATGCTGCAGATTATAGCATCCTTCAAATTCCACAACCCATTGTCGGTTCGATTCCACGAGATTTAGGAATCCTGCTGCCTCTAAACTCCAGTAGGATCCACATCCCGTTCTACATTTTGTACCATCCTCCAGGATCTGCAGCTTTTCATACCTCTGTAACATGTCCTGGATTCTATAACTCATCGTCTCTCTGCAATGTTCCCCAGAAGAGCACTGGCGGGTGAAAGAGGTTACAGAGTTAAGGAGAGATATCAGGATGGGATGCTTTTGCAGACATTCAGAGGGCAGAAGTGGAAAAAGGAGGCATCAGCAATTGTGAGGTTTCATGGTGATAAAGGAGATTCCTGTGAAAGGTTGATTTGTATAGGAGGTCGAAATTTACTCATATAGAAGTGTCTGACCTGGAGAAGATTATGGAAATTAATAGAGGCTGGTGAAGCTTGCATTGACAGTGTGGGTGATTATGATGGGGTGACGTTACATAGACAGTGAGTCTTGCATGAAGCATTTCAAGAGTATCACAGGTATTGGAGTGGACTTTAAGAATCGGGAATGTTGCATGGGCCTGAGAGGATTATCGGTTCTGCACATATTTATATTTTCATTGAGACTGGAAGAGGTTACATCAATTGGGCACTTTGTAGGAGCTGTGCAGTTTTATGGAGATATAGAGGTTTGGATGGGTTGGATCAGTTTACATAATGAAGGACATTTTTAGAACAATGGCAGGTAATCGATAGTGAGGGTTGTGTGGCTTGAGAGCACACATTGAGGTTTTTTGGTTCGGGCAGAGATTAAATCAACAGCGGGTGCTCAGAAATTGTGACATTTTTGATGCATAAGGTGAGGTGAAGAGTCTGAACAAGATTACACAGATAATGAAACCTCGGCGGTTGATGCACATGCACTGACATGGTAAGTTGTCTTGGTCAGAGGTTCTTCCGGTGATAGGAACTGAAATCGAGAGTTTAGATGGAAAGGGAAGGGTGTCTTTGATGGAGAAGTTTACACTGACATAGTTCGTGATGAGAAAATCTGACAAGGTAACGAGGATTCTATAGATTAGAGGAGATTTCAAACTCGGAATTACAGGAACTGGAGGAGATTAGAACCATTGGGAGTTTTCTAGATTTGGGAAGATGTTCCGAGGAAATCAGTGTCGGGACTGGGGAGAGTTACAGTGATATAGTGCTACCGAGAGAAACTGACAGTCAAAAAGAAAGTTGACACAATTTGTGTCAAATTACACAGATATGCAAAATATTCAAAGAGTTGCAGGCAGGACTTGTGACTGTTCGTGCTATTCAGAATGCAAAGTAACAAGTTTTCTTCATTTCTCTATTCAGTTCATAAGGATTGTATCTAGTTACTCGGTTCCTCAGATGACATTGTGTGTTGTTGATATTGCTGCACTGTACTTGACACTGAAACTGAAGATTCCGTACTTAGTTAACTTTGCATATCATATTTCATTGTAAGTGGCGAGTTAAAAAAATTCAATCCACCCATTTGAGTACATGTGTCAATAAAGCGAATTCATTCATTAATTCACGTGAAAGTTACAGTAACATGAAGAATTCAAATGAAGAAGTGACATTCATAAGGACCTTTGTAATGACTGAAGACTTACACAGACAATACGTGTATAACAGATTCTTTACAGATTTAAGGAGAATAGTGGGAAACAGGCAATGTTCAAAAGGTAAGGATGGTTGACGGGGGAAGATGCGATGATACAGAGTGTTGCCAAGATTGGACGAGTTCGCAACGTTCACAAGGATTACAGGAACAGGAGGAGCATTGTTTCAGGATATGTTATAGAGGAGGTTATTTCGACACTGTATATTCGAGATATTGGAGATGATTACAGCAATTGTGAGGGCGGTGGAGGACCTAGTCGGTTACAGAGAAAAGGACATTTGTGAAGACTGTGTGAAGTTACAAATATTTAGGGATGCAGTGTCAGAAAGGGCTCTTCAGATTGACCAAGATTACAGGGAGAGAGAATTGTGTGTACGAGAAGAGATGTCATTAATCAATAGGATGTTACCCATTCACTCGTGGTTTTAGTGACTGCAGGAGGTGACAGAGTTAGGAAGGCTAATAGTAATGGTAGGAAATCAGAGAGACAGAGAGGATTTCAAAGTTTGGATGAGGTTAGACATCAAGGGAAGGGTCAATTATTTTCATCATGTCAGATAAAGTGAGGATTGCTTTGAAAGGCTCTCGTAACTGGATGGGTTTGTGCAGCTAAGGAGGTTTACAAGCATGGTAGAATTTAAAGTGAGTGAAAGGCTATCGGACAGGATTAGGGAGTGCTGCAGGGAAAGGAGAAGGTCACAGGAATATCATGGACTGTACCGACTGGTACCGACTGACAGGGGAGCTGATTGAGACATATAAGATTATTCAAGGATTGGACACTTTGGAGGCAGGAAGCATGTTTCCGGTAATGGGTGAGTCCCGAACCAGAGGGCACAGTTTAAAAATAAGGGGTAAGCCACATAGAAGAGAGTTGAGGAGAAACTCCTTCACACAGAGACTGTTGGGTGTGTGGAATGCTCTGCCCCAGAAGGCTGTGGAGGCCAAGTCTCTGGATACTTTCAAGAAATAGTTGGTTAGAACTCTCAAGGATAATGGATTCAAGAGTTATGGGGATAAGGCGGGAACAGCATAATGATTGAGGAAGACCGGTCATGATCGTAATGAATGACGGTGCTGTATCGAAGGATAGAATCCCCTCTCAGCCTTCTGAACTCAAGGGTATACAAGTCCAGTCACGACAATCTTTCATCGTAAGATAGTCCCCCCATTCCGGGAATTGACCTCGTGAAACTTCGCTGCACCCCCTCAATAGCCAGAATGTCTTTCCTCATATTTGGAGACCAAAACTGCACACAATATTCCAGACGCGGTCTCAACAGTGTGCTGTACAGCTGCAGAAAAACTTCTTTGTTTCTATACTCAATTTTCCTTTTCATGAAGGCCAGCATGCTATTAGCTTTCTTCACTGCCTGCTGTACCTGCATGCTTGCTTTCATTGACTGGTGTTCAAGAACACCTAGATCTCTTTTTACTGCCCCTTCACCTAACTTGACTCCATTTAGGTAGTAATCTGCTTTACTGTTCTTGTCACCAAAGTGGATAACCACACATTTATCCACATTAAACTGCATCTGTCCACTCACCTCGCCTGTCCATCTCACCCTTTAATCTCCTATAATCCTCCTCAAATTTCACCCTGTCACCCAGTTTTGTATCATCAGCAAATTTGCTAATATTACTTTTAATACCATCACCTGTATCATTAATGTATATTGTAAAAAGCTGCAGTCCCAGCACTGATCCCTGTGGTACCCCATTGGTCACCACCTGCCATTCCGAAAGGGAGGCGTTTATCAGTAATCTTTGTTTCCTGTCAGTCAACCAATTTTCAATCCATGTCAGTAATTTGCCCCCTAATACCATGCGCCCTAATTTTGCTCACAAACCTCCTATGTGGGACTTTATCAAAATCTTTCTGAAAGTCCAGGTACACTACACACACTGGATCTTCCTTGTTCATCTTCAGAGTTACACTCTCAAATAATTCCAGAAGATTAGTCAAGCATGATTTCCCCTTCATAAATCCATGCTGACTCTGACCTATCCTGTTACTGCTGTCCAGATGTGTCGTAATTTTATCCTTTATAATAGACTCCAGCATCTTTCCCACCACTGAGGTCAGACTAACTGGTCTATAATTCCCTGCTTGCTCTCTCCCTCCTTTCCTAAAAAGGACATCATTAGCCTTCCTCCAATCTGCAGGAACTGATCCTGAATCTACAGAACATTAGAAAAGGGTAACCAGTGCATCCATGATTTCTAGAGCCACCTCCTTCAATGCCCTGGAATGTAGACCACCAGGTCCTGGGGACTTATTAGACTTAAGACCTAACAGTCTCTCCAACACCATTTCCCGGCAAATATGAATTCCCGTCAGTCCAGGTCCTTCAGCCACTATTACGTCTCGATGATTGATTGTCTCTTCCCCAGTGAATACAAATCTGAACTACCAATTCAACTCTTCTGCCATTTCTTTTTTCTTCGTAATATATTCACCCGTTTCTGTCTTCAAGGATCTAATTTTAATCTTAAACATTTTTTCACTTTCACATACCTAAAAAAGCTTTTACTATCTTCTTTTATATTTTTGACCAGTTTACCTTCGCACCTCATTTTTTCTCTGCGTATTTCCTTCTTAGTTATCCTCTGTTGTTATTTAAAAGCTTCCCAGTCCTCCATTTTCCCACCCATCTTTGTTTGATTGTTGGGTATAATGCGCATCGTTTTGTAAGTTTCGAAGTCATAACAGAAAGAGGTAAGGATTGTGCAGAAGTAAATTGTCTGAATTTAGGAAGGCCACTTGTCAATAGTTTAACACTATTACTGGATATTCTTACCATCTTTCGACCACATCTGACAAACGTAGACTGGGATAATGGCGGGGGCGTTCTTCATCCCAAAGTTCGTCAATTTAACCTGATATATCCCATTTGGGGTTACAAATGCAGAACTTTCTTTCACAGTCTCTGATAAAGGTACTTGCCAGTAACCAAGCAGAAAGTCTAACTTAATGATGTAACTGGCTTATCTGAATTTCTCGGTATAGTCCTCCAATCTCGGAATTGGACATGAGTCGGACTCTGTAACGGCGTTGGCCTACTGATAAACTACACAGAATCGGGGAGTCCATGACATTTTGGAAATAAGAATATCGGCGAACTCCAATCATTATAGCTTGGTTCGATGATGTCCTCGTCGAGCATTACCTCCACCTCGTATTTGTACCTGTCGGGCTTTGAAACGATCAAGTTGATAGGGGTCTTGTTTTCTCTCGCTCTCTTACTCGCCTTCTGCCTCTCTCCAGGGCTCACAAACTCACTCGCTTGTTGCCTCCTTCTAGATGTCACTTGTTCATCGCCTACTTGACTGCTCCTCTCTCAAGTTTCGCCACTCTCCACCACCATCATTCCCGGTCTCACTCACTCACTCACTCGCCTGCTGCTTCCCTCCTGGTTTCGCTTCCTCACTCGAGAGCTGCGTCCCTCCTGGTGTCACTCTTTTGCTTGTTGTCTCCAAACAATTTCGCTCCCTACTTCCGAGTCGCACTTGCTCGCTCATTCTCATCAAGTTTCACTTGCTAGCTCCCTCCCACCGTCACAGTCTCCGTCGCTCCCTCTCTATCCCTGTCTCCTTCGTTCCTCTTGCTCTCTCCCACCATTTCACTTTCTACACCTCTCCTGCACTTCTTTGCCCACTCGCTCTCGATCGCTCGCTCACTCTCTCGGTCTCACTCATTTTCTCATTCTCTCCCACTCAGCTTGCTCGTTCCCTCCTACACACAATCACTCCCAGCCTCTCTCCTGGTCTCATTCACTCCTTCCCTTCCTTCTGGTCTTGTTCGTTCCACTCATGCTCTCCCACCCAGGCTAGCTTGCTTGATCAATCACTCTGACCCAGGCTCGCTTGCTCACACCCTCCCATTGTCATTCATTTGCTCGATCTATCTGTCCCAGCTCGTTCGCTTTCTCTGTCATCAATCTCCTTCCTGTGCTCAATTGTCCGATCGTTATTGCCGTCCACGGGTTACTCGAACCCTCCCTCTCAGTCTCCTTCCCTTGCTTGTTCTCTATCACCCAGGATAGTTCCTTCCCTCCCTCCCATTCTAACTCATTGGCTCCCGCTCACACACCCCAGCTTGCTTCCTCCCTCACTCCTGTTCTAACTCGTTCGCTCAGTCTCTCACTCACATGCTCGTTCGTTCGCTCGTTGTGTCCCACCCAGACTTATTCCCTACCTTCCGGTCTCACTCGTTCGCTTGCTCTCTTCCACACAGACTGCATAACTCCCTCTTTACAGGTCTAAAACGTTCGCTGGCCTCGTCCCTCCACCCCCACCACCAAGACCACCCCTGCTGATTGGCTCCATCCATCCGATTCTCACTCGTTCGTTCTCTCTACCATTCAGTTCCGTTCACTTCCTCCATCTTGGTCTCAGTCATTTGCTCGCTCTCCCCCACTCCTGTCTGCTAGCTCCCTCCATCCTGTTTTCATTCTTTTGCTCACATTCTCTTACCCAGGCTCGCTCACTCCTTCATGACCTCACTCATTCGTTCGCACCATCCCACACAGGCTTGCTCACTCCCTCGATCCTGGTTTCAATTACATTTTCATGCTTACCCACCCAGGCTTTCTCACACTCTCACTCCCAGGCTCACTCACTTCCATTCTTCCAATCTCGCACGGTTGCTCACTCACTTCCAACAGGCTCGTCCCCTCCCTCCATGTCTCACTCGTTCACTTGTTTACTTCCACACAGCCTCACACGTTCATTCCTTCTCGGTTTTCTTTGCTCACTAACGGTCTCCCATCCAAGCATGCTACCTCCCTCCTGTACCACTCGTTCGCTCGCTCTTTCCCACCCAGCCTTGCTCGACACTGCTCCTCTCCCACTTGTTTGCTCGCTCTGTCTCATCCAGGCTTACCTACGCTCTCACTCACTATCTCAGTCGTTTGGGCGCTCTATCCCACCCCCTGACTCTCTTTCTCCATCTCGCCCCTCTCTCTCTCTCTCTCTCTCTCGCCTACACGGTCTCACACACAAATTCTCTCGATTACAATCTCTCTCACTGACCTCCATTTGCTGCTCCCCTCTCTCCTCACCACTTATTCCTTGTTCAAAGTTTGTGACAAGATTTGTAGCTTGGGTGATCGTTGTTAGGGTTTTGTTCACCGAGCTGGGAATTTGAGTTTCAGACGTTTCGTCCCCTGTCTAGGTGACATGCTCAGTGCTTGGGAACCTCCTGTGAAGCGCTTCTGTGATATTTCCTCCGGCACTTATAATGGTGTGTATCTGCCGCTTCCGGTTGTCGGTTCCAGCTCTCCGCTGCAGTGGACAGTATATTGGGTCCAGGTCGATGTGTTTGATGATAGAATCTGTGGATGAGTGCCATGCCTCTGGGAACTCCCTGCCTGTTCTCTGTTTGGCTTGTCCTATAATAGTCGTGTTGACCCAGTCGAACTCATGTTGCTTGTCATCTGCGTGTGTGGTTACTAAGGATAGCTGGTCGTGTACTTTCATGACTAGTTGGTGTTCATTGATACGGATCGTTTGCTGTCTTCCTGTTTGTCCTATGTAGTTTTTTGTGCAGTCCTTGCATGGGATTCTGTACACTACATTGGTTTTGCTCATGCTCACTTATTCCTTGTCTCTCCCCCTTCCCATTCCTCTCTCCGTCTCCTCCCTCACTCTCTTCTCCTCCACTCTGTCTACCCCTCCTCTCCCTGAGCCTCTCTCTTTCTCTCTCCATACCTCACTTTCATCCGGTCTCAGACCTATCTTTCACCCCCTCCCCCTAACCTCACCTCCCTCTCTATCCCCCTCCTTGTCCCTGTCTCGGTCTCCCACCCTCTCTCTCGCTCTTCCAACGCTTCCATTCCCTTTCCCCTTCTCACTCTCTTTTCCCCATCCCTCTCCCTGTCTCCCTTTCCCTCGCACTATCACCGACCCTCCCTCTCTCTCCCGCCTCTCCCGACACTTCCCACTTTCCTCCCTCACTCTCCGTCTCCCTCTCTCCTATCCCTTTCCACTCTTTCTCTCCCATCGCTTCTTACTCTCTCTCTCCTATCCCTTGCCACTCTTTCTCTTCCCACTTCCCACAATACGTCTTCAGCCACTTCCTACTCTGTCTCTCAAATTCCCACGATTTCTCCTGCACAACTTTCCAGGCTGTCCCCCCACTTTCTCTCTCTCTTGCACTTGCCATTCTCTGAAACCCTGTTCCTACTCCTCCCTGTGTCACTGTCTGATGCTCTCCACGTCTCACTCTCTTTTCTCTCTCTCTCTCCCTGAGTCTTCTCTTTTTCCCGGTCTGACAGCCTATGTCTCTCTCTCACTTCTTGTCTCCCCCTCTCCGTCAGACACTCTCTCACCCATTCTGTCTGTCTCTCTCCCTCTCCGTCCATCTGAATTTCTCATTCGCCTTCCCCTTTTTCTCCCCCTATCGCTGACTCCTTTTTCTCTCTTTATTTTCCCTTCCTCCTCCATCCTTGCTTTCAACGAATCTACCTCCCTCTCTCAACCCGACACAAAGTATCTCGCTGGATCCAGGGACCTGAGGATGGGTGAAGAAGGTGGATGAGGTGGGGTGAGAGAAAGAGACAGAACGATACGTGGTGGCGTGTGAGATGAGGGAACATGTGCAAGGCATAGAGAGGAGGGAGAGAGAAAGAGACAGCAGGGCAGTGAGAAAGAAGATGAGAGGTGTGTGCGAGAGAGAGAGATGGGGTTGAAGTGAGCAAATGAATTTGAGACTGCGTAACAACTTGAGAGTGTGCAGAGAGAGAGATACAAAATGCGAAACGAGGAAGAAGAGAGGAGCCAAATGGAGACACAGGGGAATTGGAAGCAGATTCGTGAGAGCGAGAGGGAGAGAGATGGATGCTATTGAGCGTAGATGATGGAATGTGGTAGAGAGATGAATTCTGCTAAAGGCCAGGTTGGAGTCGGGGACTCAGATGGCAAATCATGGATGGAGTGCTTTAAACTGAACCCTTGACGTCAGGCATTGGTCCCATCCCTTTCCTGAGGACCAGGTTTTAGGACTTAGTCTGCCTCTCTTCAGCTCAGCTTCTTCACTACAAGCACCAAGAAACTATTTCGCTCACTCTGCTGCTCCACCCTTTTAATGCAAAATTTTATTGGTCACAAATTAATTTGATCAGTACAGTCAGTGGGATGGTACCTATTCTCACTGGCCCTTAAGTTGAGTGAAATATTAAACCGTATCCCTGTCATCTGCACCCCCACGCCCCCACCATGTGTGATAAGGTTGGTCAAACCAACCGTACCCTCAGTCTGTTATGAGAGCCACAGGCTATTTCGACGCTGAAACACTGGACTGAAATGAAAAACTACCGGATGGATTGATTAACATGTGAATTTGTTTGATTGATGATTTGGGGTAAAGGGATGTTTTAGTACATTCTTCAGCTGATGCATGAACTTCGTCTGTGTCACGGCATAAATTGCGGTGTTCGTGCAGCAACTGAGGAGCTGCAGCATGAAGCCCAATTCCTGCACAAACCAATGGAGGTCCACAGACCGATACCCAAGAAGAAACACGCGGTACCATAAAGAAAATACCATTAACGTTGACCATAACAAGTTGAAATTAGCCGAGATCAAAAACAGTAAAATGATGGATATGTTTCAATTTCTCATTTCTGTATCACACTGCACCGCCCCAATATTGTGAGCCTGGAGTCTCCTGCTGGCTCTGCTTGTCACTAAAATGTGTCTGCCGGTGGAAATATTGAGCAGCAGAATCAGGAGAAATGGAAGAGTCGGGGTTACAATATGATGGAGGAACTCCATTGTGACCCAGATACGAGATAATGCAACAGTGGCTATAAGCAAACAAAACCAAGGGGCGTTATTCAGCCAATACAGAGCTGTGAGCATAAAATACCAGAACATGTTTTTAAACAGCTCAGCACTGCCACTGCTCCCAGAACCACAGCCGCCATTTTCTCACTGCAATATTTACTTTTCAGCTTCTTGCAACAAATGGCCATAAACCTATCAAATGTGAAATTGACGGTGAACCAGACAGAACAGTCTGTGGATACAAAAGCAAGACAGCGTGGATATTACAAACGGGAATATCCCTCAGGAAATAAAAGTATTCACGATAAACAATGGGAATATGTCTCAGTTTCAGATCAAAGACAATAACCAGTCCATCCGCCGCTGCCATGGTCCCCAGGTAACGTCTCACGCATGGAGACAATCAACAATCTTTATGAAGCAGGACGTAGATCGTCAGGGCATAAAGAGTGAGGAAGGAAAAGAAACACATTATCCAGGAGCCGAGAGGCAAAGTGACCAGTTTGACTAAGGACCCAGTTAGATTTTCAAGTGTGTCACTGTGCTGAGTGATTTATTAAAATAATTGGAGCTGAAATGACAAATGTGAAGCTCTGAATTATTGACAAAATGTGTCATAAAACACAAGAAACCATTGCTCCCAAAATTCGTAGATACGCATCAACACGAACAGAATATTCACACACACTCGATCATTCGAGAGCAGGAACCGGTCACTTCTTTCCTGTTCCTCATACAGAGCAGAAAAACGTTGCTCTGCTGAAGGATTCTCTCCCAGGTCCTTGAAGACGAATGGAGGGTGGAAATTTCTTTCTTTTAATCTAAATTGTGGTCGATCCTCTCACGTGAAGAAATGCAAGTGCAGGAAAAACATGTTAACCCCTTTAACTGCTTAAGGGAGTTAGGAACAGTGTCTCCTTCTGCTTGGAACGGGATCAATTCCCTCATGATATTGTTGTTCAACTCACCAATATCTGCCCTTTCTCAAATAACGTCAGTTATAGAGTGTTCCGGGGAATGTCGTGTATAGAATGTTGCGGGGCATGTTGAGTTTTGCATGTTCTGGCGAATGTCGGGTCCAAAATGTTTGGTACAGAATGTTCTGAGGAATGTCAGTTCCCGAACGTTGGGTACAGAACGTTCCAGGGAATGGTGGTTATAGTTTGTTGATTACAGAAGGTTACTGGGAAAGTCAGTTCTAGATAGGTCTGGGGAATGTTGGGTACAGAATGTTGGTACAAATGTTCCAGGGAATGTCAGTTGCAGAATGTTGCTTGCAGAATGTTCTGGGGAGTGTCAGTTATACGATGTTCGGTATAGAATATCCCGGTCCTCGAAAAGCACAGCATGCCAGGCAGTTTCCAAGGAACAAGAGAATTGACGTTTCTGGCATAAGCCCTTCATCAGGGATGAGGCTTTTGGGCCGGGGGCTGAGAGATGAATGGGAGGGGTTGGGGTTGTGGCCACCTAGCTGGGAATGTGAATGGTGGATGAAGGTAAAGAAGAAGGTGATTGGTCAGAGGGAGCAATGATGGACAGGTCCATATGGGAGTGCCAAGTTGGAGGCGTGGAACTACGGTAATGTAGGGGAAGAGAAAACGAGGAAGCTTTTGAAATACACATATATCCAGTGAGGATTCAGTGACCCAATATCATGGGTTCCTCCGATAAATGTCGGGTGGTAACTGTTTGGCGGTGGAGGAGGCACGGTACTTGTTCTTGACTCTGCGGGAGGGGGATTTGAAGTATTCAGCCACGGGGCCATCTCGCGCTCACAGGAAAAGGTCGAACTTTACTAACACGTCCCACTCAGACCTCAAATTCACCTGAATCATCTGACAACTTCTCTCCCTTTCGTGGACTTCTCCATCATTATCTCTGTCGATCTACAGACTTATAATATAAGCCCACCAACTCCCACAGCTAAGGAGACGACACCTCTTCTCACCTGAACTCTTGTTAAAACGCCATCTCTTATTCCCAATTCCCCTGCTTCCGCCGGATCTGTTCCCAGGTAATCAATTTCACCTCAGAGAGTCATAGACCGTCTTCTATATCCACGAACGCAATTTACCTTCGCACATGATTGATGATGCCCTCCAGCGCATCTCCTCAACTTCAAGCAACACCACCTTTGAACCACACGCATCCCAATGCAACAGGGATAGATCCTCTTTTTCCTCACCTTCCACCGCACCAAACTTCACATACAAACCACCACCCTTTGCCACTTCCGCCACCTCCAAGCGGACCCCACCACCCAAGATACAGTTCCCTCCCCACCCCTACCAATGATCCGAAAAGACCATTCACTCTGAGATACCTTCATCAGGTCCACAACCCCACCAGTCAACATACCATTCCTGGAAGTTTACCCGGCCAGTGCAGGAAGTTCAAAATCTGCGCCCACACAACTCCCCTCATTTCGTCGATGGCCCCAAGGGATCCTTACACATCCGTCAGAACTTCACCTGTATGTCTACCAACATCACTTACTGGATCCGTTGCACCCGTTTTAGTCTCCTCTTCATACGGGAGAAGGGAGACGCCTTCTTGGAGTTCGTTCCAGTGAATATTCTGTCAATCCCATGCAAGTCCTGGGACTCCTTAACCGCCAAGCCATTACCCCCCGACGCCTGGAGTGGGTATGCCCCACATTCCGCCTTGGGACCCTTGCAACCACACAGGACAAATGTGCTTTACAACAGTGCCTCCATTCCCCCATTATCCCAGTCCCAAATCACCAACGCGCCATTGTCCTCTTGCTGTCCATCACTGTCCCCCATGACCTTTCACCTTCTCTCTCACCTTCATCCACCTATCGCTTTTCAAGTTAACTTCTCCCCAAGCCCGCCCTGTCCCATTTAACTCTCAGCGCCCACCCCGGCCTACAATTCGCATACGTGATGAAAGGATTATGCCCGAAACCTTGATTAATCTTCTCCTCGAATACTATCTGTCTTGCTGTGATTTTGCAGTGCCCCTCTCCCCACTCTGATCTCCAGCATCTACAGTCTTCATTTTCTCCTCCAGAATGTTCTGTAGAATATCACTTATGGTATTTCAGTTGCAGAATGTTGCAGGATATCTTCCCTAGCCACACTGGCACAATTTGCCATCGTTTCTTTCTTTACATTGATGACAGTATCGGTGCCACCTCATGCTCCGAAGTTGATCAGTCCATCAATTTCAACAACACCTTTCAACCTGACCACAAATTTAGCTTGATCGTCTCGGACAACTCATTTCCCTTCCTGGACCTCTCCATCTCCATCTGCAGTAATCTATTAAACATGGACATCTACTACAAACCCACGGATTCCCGCATCTACCTCGTCTACACCTTCCACATTTTCTCCAATAAAAACTACATTCATCATTCCAAGATTGTCTGCCTCCAACGCATTGGTTCCCAGTATTGCCAATTCCACCACAGAATATCACAGATGGTCTCTTTCTTCTATGGCATTTAACTCACACCCGTGGTCGACAGTGCCCTCCAGAAATCTCGTCGACTTCACGCACCTCCCTCTTTTAACTCCACCCCTCCCAAATGAAACAACGATATTACCCCCTCGTCTTCACTTTCCAGATCACCAACCTCTGCATACATCACACAATTCTCTGCCACTTCCAAAACCGAGAAACAGATCCCACCACCAAAGAAATGTTTCTCTCTCCACTACGATCAGCGTTCCAGACAGGCGGTTCGTCTGAGAATCCCTTGTCAGATTCATGCTCACATCTAGCCCATTGCCCACACACAGCACCTTCCCCTGCCATCGCTAAAGTGTTAAGAGTGCCAAGAGCTCCACCCTCAGCACCTGCAAGGCAACAAAGACGCTTCCACATTCAACAGAAATTTAACTGTATGTCCCCAATATCGTCTACTGTACATGTTGCATGCGATGTGGTTCCTTCTACATCGGGGAGTGAGGATGTCCACTTGCAGAATGTTTTTGGAACATCTCTGGGACCCATACTTGAACCAACCTCATCGTCCGTGAATGAAACTTCAATTCCCCATTGCACTCCACCAAGGTCATGCAGGTCCTGTGCCCTCTCCATCAGAAAACCAATCTTCCCGATACCTGGAGGATGAACGCCTCATCTTCCTCCTTCGGATCCTGCACTCACACGCGATCAGTGTGGATTTCGCCAGTTTTGACACTTGCCATCGCCCTCCCGCATTTTCCCACTCCCAATTCTCAAACTCGAAACCACCCTCTTCACCTGTCCATCGACTGTCCCATT
Organism: Hemiscyllium ocellatum; assembly: GCF_020745735.1. NCBI lineage: Eukaryota > Metazoa > Chordata > Chondrichthyes > Orectolobiformes > Hemiscylliidae > Hemiscyllium > Hemiscyllium ocellatum. Next base: position 15,572,514 of record NC_083421.1, read on the forward strand.
GATCTCATTCCACCCACCCTCTGACCTGTAAACCTCTGTCCCACCTTCATTTACATATTGCATTCTCAGCAACCATCCCCCCTCCGCCAATACCTCCCCGCTTCCATTTATCTCTCATCCCTCCGACACACAATTCTCATTCTAATGAAAAGTTTTTACCCAAATCGTCGTTAATCCTGATCCTCGTATGCTGCCTGTCGAGCTGCACTTTTTCAACACCACATTCCCAGACAGGAAATAATTTGACAACGTCAGACTCTCTGAAACAGACCTGGTAGATAATGTTTAAAGAAGCTCCATCACCATTCCTGAGTATATCCTCTCTGACCGGCAGGACACACACACCAGTCGTGGGGACACCATGGAGTGCAATCAGAAAAGTGGTTACCCTAGACTCCCCAACATTGATCCCAGAAGCCGGGATTTCTCATGGTAACACATCAGAAATGTGCATGGAAATCTGTTGCTGATGAATATCTATATCCCTCCATTGGACCATTCCACACCATCATTGATAACACAGTTTCCCCATGATATTTAAAACAATTCGGAGGAGGAACTGAAGGTGTCAAGGACACAGAAAGTATTCTTCCTATGGCACGTCACGATCCACCATCAAGAGTGTCTGAACAGGCCCACCCCTGACTGAGCAGGGCTAGGACTCAAATACACAGCAGCCAGACTGTGGGGAGTGATGGCTGAACCGAAAAGAGTGAAGCATTCTCACCAAACTATTTGTCACAGACGATATTTCCAGAAAATATTCTGCAGGACCAATCAGCACACAGTCCTGTCTGAGGGTAACTGTCGCCTCATATTGAGGATACTGCCCATTTTATTATATGGTGCTACATCCTGTGAAGTAGGACACACTTCTAAATGACCAAGCAAATGGAAACGGGGCATGCATGAGACAATGTGGGCCATCAGCAGTTGAATCATTAATGGCCTTCCCTCCATCATAGAGTCAGAATTGGCTGTTCACTGATGATTCCAAAACATTCAGCACCGTTTACAATTACACCTACAGTGAAGCAGGCTATTCATCCCATTAAGACTTTTAAGCGGGAACAGAAGTAGGGCATTCAGCCATTCAAGGCTGTTACTCAGAAATTGGAGCAGATCTTTTTAAACTTGAATACCTGTTACACAGGAAATGGAAAAGGGCATTCAGCATTTCAACGCTGCTATACAGGAATATGGGGAAGACTGGTTACTGAGCAGGAGGATATGATATGTCCGTGATAAGGAAGTCTTTATCAGTTTAACATATATTAATGACTGAAGTGCCACAAAGATATGTTCTGGCCTGAACTAATTGCAACTAACATCAACGTTTTTGATAAATGGATCAAATGCATTCTAATTCAGATAGGCAGTACCTAAAGTTATCAGGAGGAAGTAGAGTATGAGTAATTGAAAAGCAATGCAGAACGACGTGGCAGCTGGAATATAATAAGGGTGTCCGTGAGCATGTGAATTTTCAAGGAAGAATGATAAGCTATACATTACATAAATTGGATATATTACAGGATTTAGTGAAAGAGTGTGTGCTGGAGATTTGTTTCCGATCCATTCAGACATCTCCCTAATTATCTGCTCCGTGATGTTCCAGGTTACCCCGTTGCTCTCAATAGACACGGGAATTTTTGATGTGGTTCGTTGGCCGTAGGGGATTGGGAGGTGGAAGGCGTTTTCAACTGTGTACCAAGCGATCTGTCTTTATTCGAGAGACTATCCTTGCTTTTTCCATGGAGACCTGAAGACGATGAGACTAGCTGACTGCGTTTGAATGAAGAAACTGGCTGCTTGCAGGACAATTGGTCTTTAACAACATGGTATGCTGTGCGTTGTCACACTGTAGCATGAATGAAGCGAGAGATGGACAGTTCAATCACAAGAATGAGAACTGACGGTATTGCCAGATCAGCTGAATTTTTTTTTCATATCACAATCCATAATCCACTGCTGAGAACCATTAACCCAGGAAAGGTACTGTTCTGCACAGGTCACTGTGTGGATGACGCTCTGCTTCATCCAAGCAAGAAATATGCAGAAAGTGCATAGAACTGGGCAGACCCCGCCAGTGCATTGATCCACAAAACCGACAAGAAGTCTGACCAGCACGGGGGACTATCCAGACCACAATAGAACATTGATTCGTATACTGGGTCTAGACATCAGCCCAGGACTGGGAGCTATGCAAAGCAAAGAAGTGAATTGATATTTATATTTGAACTCGATATCTGTCTAGCAGTGGCAGCTATGCAGACCACAGCAGTACATTGATCTATAACCTCCGACTAGATACCTGCCCAGCAAGAGGAGATTTGGAGACCCCAATAATGCATTGATCTATGCACCCGGACTAGATATCTGTCCAGCACCTGGACCTTAGCAAATTCCACGACAGTGCATTGATCAATAAACCCACAAGGAACATTTGTCAAGCGTCGGGAGCTAGGAGATCACAGCGAGTGCATTGATCTATAAACACATATTAGATATATTAGCAGCATAGGGAGATATACAGACCACAACTATGCATCGATCAATAACCCCGGACTAGATATCGCCCCAGCACGGGGAACCATCCACACCACAGCAGAACATTGATCCAGAAAAAAGCTGACTAGATATCTGCCCAAAGGCAGAGCTAGCAGATCAAAGCAGTGAATTCATCTATATAACCGGACTATATATCTGTCCAGCACTGGGAGGTTTTCAGACCATAGCAGTACATTGATTAATAGCCTTGGATGAGATATCTGTGCAGCAAGGGGAGATAAGCAGACAACAGCACTGAATTTATCTACAAACCGTACCAGATAGCTGTCCAGATCGGGAGCAGTGCCGTTCACAACAGGGCAATGATCTGTGAACACAGACTAGATATCGGTCCAACAAAATGAGCTGTGCAGGGGACAGCAGGACAATTGAATCCAGCCACTCTGAGTGCAGAACTTTGAATGAATGTGAAATGAATGGCATTTCACTTACCGTAAATTTCAATGTTTTTTGATGCACCCTTCCAAATTATAGCATTGTAAATCCCTGAAACAAACCCAAAGGCAACCTCCTGGCTAACAATGGTCTAGTTCATCTCCTTCTGTTCATAGATCTGGGGCAGCATTGCAATGATAGAGTCACTGAGTCATAGAGATGTACAGCATGGAAACAGACCCTTTGGTCAAACCCGTCCATGCGAACCAGATATCCCAACCCAATCTAGTTCCACCTGCCAGCAACTGGCCCATATTCCTCCAAACACTTCCTAGTCATATACCCATTCAAATGCCTCTTAAATGTTGCAATTGTACTAGTTTCCACCACATTCTCTGGCAGCTCATTGCATACACATACCACCCTCTGCGTGAAAAAGTTGCCCCTTAGGTCTCTTTTATAGCTTTCCCCTCTCACCCTAAAACTATGCCCACGAGTTCTGAACTCCCCGAGCCCAGGGAAAAAAAACTTTGCCGATTTTTCTTATCCATACCCCTCATAATTCTGTGATCCTCTATAATGTCACCCCTCAGCCTCCGACGCTCCAGGGAAAACAGCCCCAGCCTGTTCAGCCTCTCCCTGTAGCTTACATCCTCTAACCCTGGCAACATCCTTGTAAATCCTTTCTGAAACCTTTCAACTTTCACAATATCTTTCCGATAGGAAGGAGACCAAGTTGCACGCAATATTACAACAGTGGCCTCACCAATGCCCTGTACAACCGCAACATGACCTCCCAACTCCTGTACTCAATACTTTGACCAATAAAGGAAAGCATACCATACGCCTTCTTCACTATCCTATCTACCTGCGACTCCACTTTCAAGGAGCTATGAAACTGCACTACAAGGTCTCTTTGTTCAGCAACACTCCATAGGACCTTAGCATTAAGTGTATAAGTCCTGCTATGATTTGCTTTCCCAAAATGCAGCACCTCGCATTTATCTGAATTAAACTCCATCTGCCACTTCTCAACCCATTGGCCCATCTGATCAAGATCCTTTTGTAATCTGAGGCAATCCTCTTCCACTACACCTCCAATTTTGGTGTCATCTGCAAACTTACTAACTGTACCTCTTATGGTCGCATTCAAATCATTTATGTTAATGACAAAAAGTTGAGAGGCCAGCACCGATCCTTGTGGCACGCCACTGGTCACATGCCTCCAGTCTGAAAAACAACCCTCTACCACCACATTCTGTCTTCTACATTTGAGCCAGTTCTGTATCCAAATGGCTGGTTCTCTCTGTATTCCATGAGATCTAGGCTGACAATGTGTTGCTGGAAAAGCGCAGCAGGTCAGCTAGCATCCAAAGAGCAGGGGAATCGATGTTTCGGGAATGAGCCCTTCTTCAGGAATTCCTGAAGAAGGGCTCATGCCCGAAACGTCTATTCGCCTGCTCTTTGGATACTACCTGACCTGCTGCGCTTTTCCAGCAACACATTTTCATCTTCCATGAGATCTAACCTTGCTAATCAATCTCCCATGGGGAGCCTTGTCGAACGCCTTATTGAAGTCCACATAGATCACATCTACTGCTCTGCCCTCATCAATCTTCTTTGTTCCTACATCAAAAATTCAATCAAGTTTGTGAAACATGATTTTCCACGCACAAATCCATGTTGACTATCCCGAATCCTTGCCTTTTCATATATATGTGCATCCTGTCCCTCAAGGTTCCCTCCAACAACTTGCCCACCACCGAGCTCAGGCTCACTGCTCTGTAGTTCCTTGGCTTGTCTTTACCACCCTTCTTAAACAGTGGCAACTCCTCGGATGCTGCCTGACCTGCTGTGCTTTTCCAACACCACTCTGATCTAAACACCGGTCTGGTCTCAAATTGGTCCTGGAGCGGTCTGCACACTAGGTCCCTTGAAATCTGGACACTGAGATGGTGCGTTGTTGATACTTGTTCCAGGGTCTTCTGGGGTCTCAGCCCAGTGTGGCCTGGTGCCTGGGTGCAAGGCAGTCTGGAGACGAGAGCTGATGAGGCCTGGAGACCGGGCCTGATGTGGCCTTGAGTCTGGGTCTAGTGCAGTCTGGAACCTCTGCCCGCTGTGATCGCTGGCCTTGAGCGAGTAGATTCTGGAGACTGAGCCCAGGGTGATATGGAGACTAAGCCCAGTGCTGACTGAAGACTAAGCCAGGTGAAGTCTGGAGACCCGTTCTGTTTTGGTCTGATGTCTTGGCATGGTGCGGTTTGGGGAATGGGCCAGGTGCAGTCTGGAGAACCTGACTGGCGCGGTATGGTTACTGGGGCTGGTGCCTTTTGGAGAGTAGAACTGGTATGGACTGGGGTCTTTGTCCAGTGCAGCATGGAGACTATGCCGGGGTGCTATGAAGTCTTGCTGCTGGCACAGATTGTCATAAAAGGTCTGGTAATCGAGTCCATTCTGTTTTTCCTTTTTGCCCACCTGATGGACTTTGATATATTACTCTGTCAATTTTGTACCAAATTCTTAAAACCTGTCCCTTGATTTCTTGCTCTAGGATGGCACTATAAGCGAAGACAATGCAAAATTTCCACTGCATTCATTAGAGAGGACGTGACAATGAAGCAAATTCAATTCAAATGTGCGATACTCGTTGTCTTTGATGCCGATTGGCAATTAAGATGCTGCTTGTGCTGTGGCCTGGGGCGGCCAGCAGACAGTGGTATTACATCACTTGAAAAAAGAGGGAAGAGGCAGACCTGGACAGAGAGTGAGGAGAGACATTTTGATACCTATTTCAATGGATTCACTCCAAAAACAACAGAAACCCAAAAACTCAGAGATGTGAATGCATCGATACACAGGTTAATGCAGCAAAGCCCATACACAAACTCAGAGATAAACACATAAAATCACCCCCACGACCAGCGCGTGTGCACGTACACACGCACACACACACACACACACACACGCACACACGCACACACAGAAAAAGCATACACACACAGGACATGCAGACATTTGGCCACTCATTTCTAACTTGCCATGTAATAAGATCATGGCTGATCTGATCTTGACCTCAACTTCATTTCCTTTTGGGGGAAAAATGTAGGGGATGTGGCTGAGCTGTTAGAGTGAGAGCACTTTAGGACCAATAACTAATTCTGTTTTTTTTTTAAATCGTTCTGGTAAAGGATAAGCCTGGCATAAGTTAACGTTATAAATAGGGGAAAGGCCCAGTTTGATGTTGTTAGGTAGAAAGTTTCAAAGGATGTTGTGGTCCTGTTCGCTGAGCTGGCAATTTGTAACGATATAACGATTTCAGGGAAGAATGTTTCTGTTAGTATAAAGGGCAATGCTGCCAGGAGTAGAGAACAGTACATGATATAGGATATTGAGGCTTTGGTCAAGGATAAAGAAGGAGTTCTATGTCAGGTGTCGGCAGCAGGGATCAAGGTAGTTTTTGAGCAAATGTGGTATAGGAATACACTTCAGAGGGAAATCAGGAGAACAAAAACAGGGTGTGATAAAGCTTTGTCTAATCAGGTTAATGAGAATTGAAAGTGATCCAACAAGTATATTAACGTCAAAGAGAAAATAAGGGGAGAATAGGGCACCTCAAAATTCAAGCAGCCATATATGTGTGGTTCCACAGGAGATTAATTAGGTTTCTTGTCGCATGTACTCGTATGTCGACAGTGACATGTTTACAAGTTGCCACAAGTGAAGCAATCTTACGTACAAAGGTAACCCCACACAGGTATAGAATGTTGGCACAATGTGGAAAAATAAAGAAAACAAATTTAAAATCTAAAACATCACAGATCCTGGTCAAAAGTGGAAAAATGTGGTGAACAGTTATACAAAACAGTCCATTAGCTCCTGGCCATGCTGTGTTCAACTTTCTTACAAGGATTCGAACTCCCCACACTTTACTTACTTAAAGCTTATTCTGGCTCGACGGTTAAGGTCCCACATGAGCATATCGTGTCAGTATTTACTGGACAAAAACATGGAAGCGAGAAAATTCATGGAAACAATAAAAAGTGATTTTTGAAATGAGGCCACATTACAGAAGTAATGCTGGAAATCGGAAAGATGTATAACCATAGATAAACAGCAGGGACCTGTTCAAGTGTATCCCGTATCATTGCCAGAGTCTGGTGAAGAATTTGCGGTGCGACGAGCTGAGATTTCTTTTTCTCATTCCTCACAGTTCTGCTGAAAGTCTACTCGATCCAAAACATTAATTCTGATTTCTGTTCCCAGATGCTGGCAGACCTGCTGATCTTTCCGACCACCTTCTGCCTATTTAAAGATGTACAGAATCTGCAGTTCTGTGATTTTATTACTTGTATTATTGACAACCATGGGTAAGGTGTCAGATGTCTGGATGACAGCTAACATTTAAGCATAATTTTCCGGAAGGAAACAAGAAAAATCCATCGAACTTCAGGCCAGCGCACCTGATGTCAGGCGTGTGTAAGTGTTTGCCTTCGTCTCTGAGAGGCAGGTTTTTCATGCATTTGGAAAGGCAATGATTGATTAGAGATAGCCAGCATGGCTTTCTTTGTGAGAAAACGTGCCTCACAACTAGACCTCAATATTTGATTTGATAACAAAGAAGCTAGATGAAGGTAAAGCAGCGCACGGTGTCGACGTGAACATCAGCGAAGCCCAACAAAGTTTTGCATGGTAGACTGGTTAACAAGTTACATCACAGGGGATCTCGAAAAGAGGAGCAAATCAGATACTAAATGGGCTTAGATTCGGGAACAGAGGGCGCTGGGAGAGATTTGGTTTCCAACTGCAGGCCTGTGATCAGTCGTGTGCCAAAAGAACCTGGCAGCTGTTGCTCATTGATTATGTAAATGGTTTGGATGACAATATCAAAACCATGGATAGTAAGTTTGCAGTCGAAATCAACCTTGCTGCAAAAGTGGGCAGTGAAGACGGTTACATAAGAGAAAAAAAATCTTGTTCAACCGGATCATTAGGCCAAGGAATAGCGGATGGAGCTAATTGCAGATAACTGTGAGGTATTGTATTGTCTTAGACAAACCAGGGCAGTATTTACACGTTTACCAGTAAGATCCTATGGCATGTTTTCGAACAGAAAGAACCAGGGTGCAGGTACAAATTGTAGTTGCAGCTAGACAGGGCAATAAAGAAGGCGTTAGGAAAGCGAAACTTCATCAGACAGAATGTGCAGTATAGGTTGTGGGACAACATGTTATGGCTGTGTAAATGAATCATAAGGCGACAGTTGGAGTACTGAGTACAATTCTTGTCGTCGCCCTATAGGAAGGATGTTATAATGGTTCTGTTCGCTGAGCTGGGAATTTGTGTTGTCGACGTTTTTTCCCCTGTCTAGGTGACTTCCTCAGTGCTTGCGAGCCTCCTGTGAAGCGCTTCTGTGATGTTTCCTCCGGCATTTACACTGATTTGGACCGACTGATTCTGGATGTCAGTTCCAGCTATCGCTGCAGTGACTAGTATATTGGATCCAGGTCGATGTGCTTATTAATTCAATCTGTTAATGAGTGCCATGCCTCTATGAATTCCCTAGCTGTTCTCTGTTTGGCTTGTCCTAGAATAGTAGTGTTGTCCCAGTAGAATTCAGGTTGCTTTTCATCTGCGTGTGTGACTACGAACGGTAGTTGGTCAAATCATTTCGTGGCTAGTTTGCGTTCATGGATGTGGACTGTTAGCTGTCTTTCTGTTTGTCCTATGTAGTGTTTTATGCAGTCCTTGCATGGGAGTTTGCACACTACATTGGTTTTGCTCATGCTGGGTATCGGGTCCTTCGTCCTGGTGGGTTGTTGCCTGAGAATGACTATTGGTTTGTGTGCTGTTATGAGTTCGAGTGGTCGCAGTAGTCTGGCTGTCAGTTCAGAAATGTTTTTGATGTATGGTAGTGTGGATAGTCCTTTGGGTTGTGGCATGTCCTCATTCCGTTGTCTTTCCCTTAGGCATCTGTTGATGAAATTGCGAGGGTATCCATTTTTGGAGAATACATTGTATAGGTGTTCTTCTTCCTCTTTTTGCAGTTCTGGTGTACTGCAGTGTGTTGTGGCCATTTTGAACAGTGTCTTGATGCAACTTATAATGTGTGCGTTCTGGTGGTTACTTTCGTAGTTTAGGACTTGGTCTGCGTGTGTACCTTTGTGGTGAAACTTCCGTTCGGTGTTCTCTGTACTATCACGTCTGGAAATGAGAGTTAGTTGTCCTTTACTTCCTCTCTAACGAATCGGATTCCTGTGAGTGATCCGATGTGTGTTCTCTATTTCTGTGTTTTTTAATGATTACAAAGGTATCATCTACATATCTGATCCAGAGTTTGGGTTGAATTTGCAATAAGACTGTTTGTTCTAACCTTTGCATTACCGCTTCTGCTTTGTGTCCAGTGATGGGTGACCCTATGGGTGTGCCGATGATTTGTTCATATATTTGGTTGTTGAATGCGAAGTGTATGGTGGGGCACAAGTCCAGTAGTTTGAGTATGCAGTCTTTGTTGATACGTTCCCCGTCTGTTGTCTATTTCGTATGTCCAGCAGGTTGGCTATTGTTTCTCTGGCTAGGGTTTTGTCGATAGAAGTGAACAGTGCCGTTACATCTAATGAGACTATAGTTTCTTCCTTGTCTATGTGTATATTTCGGATGATGTCCAAGAATTCCTGTGTTGACTTATAGAGTTTCTGGATCAGCTGATCAGGTGTTTTACTTTCTGCTGTAATTCTTTAGCTAGTTTGTATGATGGTGTCCCTGGTAGTGATACTATGGGTCTGAGTGGGGGTCTGGTTTGTGCACATTAGGTAGTCCATGTAATCTGAGGGTGTTGTTGCTTTCAGGTTTGATTCTCTGTAGGTCATACCAGGTTATCTGTCCTTTTTTTGCAGGTTCCTCTGTGTGTTGTTTATCCTATTGGTGAACTGTGGGGTGGGGCCAAACTCCCTCTTTTGATAGGTGTTGGTATCTGCAAGTAGTTGTGCTTTTTGGATGTAGTCTGCTTTGTCCAGTATGACCGTCATTCTGCCTTTGTCTGCTGGTAGTATGATTATGTTCTTATCTTTTCTTAGTGCTTTTAGTGTTTCCCTCTCCTTGGTGTTTGTCTTTTCCTTGTTATCAGGGGTACAATACTTTGTCTCACTGTTTGTTGTGTCTCTTATGTCAATCCATTGTTTCTGAGTATGCATTCTAGTGCTGCTAGGAAGTCTGCTGCCATGGCATCCCTGTGGTTGTAGTTGAGTCCCTTGGCCAGTATTGTTCTTTCCGTGTCTGTGAGCTGTCTGTAGGAAAGGTTTCTTATCCAGGAGTGTGTTGTGATGTCCTCTCTAATGTGTGTTAGTTTGGCCTTTTTTTTCTTTTAGTGCCTTTTTTGCGGTGTGTGGTCCTGTTCTGTACTATGCTGATCGCCTGTTCTATGGTCCAGGTCCATTCCTGATTGGTGGTTTTTGAAATTAACGATTTTTGGCGTGCAATTTCTTGTCTGTATTTGTGTAGTCTGGTGTGTGCGTCTGTAATCATTACCTGGATCATCTGTAATCCGTTCTGTCTGGCTGTGTCCCTGGCTTATGGGTTGTTGTCTGGTGATCTGTATCTGACACATGGTGGAAGGATTCGATTCTTTCGGCATTCGTGAAGGAACTGGAGTTGTTCGTAAGTGGCACTTTGGCGGTTGGCACAGGATTCCCATTTCCTGGCTTGTCTTAGCGTCTGTCGCCTGTAGGTGTTCAAATTTGGGGGAATATACTGTCCACTGCAGCGAACACCTGGAACTGACAACTGGAAGCGACAGGTACAAATCACTATAAATTCCGGAGGAAACATCACAGAAGCGCTTCACAGGAGGCTCCCAAGCACTGAGGATGTCATCTAGGCAGAGGACGAAATGTCAGCATCACAAATTCCCAGCTACAAATCTTCTCCCAAACTTTGAAGGATGTTATCAATTGGAAAGGAGACAAAAATATTTAAAATTACGTGATGAGGACTGGAGGGTTGTACATATATTGATGGGCTGTAATTTTGTTCTCATTGCTTCGGATGCTGAGGGTTGACCTTGCAGATTGTTATCAAATCATGAGGGGCATGGATAGGATGAATAGCTACGGACTTTTCCCCAGGGTGGGGGTGTCCATAACCAGAGAGGACAGGTTTAAGGTGAGATGGAAGAAATTTAAAAGAGATGTAAGGGACAGCTGTTTCTCACAAAGGTTGGTGTGTATATGTAACGAGAGGTCAGAGGATGTAGTACGGGGACTACAATTGCTACATTTAAATGGCAGTTGAATGAGGGCATGCATAGGAAACGTCAGGTGGGTTATTTGCCTAAGGAAAAAAAATAAAACTAGTTCAGTTCAGCAAATCTGATGAGCATGGATGATTTGGGCCGAGGGGTCTGTTTGCACATTGCATGATGCTGTGAGTCTGTGACTGTATAACTCCTCTTTCACGTCTAAATTTTCAATGCACTCACCTCATTTGCAGGTCAAAAATCCTCTGTAAATGTTTTCAAAGATCTAACTCTCTGAAATTTACTAAATCGAGTCTTCCTGACATTGATGTGGTAATGAAGACCACAGCATCAGCAGCAGAATTATATTCAAACACACTCTGTCGCTTTTTATTAGGGATATTGCCTCAGTCTACCATTATCATCAAGCCGATCCATGATCCAACGGCAGTGTTACTGAACATAGCATGATCACAAGTATGTACGCTGCAACTTGATGACGACTCGTTAATGCTATCACACTTGACTGGTAACATTCCACAAAGCAGAACAGACATCTGATAGAGAAGGCACAAAGATCCCAAGTCCAACAATCCTATCAAATCCAGTCATAAATGGTGATGAGTCATTAAACAACTCACTGGAGGAATGGCCTCACAAACACTCCCATGCTAAATAAAGGAAAATCCCTGTACATCAGTATAATAGACAAGGATGTAGCTAATGCACCATCCTCAGCCAGAAGTGTTGAGTCGATGATCAACTTTACCTTCGTCATGATGTCCACAGAATCACAGATTCCAGCCTTCAACAAATCGATCCGCTTCCGGTGACACCAAGAAACAGCTGAACACAGTAGATACGACAAAGAAATTGGGTACGACTACCATTCCTGCACTAAGAATGAAAACTTGTTTGCACAACAAGTCGTGTCCGTCGTGTGGCTGTTTTATTCTAGCTGCAACTCTGACATCTCTCGAACAATGTGGGAAATTACTCAACTATGTCCCGTCCCGTATTAGGATAATTACAACCTAATCAATTACCTCCCCTCAATCTAATCACCACAGTCAAATGTGTGGGTGTTCTTTTTGACAGAGCTGTCAAGCAGCACAGAAATAACATGCTCAGTGTGATTTCCGACAGGTCTCCACGTGGAGGTGATGCTGTTGTGGAAATATCACTCAGTGACTAAGCCAGATAAGGCTGATGTACTGGCAGCTGGCGGAAGTTTAAAACAATTAATAAAACATCGAGATCTAAAATCAATAACAGTGACTGTAAGCAACTGCTCCATGGTTTTAGAGGATGAATCTGGACAGAACACTCGGCACCAGCCTCCCTTTTAGAAAAAGAAATGGGAACCACAGTCTTGCAGAAAAGTCCTTCCAAACATTTGAGAGCTTGTGAAAACATTTTCAAAGCTTTCCCATAGACTGCTCCGAAACATCGTGAAAGGAGTAGGTCATTCAAAACAATGAACCTTCCCCATTCTAGTTCATTAAAGATAATCTCCTCAATCCCCTTTTCCCACAATCTGTACACATTTCTTAATGTGATAGACCTTGGGAAATATAAAATAGGAACTGCACTAATACCTTTTCTCCGTTAGATTTTCGACCCAACCCATGACAATTATATCTGATCCACTATCTCCACAGTGAACACCTGCTCTCTCCCTATCCACTTAGTGTCTCGAAATGCCTTGGCTTCCTCAACTTTGCATTGCAAAAAATTCCACAGTGCACCAGTCTCCGAGGACTGATGTTTATTCTTATATCAATGCAGATGGGTTTTTTCTATCTAATTCTGTCATCCCACTATTTAGGCGTCCCAGCCAGAGGAATTATCATCCCTGCTTCAAATCTCTCTCGACCAGTCTTCATCGAGCTCAACACTCACTTTCCCAATCTCCATGTGATACAGGTCCTGGCAACCCAAACTCTGCTTCCACATCAAGCCTGTCTTCCCAGAGATCAATATGGTTATCATTCGCTATATATCCTCAATGTCATATTTGTCCTGTATTAGGTCAGGAGAACAAAACTGCACATAATACGGCAAAATGTTCGAGATGGGGTCTCACCATGGTCTGTGCCACGACAGTAAGACACCATTATTCCAGTACACAATTCCCATGAAATTAAAAGACAACACACCATTTATTTCCCTAAATGCTTTATACCTCTGAAATATTGTTTTCAGTAACTGGTGTACAGTGAGATTAAACTATTTTTCAGTATTATAGCTATCCACTTGTTGGGTTCATGTCAGCATGCCAAAGCCATTCCCATTATTGACTCCTGGCTTCAAAATTCACTGCCCTGCATGAACCTTGGAGATCTGCGCAGAAGGAAACAACAAAAAGTCCATTTTTAGGGTAACGTTTTTCAACTATTCACTTTTACAATGGGAGACTGCCATGCTATTTTCCCACAAACGTGCACAACGTCACATCTACCCACATCGACCTTCATCTGCCACGTGTTTGCACATTCATTTCTCTTGTCTCAATCACATTGGAGCGTTTTCTCATTCTCCTCACCCACTCACAATCACACATATTTCAGCGCCGTCTGCGTCTTGGAAATATTGTGTTTGATTCCCTCAATGAAATTCTTGATATGTATTGGGAATAGCGGGGCCCCAAGTACAGATTCTTATGATACCCGATGTGCCTGAAAGTAAAAGAAAAACTTTGCATCATTCCCACTCACTCTTTCGTGCCAGCCGTTCGCTTCTAAAACAATATCCATTTAGGAGGCTCAATTCCACAAGATTTGATTTTGTACACTCGGATTGACACTTTACTGATATCCTTTCAGAAAACCAGATGTGTTGCATCGATTCATTCTTCATACTTTATCTCCCAGTCAGTTTCTCAAGCATGATTCCCATTTCATAAATCTATGTTGTGGTTCTGTTCGCCGAGCTGGGAGTTTTTGTTGCAAACGTTTCATCCCCTTTCTAGGTGACATCTTCAGTGCTTGGGAGCCTCCTGTGAAGCGCTTCTGTGCTGTTTCCTCCGGCATTTATACTGGTTTGAATCTGCCGCTTCCGGTTGTCAGTTGCTGTCAGCTGCAGTGGCTGGTATATAGGGACAAGTGGATGTGTCTGTTGATAGAAAGGGACGAAACGTTTGCAACCAAAACTCCAAGCTCGGCGAACAGAACCACAAGAACGAGCACCCGAGCTACAAATCTTCTCACAAACTTTAAATCATAAATCTATGTTAGCGTTCAGTTCGAATAATTCCTTCAGAATCATCTCTTTACGAATTTCATTCTATTACTTTTTATTCACCAGACTTGAAATTCCTATTACTACTGAGAAGACATTCTTTAAATTGTGTTTCTGCTGTGAAAACAGAACTGAAGTAGTTGTTTCATAGTTCTTCCATTTCTGTTTTCTCCATTCTCTAGTTTTAGATTGTAAGGAGACTGGGTAAAAACAATGACTGCAGATGCTGGAAACCAGATTCTGGATCAGTGGTGCTGGAAGAGCACTGCAGTTCAGGCAGCATCCAACGAGCAGCGAAATACTCCTGATGAATGGCTTTTGCCTGTAAGGAGACTGCTCTTGTTCACTTTTAGATTTCGCACTGACATACTTTTAGAAGCTCTAACAGTTCACTCAAAGTAACCTTTTCAATTTTTTTTTTCAGTAACCCAGGAATTCCTGCCTAAAGTTGCTCAATGATTGGCATTTCACAGCCATACAATCACAGCATCATAGACTCTGTACCATCAGAAATACAGCATGGTCTACCTAAATCCTAATTTCCTACATCGGATCCGTCGCTGGGAATTTTCTGGCACTTCAATGGCTTGTCCAAATCCTTTTTAACGTTTGTGTGGCTACCTGTGAAACTCGTCTCTCAGGAAGGACATTCCAAACCCCCAAAACCCTCTCCGTGAAAAGCAATCCTCAAATTCTATGTAATGCACAATCCTTTCACGTGAATAGTGTGCTCCCTTGTTATTAGAACTTTTACAAGTAGGATCAGCTGTTGTCAGTCCACCCTGCCAATGCTGCTCGTTATCTTATCCTTCTGAATCACGTTGCCCTCAGCTTTCTCCATTTCAATGTATACATTTTGAGCTTAACTAATCCTCTCTTCATGATTGATATGTTTCACCCCAGGGAATATCATGGTGAAACTAACCTGCATCCCCTCCAATACAATCACACCCTTCCAGTAAAGTGGTTCAAGTGTTGCAGACAGCATTCCATCTTTGACATAAACTATGCCCTGTTTCGCTCACATTACGTCCACCATAATGAATGAACACTACTCCTACCGTCCCAACGGCTTTCTTAACTAACCTCATGACCTGTCCAGTCACATTCCGGGATCTGTGGAGATGCACTCTATAAGCTTCCTGGTGTGCTGTATTCATCGAGTAGCCCCCCTGCCTGTTTACTTCTTCCAAAGTGCATCACCTCATATTTGTCGGGTTACATTCCAGCTGTCTTTGACCTGACCATCTGACCATTCCATCCATATATTGTTGTAACATAAGATCTTCCACCGCACTGTGAAACATCCAACAATATTTGTGTCAAACGCAAAGATACGTATTGAACACCTCACCCCTCAGCATTCAACTCTATATCATTTACGACTCCCGGAAGTATAGAGGGACACTGCACTGATCATTCTGATAGATTGATCTCCACCCCATCTACCAACAGCCTTCTACCACCACCCTCTGCTTTCTGCCACTGAGACTATGTTGTTTGCAACTTGCTAAATTACCCCGATACTGTGAAATTTTAAACACTTTGTTAGGTTCCATGTGAAGCGTTTACAAAGGCCTTGCTGAAAAGCATATAAACGAACTCCTCAAAAAAGCAGTACTCTTTTAGATATGACATCTATCTCATACATTCATGCTGACTCTCCCTGATCAAACATTGTGTCAATAAATGGAGATGAATTTTCTGTATTCCTTTATTCTCCAACAGTTTCTATAACACTGATCGCATGTTCACTGGCCTGTAGTTCGCAGGCATATCTTCACAACCATTTCTGTAATGTGGAACCACAATAACTCTTCTCCAACTGTTTTAGACTGAAGGTATTGTGGCTGCTGTCGGGGTGGTGACGAATATGACATTCAGTGCAGAATCACACACCAACTGCATTGCATTAATATCCTGAGGGTTTGATCAAAACTGGACCTCGCTGTCTCTCTAAATCGCCGTGCGGAATGGGAGTGGGGTGGATGGGCGTAACGTCCTCAGAGACACTTAAACTATCCAAAATCATGCATCCTGACTGAAATAGAAGTCATGGAATTTATCACCTTCCCCTTGTCTGTTTAGAATATAATGAATGATTGTCCATCCGCTCAAAGTTCAATATAATCACATCTTATTATCTCACAACGCTACAGATCAACCTACACTCGTCCCTCCTGATGCCGTCATCTCAGGAATTAGTCTGGTGGAACTCCTGTTCACTCTCGAAGTGATAAGGAGATCACTCCCTATAAAGTAGAGAAAATCTGTCCACTATACCCCAAGTACTGCCTCAACAACACTCTCGGGTTTGATCACAATCATTCACTTCCCTCACTTAGCTGGCTCCCTTCCTTTAGTGTGACACAGGAAACCATTATAATGCATTGCCACTGATGTGGAAGTTAAACATCCTTACATCTGTAGATCAGTATCAATAAAGCCAGTGCCAGAGGTGTCTATCAAGATGGACATCATTCCCGGGAGAGATTTAATCACAAATAATACATCTAAAACAGTGAATGGCTGCCCTACCTAAATGGAAATCATCTGCAGGAATATGGGATACAGGCAGAGGAAGGGAGTTATCTTTCCTTTTGTTCTGCCCTCACAGGATGTGTGCAGTTCTGGTCAGGCCAGCATGTTATGCCTATATTGCAGTGAGTGGCTGTTCAGCTGTTCCACAGGACAGTAAAGTAAAAACACCTTGCTGTAGGTTTGCAGCTACACAGAGAGCTGACCAGGGAAGGATAACACATTGCTTTCTCTAATAGGTTTGAGGCAAGCCCATATCAACAGATTATTATTCTGTGGCTCTAGATTATGAGCCAATGATGTGACCACCATACACTGTCTTCCAACGTTTCAGATTCTGTGCAGAGAACAAGTTAAACATCTGAAGTGCAATTATTTTGCAATGGAAACGTGGTAAGAAGGGACTTGAAACAACTGTATCCGGAATTAACAAAGGCACAGACGATGGTTTATTCAGGAGTTGCTCTGAGGCTGAAGAGGAGATTGGGACAATGTAATGGTGGTACTGGACAGGATTGGTATGTGGGGAGGATATGTAGATGTAAACTCTGCAGGAGAAAATTAATCTAGGAGGTTGCGAACAGTCTGTTTTGTCTTCGCATATTGGTGAGTAATTTGTAAATAGTAATTTGCTAGTTATAACTTCTATGGAATGCAATCTTTGATTGGAACTGAAAATGTTGACTTACACCTTTCCATATTTTACATATCATAAGTATCAATTCAGTTCAGACCGTTGCATTAAACACATGAAGTGACTTATCAGAACACCAACGATAGCAAAAATAGGATAGCAATCTGCTTGAATAACCATCAGTACATCTTCAATCCGCGATGCTAATGATATCCAAGGCTGGGAAAGCAGTAAAGACCAGTAAAAACTCTTGTCCATTGTTGGAACATTCCAGTCTAATGTTCTCAGATTTTGATCCAACCTTCCCCTCTCTCTGAAACTGCTGATCCCTGTTACTGCTGTCAGTGATACTCCCACTCATACTATGGGATAAAATACTGAAGGCATTCCCTTATCGATAGAAGAGAAAAAATCTCTAGGGATGCATAGGATCCATGGAGACCCACATAATCACAATCGCTGAACAAATAGCTCCAGTTAACCCCTTTGGATTCAATACTATTTTATTAAAATTCCAATTAACTTTGAACACTTATGCATTCTGGGTGTGATATGTGAGTGTGACTGAAGGAAACAATGTTGGAGATGGCAGATTGATTTGGTGTAATTATTCATTCTACCTTGGATATGGAAGTAATGCCAGAGTTTTAACGGAACATAAACATGTTTCTCTTCTCATAAATAGAGAAATAAATCTTGTAACTGATCGGGCATGGCAAAATCAGCAAAATAGTGAGACAACATCTATCACCCATGATCCAATGACAAAATGTGCAATAGACAATGTGGGTTTATAACAAACAAATGACATGGATATATTAACAAGGAATTGTACGTGACAAACACAATTCAGATTGTTATTCCAGGATCAGAGAGGACAGGTGAGTAATGCTGTTGATGTTATTGATGTTAAGGAACTGAGATGAAGAATCATTCACTGGACTTCAATTACATTGTGATTATGAAATTGGGGAAAAGACAGAAGATGGAGAGGACGGGGTGGGGGTGCATGGCTGTTCAGGCTGGGAGGAGGGACAGTGAAGTTCCCTAATCACCAGTATTGGAGCTTTACTCTTTATTAATCATATGAAGTGCAGATTCAAGGATACATCTCCAATGAGGAATTAGCAGAGACAATATTAATGAAATGCTTTTATGCAATACAAAATAAAGGGACAAAATGATTTCCTGTACAGAGCAAAATGTGCAAAGTACAATGAGATAAGGTTGTTAAAATGCACTCTTGATATGGAGCGATATAAATTGAAATGCGGGTTACAAAACTATGGAAGTGGTGTGCAATATTAGTCAATCATTATTATACTCAGGCCTAGTCTCTCAGACAGTGTCGAAGTGGGGTGGGGATGTGGTGTTTATCACTTTCTGCTGTTCTTGGCACAGTCTGTTTCTAAAAAAAATCTGCTTTCTCCTTGGAACCAATCTATTGGCCTAATGGGTTCTGCTTATCTTTCAGTAACCCAACTCTGTGATATTATTGGAAATAAATAATTGGAATGACAGCTGGTATCAGCATAGTGCTTACTGGGTATGGCTCCCAGACAAAGGGCTTGTATTCTAGAGGAATTTCTAAACAAAACATCTAACATCTGTCTGTAAAATTCAATCTATCTAACGCCCCCCTCATCTAACACCTCCTGCTCTCCCACTCAGTCAGTCGCTCCCCTTTCAATCGTCTCTCAGTTTATCTCCCTTCACTTTCTCTCTCTCTGTTTATTTCTCTCACATGCCATCTATCTCCACACACTCCCTCTATCTCCAATTGTGCATTTGGAGAGCTTGTGACTCCACGATGGGCTGAATGGCCTCCATCTATGCTATAATTCTTCTGAAGTTCTCTGAACCACAATAAATACTATCGCTGCCTGGACAGACATGCTGGTCCGGTGACAAGTACAGCGCACAATTACCCATTATCTCTTCCTGTTCTTCTCTGATGTGCACCAGCCTTGCAATGTCTGTTCAAACAAAACAGACTGAATGAAATTCGAGCAGTCGAGAGTATCTTCATGAGTGTGTATTTCAATCAGGATTTAATGAAAGATGAGATTCCAGAATACCATAAGCAATGATTGAAAAACTGCAACATAAGGAATGGCAGCTGAGTACAACATATGGTTCCAAGTAGGCCTCATGGTATTACCAATAGATTATCAATCCAGAAAAATCAGCTCTTGCTCTGTGGACCCAGCATCGAATCCCGCCCCTGCAGAAGGTGAAAATTCAATAATTTAAAGGTACCTCTGGAATTAAGAATCTCCTGATGAGAATGAAATCAAAGCCGATTCTCAGAAAAATCTATCTGGTTCACTATTATCCTGCAATGAAGGAATCTTCCATCCACACTGGTCTGGCTGACATGCAACTACAGACCCAAAGCAATGTCATTGACTCTCAGTCGCCCTCTGAAATGGTCTAGTGAGCCATTCAATTGTACCAATCCCTACAATCTTTCAAAGAAATGAAACCGGCTAGACCACCTGGCATCAAACTGTGCACCGGAAAAGTCAACAGTTGAACCTGCAATGTCCTCCTAACTAACATCTGAGGGCTTGTGTCAAAATTGGGACAACTGCCTTAGAGACAATTCAATCAACAGCCTGACATATTCATACTCAAGGAATCATACATTACAGTTGTAACCCAGTACCACTATCACCATCTCTGGATTTGTCCTGTCCCAAAGGCAGCACTGATCCAGGAGAGGAGGCAGCTCAGTGTGACACGGTAGGGAGTTAGTTATTCTGCAAGATCCCAAAAATGACAACGGACCCCATGGCTTTAGGTAAAATATGGACAAACAAGCCTGTTATCGTTTACCATGTAACGTCATTCTTCAGCTAAATCCTTCAGTACTCTTCCATATTAAACAAACTTGGAGAAAGCACTGATTGCCCAAAGTGTATTCTGGCTGGGGGATTTCAAAGTCGACCACCAAGAGTAATTTGGCAGCAGTACTACTGATCGCGCTGGCCGGGTCCTACTAGATTGGGTCTGCAGAAAGTGATGAGGGAACAAACGAGAGGGAAAAACATACCTGACCTCATCCTTACTAGTGTGCCAACTGCAGATGCATCCGTCCATGACAGTATCAGTAAAAGTGACGACCGTGCTGTCCTTGTGGAGATAAAGTCTCATGGTCACATTGCGAATAAACTCTCTTGTTTTGTATGGCACTGTCATCATGCTAAATGGCACAGACTTCGAAAAGATCTAGCAACTCAAGACTGAGCATCCATATGACACTGTGGATCGTCAATAGCAGCAGACTTGCACTCCAGCACAATCTGTAATGTCATGGCCTGGCATATCCCACACTCAACCATTACCGTCTAGCCAGAGAATCAACTCTCGCTCAATGGAGAAGGGCATGCCAGGAGCAGAAACTGACATATATGAAGGTAAAATGTTAATCTGATGAAGTTACCAAACAAAACTAATTGCATGCCAAATAGCATAAACAGCGAGGGACAGACAGAGGTAAGCGATCCCATAATCAATGCATCAGACTTAAGCTCTGCAGTCCTGCTAATCTGATCATGGATAGTGGTGAACGATTAAACAACTCACCGGAGTAGGAGTCTCCACAAATATCCCCGTCCTCAATGACGGAAGAACCCAGAACATGAGTGCAAAAGATAAGGCTTAAGCGTTTGCAGCAATCTTCAATCAGAAGTTTCGAGTGAATGATGTATCTCGGCATTCTCCAGTGGTCCCTATCATTACAGATAACAGTCTTCAGCAAATTCGATTAAGTGATATCATGAAACGGTTGAAGGCACTGGATACTGCAAAGGCTATGGGCACTGAGAACATGCTGGCAATAATCCTGCAGACTTGTGCTCCGGAATTTCCCGCTCCCCTCGCCAAGCTGCTCCAATTCAGTTACAAACCAACAATGGGCAAAACTGCTCAAGCATGTTCTGTACATATAACGCAAGATAAATCAACCCAGCCAAATGCAGCCTCATCAGTGTACTCTCCATCATCAGTAAAGTGATGGAAGGTGTTATCAACATTATTATCAAGCAGCATCTGCTCAGCAATAACTTGCTCATTGACGGCCAGTTTGGGTTCCACTGCGGCCACTCAGCTCCTGACCTCATCCCAGTCTTGATTTAAACATGGAATAAATAGCTGAATTCCAGCCCTTTGACGTCAAGGTTGCGTTCTTTCAAATGTGGCATCAAGGAACTCGAGCAAAAAGGTTATTGCGAGCAAGTACTTCATTATTGGAGTCATAACCTGACAAATAGAAAAGCTGTCATTGTTGTTGAAGGTCAGTCATCTCAGTTCCAGTACATCTCTGCAGTAGTCACTCAGGATAATGTGGATGTAGGTTTGTCCATGAACTGGAATGTTCATTTTCAGACGTTTCATCACCATACTAGGTAACACCTTTACTGACCCTCCGGATGAAACCTTGATCCAAACATCTTCAGCTGCTTCATCGATGACCTTCTCTCCATAGAATTTCAGATGTGGGGATATTCTACAATGACTTCACAATGTTCAGCACCATTCACATGTGCTCAGGTAAGGAAGAAGTCTATGCCCAAATGCAATAAGATCTGGACAATGTCCAGACTTGGGCTGACAAGTGGTAAGTAATATTCACATCACAACAAATGCCAGACAATGACCATCACCATTAAGAGACAATACAACCATTTGGTATTCAGCAGCATATTTGTCACTAATTTACCCTGCCTCCCGATCAATATCCTTGGGGTTGTCATTGACCTGAAACTCAACTGGACTTAGCAGATCAGAGGCTAGGAATACTTTGTGAGTAATTCACCTCCTGAATTCCCAAAGCCTGTCCACCATCTACAAGGCACAAGTCAGGATGTGATGGAATGCTCCCCACTTGCCAGAATGAGCACAGCCCTAACAACACTAAAGAAGCTTGACGCCATCCAGGACAAAGCAGCCCAATTGATTGGCACCACTTCCACAAGCATTCATTCTCTCCTCCTTTAGAGGGTGTTCAGTGTTCGAAGACTTATTGTTGCTGAGTGCTGTGATAAATTGAACCTGTTTGTTAAATTCAACAAAAATTCGTGTAATAAGATCATTCCTTCGAAAATACCAGACTGACAATGACAATCATCGTAGAGACAATGTACTCCCACCAGATGAGGCTCACAGATAGCAGCTCATATTCAAAATATTAATGGACTACTATCCGACACTGAATCCTCCCACCGTCCATATCACAGGGGTTACCATTGACCAAAACATGAAGTCAAATCAACATACAAATACAAGGGTTACAAAAGCCGGTCAGAGACTTACAATTCTGCCCTGAATAATAGACAATATGACCAGGTGGCATGAGATATAGCAATAGATTTAGGACATTCAGCCCATCCCTTCACTCTGCAACTGTGCTATTTAGTCATAGTCTCTATGACGAGTAGAAATATCTTCGACACGCTGACTGTATCAGCCTTTGCAGTAATCGATCAGTTTCAATCAGATTCCTCCCCTCCTATTCTTCGAAAATCCATGGACACAGAGCCCTCAACTGCTGCCCATATAACAAGGTGTCATCCCCAGGATGGATCACTTCCAACATAGCTCATTACATTCTCAGCAGTATATCTCCTCTCTTGTATTCTAGCTCTCTGGAAATGAATGCTACCATTGCATTAGCTTTCCTAACTGCCAACTGAACCTGCACAATAACCATAAGATAGGACAAGTGCTTCAAAATCCTTATGTGCTTCAGATTTAATGTATCATATTAGAACATAGTGTCTGCCTCCATTCCACCTACCAAAGTGCATAATCTCGCACGTTACCATACTGTGTCCCATCAGCAAAGTGTTTTCCCACAGTCCTAAATTGTACAAGCTTTATCGCAGGCTCCCCACTTCCTCAATATCACCTGCCCATCCAACCTTCATTGTATCATCTGCAGACCTAGCAAAAATTCCCTCAGGTCCTTCGTCCATGTGGTTCTTGTATGAGACATTTCCTGACTCCCGAAGGACTGTTCACCATCTAAAAGGACAACACTCCAGTTGTTCATTCCATTCAGGTTAATGTAGTGGACTGATTGGAATTATAACTGTAAAATCTTCACTCCCTGCGCCACTAACACTCAGTAGGAGCACACGCTTGCCCCCTTTTGTTGTGAATTTACCCCATTATGGTGACACAGGACTTGATTAGATTAGATTAGAATACTTACAGTTTGGAAACAGGCCCTTCGGCCTAACAAGTCCATGCCTTCCCGACGAAGCGCAATCCACCCAGACCAATTCCACTACATTTACCCCTTCACCTAGTTCTCAGGGAAATACATAACAGAAGAGTGGATGATGTTTTTTTCAAAGCATCTGCTGATTGTATTGGACAGGTTTGTCCCACAAGGAAGGGATAGTAGACTGAAAGAACCTTGGGTGACAAGGGATGTGAATTATCTAGTCAAGATGAAGAAGGAAGCTGACTTAAGTTTGAGGAGGTCAGGATCAGGCAGGGATCGAGAGGGTTACAAGGAAGCCAGGAAGGAACTGAAGAATGGACTGAGGAGGGATAAAAGGGGACACAAAAAAGCTTTAGCGAGTAGGAATAAGTAAAATCCAAAAGTGTTCTACACTTTCGTGGCCAGAGTGAGAGTAGGGCCGATCGGGGATAGTGGAGGGAATTTGTGCCTGGAGTTGGAAGAGCACAATCCCAGTCTATTGATGTCACTCTGTTTCGTCACTAACTGTGCGGTGCTCACACCAACCAATGTCATTGTATGTTGTGGTTCTGTTCGCCGAGCTGGAAGTTTTTGTTGCAAACGTTTCGTCCCCTAGCTAGGCGACATCATCAGTGCTTTGGAGCCTCCTGCGAAGCGCTTCTTTGATGTTTCTTCCGGTATTTATAGTGGTCTGTCCTTGCCACTTCCGGCTGTCAGTTTCAGCTGTCCGCTGTAGTGGTTGGTATATTGGGTCCAGGTCGATGTGTTTGTTGATGGAGTTTGTGGATGACTGCCATGCCTCTAGGAATTCCCTGGCTGTTTTCTGTCTGGCTTGCCCTATGATAGTAGTGTTGTCCCAGTCGAATTCGTGTTGCTTGTTGTCTGCGTGTGTGGCTACTAGGGATAGCTGGTCGTGTTGTTTCGTGGCTAGTTGATGTTCATGTATGCGGATTGTTAGCTGTCTTCCTGTTTGTCCTATATAGTGTTTTGTGCAGTCCTTTCATGGTATTTTGTACACTACATTTGTTTTGCTCATGTTGGGTATCGGGTCCTTCGTTCTAGTAAGTTGTTGTCTGAGCGTGGCTGTTGGTTTGTGTGCCGTTATGAGTCCTAAGGGTTGCAGTAGTCTGGCTGTCAGTTCTGAAACGCTCCTGATGTATGGTAGTGTGGCTAGTCCTTTTGGTTGTGGCATGTCCTCGTTCCGTGGTCTTTCTCTAAGGCATCTGTTGATGAAGTTGCGCGGGTATCCGTTTTTGGTGAATACCTTGTATAGATGTTCCTCTTCTTCTTTTTGCAGATCTGGTGTACTGCAGTGTGTTGTGGCCCTTTTGAATAGCTAGGGGACGAAACTTTTGCAACAAAAACTTCCAGCTCGGCGAACTGAACCACAACAACAAACACCCGAGCTACAAATCTTCGCACAAACTTTGAATGTCATTGTACATTGACGATGACGGAGGGAGGTGGGGGAGGGAATGACTATGATGAATGACTTTGTGACTGCCAGGCTGAAACCTACTCCGACAGCCTCGGATGTACCTGTGCATACTGTGACAGCTGCAGGCATGAACAGTCTTTCTGTGAGTCAAGTCAAGAAAATTGATGGGACTGGTCGGTAGTCTGGGATGAGCACTCATATCCTGTGTGGACAAAGTGGCAGAGATAATTACATACATCTTCAGGTTCCCCCTTCTGAAGCCAAAATCGCAGCCTGCTTCCAGAAAGCTCATGCAAAGTTCCTTAATGATTACCACCCAGTGGCTCCGACCTCAATAAATATGAAGTGATTCAAGTGGCTGGTTATGGCCCACTGCACCTCCAGTCTCCCAGCCAGCTCATATCCCCAATAGATTGTTTACTCATGCAATGGTTCCAAAATGGATGCCATATCCCGAATTCTGCACTCATCCCTGGGACATCTGGACGACAAAGACACCCACACCAGACTGCTGCTCATTGAGTATAGCTTCAACTTCGACATCAATATCCCCTCCATACTGATCGAAAAACTCAATGACCATCGTCTTATCTCCTCCCTCTGCAACTGGAACCTCAATTTTCTGATCCACAACCCACTATCAGTGAAGATAGGTAACTGAACCTCCTCCACAAAAGTACTCAATACTGGACTTCCATAAGGATATATCCTCAGCCCCTAATATACTCCCCATACACCCACGGCTGTGTCTCAACCGCCTACTGTACTCCCCATACACCCACGGCCGTGCCCTCAGCCCCCTAGTGTACTCCCTTTACACCCACGGCTGTGTCCTCAGTTGCCTAATGTACGCTGTGTGCACCCACTGCTGTGTCCTCTGCTCCCCACTGTACCCCTTGTACACCAACGGGTATGGTCTAGTCCTCCTGCTGTACTCCTTGTACACCCACGGCTGTTTTGCCAAATTCCAAACAAATGCCAGCTACAAGATCGCTGCTTACAACATCATAGCAGGACACATATCCAACAATGAAGAGTCAGAATATAGAACAGAGATAGAGATTTTGGTGGTGTGGTGTAATGGCAATAACTTCTCATTAAACTCGGCAAAAGTAAGGAAATGATGTTTGAATTCAGAAATCCACGAGGGGAACACACTCTCATTTACATCGATGGTTGAGAGAGTAACTAGCATCAAATTCCTCGGAGTGACGGTAATTGACAACCTTTCCTGCCTTCCTACATAGGTCTGACAGTCAAGTAGGTTCAACAATGCCTCTCATTCCTCACGTGGCTAAGGAAATTCAGCAGGCACGACTTCTACAAATGCACCATTGAGAGTGTACTGTCCGGGTGCATAACGGCCTGGTATGGCAACTGCTCTGCTGAGGACGGTCACAAACCACAGAAGATTGGGTGCACAGCCCAGACCATCACGGACTCCAACCTTCCAACCATTAACCCAATTTACACGGCTCTTTGCACAGAAAGGCTGCTAGCATCTATCCCAGATTACTGAGGGAAGTGAGGAAGGAAATAGTTGGGGCCTTAACAGATATCTTTATAGCTTCCTTAAACACAGATGAGGTCCCGGAGGACTGGAGAATAGCTCATTCCTTTGTTTAGGAAGGGTAGCAGGGATATTCCAGCTACTTATAGAGCGGAGAACGTGACGTCAGGGGTAGGGAAGTTGCTGGAGAAGATATTGAGTGAGACGATCTATTCTCATTTGGAAAAAAAGTCGGCTTATCAGTGATAGGCAACATGGTCTTGTGTGGGGAAGGTAATGTCTTAACAACTTCGTAGAATTCTTTGATAAAGTGACAATGCGTATTGATGAGGGAAGATCTGTAGTTGGTATATACATTTACTTCAACAAGGCGTTTGATAAGATATCCCATGTTAGGGTTATGGAGAAAATGAGATCGCATGGATTCCAGGGTGCGCTCGCTACGTGGATAAAGAAGTGGCTGGGCAACAGGAGACAGAGAGTAGTGGGAAAGAGATTTTGTAAACTGGAGAATTGTGACCAGTGCACAGGGATCTGTGCTGGGACCACTGTTATTTATGATGCAAATAAATGATTTGGAGGAAAGTATTGGTGGTCTGATTAGCAAGTTTGCAGATGACACTAAGATTAATGAAGAGGGAGATAGTGAAATGGACTATTAGAGTGTACAGCAGAAAATAGATAGATTGGAGAGTTGGGCACAGAAATTGCAGATAAACTTCAATCTGTTCTAAGGGAGGTGATGCATATTGGAAGATCAAATTCAAGAGTAACTATACAATATGCGTTAACCCCCTGGGGAAAATTGATGTGCAGAGAGATCCAGATGTTCAGGTCTATTGTTCCCTGAAAGTGGCAATGCAGGCCAGTGGAGTAGTCAGGAAGGTATATGGCATGCTTTCCCTCATTGGATGGGGTATTGAGTACAAGAGTTGGCAGGTCATGTCACGGTTGTATAAGACTTTAGTTCAGCCTCATTTGGAATATTGCATCCAGTTCTGGTCGCCACATTACCAAAAAGATGTGGATACTTTGGAGAGCGTGCAGAGGACATTCACCATGATATTGTCTGGTATGAAGGACACTAGCAGTGAAGAGAGTTTGATTAGTCTATGATTATTTTCATTCGAAAGACGAAGTTTGACAGATGACCTGATTGAACTCTACAAAAGCATGAAGGTGTAGATAGGATGGATATTAAGAAGCCGTTTCCCGAGTTGGGATTCAATTATCAATGCTCAAGAGTTCAAATTGAGAGGGGGAAATTTTAGTGGAGATATGCATGGAACGTTCTTTACACAGAGTGTGGTGGGTGCCTGGAATGCGTTTCCAGCGGAGGTGGTAGAGGTGGGTGCGATAGCATCTCTTAAGATTTTTTTCTGGACAGATACATGAATGGGCAGGGCGAAAAGGGGTACAGACCCTCAGAAAAGAGGCGACAGGTTTAGGCAGTGGATCTGGATCGGCACAGGCTTGGAGGGCCGAAGGGCCTCTTCCTGTTATGTAATTTTCTCTGTTCTTTGTTCTAACATTACCACAGAAGCATTACACCCCAGTAATTAACTCCTAATACCTCTTCCATCAGCTAGACGATATAGACGCTTGAACACACGCAGGAGCAAGTTCAGGAACACCTTCTTCCCAGCTGTTGTCAGACTGATGAATGGACTCGCTAATCTCAGATAATGCTGATCTTGTTCATGTTGATCTTGGCCAGCACATGTGCTGTGCAATGTAACCTAATGCTTCTCAGACATGTTATACATCCATTGTTCTGTACATCCTTGCTGACTATCAAGTGCCTGTACACCTTGGTACAGGTGAAATTAAATTCTCACCTCCCTCTCTCCAGCTCCCTATGATCCTCACTCCCACTTCCCTGCGGTCCACACCTCCAGCTTCTCCCGATCCCCAGCCCCAGCTCCATGTGATACCCACTACAACTCCCCATATCCCTTGTCCCTCATTGTTTCTCTCTCTCTGTTTCTCTCTTTTTTCCTTTTCTCTGCTTTATGTTTCTATCCCTGAAATTACTCTCTCCGCTTCTCCCTGTTCGTTTGACTGTTTCCTTGTTTTGATTCCTTAATCTCTTTGAGTGACTCTCCTCTTGTTTCTCTCGCTGTGTCATCCCTGTCCTTCCTTCCCTGTCTATCTCTATTTCCCTCGTTGTGGTGGTGATGGCATCGCTATTTATTTGAAGCAGTTGATGGTTCATTGGTTCGATGTTAGCAATATAATAAACTCAATTGAGTTTAGGTAATGCCGACAGCATTTAAACTTATTGATTACATTTCAATTGTTGTGAAAGTAGCAAACAGAACGTGGGTATCCATTTAACAGACAATTATTACGTCTAACTACTTTGGAACTGCCTGTCTTCCAGTTTTCCGTATACTTGGAGAAAGAGGACTGCAGATGCTGGAGACCAGAGTTGAAAAAATGTGTTGCTGACAAAACACAGTGGCCAGGCAGCATCCGAGGGGCAGAAGAGTTAACGTTTCAGACATAAGCCCTTCTTCAGGAATGAGGCTGGTGTGCCAAGCGGGCTGAGATAAAAGGTAGGGGCGAGGAAATTTGGGGGAGGGGGGGTTGGGAATACGATAGGTGTAAGGAGGTGAGGGTGAGGGTGATAGGTCAGAGAGGGGATGGGGCGGAGAGGTCGGGAGAAAATTGCAGGTCAAGAGGGCGGTGTTGAATCCGAGAGTTGGGGCTGAGATAAGGTGGGGAAGGGTAAATGAGGAAGCTGGAGAAATCTACATTCATCCCGTGTGGTTGGACGGTTCCTAGGCGGAAGATGAGGGGGTCTTCCTCCAGGCGTCGTGTGGTCAGTGTCTGGCGTTGGAGCAGGCCAAGGACCTGCATGTCCTTGGTGGAGTGGGAGGGGGAGTTAAAGTGTTCAGCCATGGGGCAGTTGGGTTGGTTGGTGCGGGTTCCCAGACGTGTTCCCTGAAACGTTCTGCAAGTAGGTGGACTGTCTCCCCAATGTAGAGGAGACCATATCGGGTGAAGCGGATACAGTAAATGATGTGTGTGGAGGTGCAGGTGAATTTGTGGCAGATACTAGCAACTGAAAGCATTCTATTCGAGTGCATAATTGTCTGACTTGGCAACTGCTCTGCCCAGGGCTATAAGAAACTACAGAAAGTTGTGTGCACAGCCCAGACCATCACGGAAGCCAACATCCCATCCATGGACTCCATTTATACTTCTCATTGTCGCAGTAAGTCTACAACATCAAAGATCTATCCCACCAATAATGATCTCCTGCAAACTCTTCAGTCAGGCAGAAGTTACAGAGTCTGGAAAAGTTGCACCATCAAGTTCAGGAACACCTTCTTCTTTTGTGTTATTATGCTGATGAATCTACCTCTCTAACTTCAAATAATATCAAACATGTTAACATCGATCTTGTTTTGCTCACTAGCTGTGCGGCTGTAACCTTCTATACCTCACTCTGTCTAAGTACACTATGATCTATGTTTGCTTGTTTATTATCATATGCCTGCACTACTCGCAAAACAAAACCTT
The DNA here is from genome assembly GCF_020745735.1 of Hemiscyllium ocellatum. NCBI lineage: Eukaryota > Metazoa > Chordata > Chondrichthyes > Orectolobiformes > Hemiscylliidae > Hemiscyllium > Hemiscyllium ocellatum. The sequence continues at coordinate 15,602,786 of NC_083421.1, forward strand.
CTACTGTACATGGGACAAAAATAAATCAAATCAATTCAGATCAAGCACGTAAACTGCAGTGGCTCAAGGGCTTCTCAGGGACAACTAGGAAAGTGGAATACTGCTGGCCCAGCCAGTGAAACCCATATCCCATTAGTGAGTGTAAGAAATTGACCACGCTCAGAGAAGGCAGACACGGGAGACAACTCACTTTAATCATGGTGTTAGACATATACAGGTTTCCCTCACAGTCTGAAAGTGGAGTGTTCCTACAAAATCTTTTGTAAGCCAAAATGGCGTAAAGTGAAGGATCATTAGTTTTTATGGGGAAAAATCGCCTTTCTTTGTAACAGTGAAAATCAGTGAAAATCAGCATTTACTAATGTAGGTCTTTTGCGAAAGTGAAGTGCCGTAAAGTGAAGTTTTGCAAAACCTCAGATACCTATACCTACATGGACATGATATTCAGGAAGATGGAAAAAGGTAATAAATAAATGAGGTGAACCTTGCATTTGATTTCTATCCCAGCTGATCAACATTCCACTTGTTTACTCTTTTCCTATCTCTCTCTTTCTCTATCGATTCAACTCACTCCTACTCCCCTTCAAAGCAGACTTCCCTGTCACCAGCATTAATCACACTATTTTCCAGCTGTTTTCAGTTCTGAAAGGTTCCCCAGCACTTTCTGTCTTTTTGCGTGCCTTCTTGTTTCTAATTTCAGATCTCCAGCATCTTTCTTTATTTCATTTAACCTTAAATTTTATTATTTCATGGGATGTTGGCATCGCTGCCAAGAATGGCATTTGTTAACCAGCACTAATTCCCCTAACTCTGAGGCCATTCCACAAGCAAATATAAAGTCAAACACATTATTATGGGTCTGAAGTCACATTAACTCAGACCATGCAATCACGTTAGATTTCTTTACTGAAGGACATCAGTGAAAAGGTAGATTTTTAGTCAACATGTTAGTTTCATGGTTGTTTTTCGAGAAATTCTTAGCATTTTTATTTAGGTTCTGCCGTCAGCTGTGGTCAGACTTGAAACAAATCTCTTGAAACAATGCCTTTTGTTCAATTAGCTTTGCTTCTGAATTACCCATCCAGCGAAATTCCTAATCTGACACATTGTCCTAACAGTGAAAAAAACGTTAGACACAAGAACAATTTTGTGATTGAAATATTTGTAAATGGAAAAGTGGCCAAAAGAGAGGTTGAACCATCATGCTTGAATTTTACCATGGTGCAGAGAATGATTTATTCAGCAACAGCACTGATGCAGAGATGAAGGTTGGGGATATTACGAGAGGGAGTGGACAGGTTTGGTAGCAGAGAGAATACGAGGCACAAATCAGTTCAGCGCAAATAGAGATCTCGAGGTTGTGAACAGTTTTGTTTGCAAATGTTCATGAGGGAGTGGTCTGCAATTCATGGGTAATGAATGGAGACTGCAATTTAAACTGAAGGCAATAGTTTCTTCCTTTGACAAATATAGATAACAGAAATTACAAGGATGTTCACAATGATTTATGGGATTAATGAATGGACAGAGATAGAGAACACCAATAATAGCGAGGATAGGATAGTAGCACCCCTATCCCCTATCCCCGCCCCGAATAATCATCAGCACAGATAATATCCGATATGTTAGAAATTCCCAATGGGGGGAATCGTGATAAGATCCAAGAAAAATACTCCTCTCAATTGTTGTAATGCTCCAATCCATTATTCTCAGATTCAGATCTGTCCTCTTCCTGTCTGTGCAGATGCTGATCTCTGTTACTGTTGGAGCTGATGCATCTGCTGCTACACTGGGATAGCGCACTGAGTGAAGCCCCTCACCAATAGGAGAGGGAAACCCTTCAGTGACACAGTTACAGTGCATGGAGACTGACATCAATCACAGTCACAGAACAAATAATTCTAGCTTTCAATACAGCACATTCAGTTCACGATATAACTGGACTGGACTGGATGTTGACATTACTGGCTATTGGTCACATCTCCCATCACCAATTGCTCGAGTGAGGTGTTTTGTAAGGGAAAATGATGGATGTTTTCTTTTCAAAGGCTGAAGTAGTTTGCTCTGTTGTCCGTTTTCAATGCTGTCACTATCTTTCCCCAAATCACGGCCCCATCCACAAAATAAATACAATCAGGGTGTTATTAGTGTGCTGATCTCTCGTCCAAGGAACAAACGCTAGCGAACAGAATGTCACCGGGCACAGTTGGCCTGAACATAGACAGTATGGACTGTATTGACTTATCTGGATGTTCCTCTCACCGCTCTAATAAGGCAACTTTGGAACTTTCATACAGAATACGGTTCAGTGATTTATTTATATAAATTGACAAAAATCTTAATACAGGGAGAAAGTGAGGACTGCAGATGCTGGAGATCAGACCTGAAAAATGTGTTGCTGGGAAAAGCGCAGCAGGTCAGGCAGCATCCAAGGAACAGGAAAATCAACGTTACGGGCATAAGCCCTTTTTCAGGAATGAGGAGGGTGTGACAAGCAGACTAACATAAAAGGTAGGGAGGAAGGACTTGGGGGAGGGTCGTTGGAAATGCGATGGGTGGAAGGAGGTTATGGTAAGGGTGATAGGCCGGAGAGGGGCTGGGGGCGGAGAGATCAGGAAGAAGATTGCAGGTCAAGAAGGCGGAGATGAGACTGAGGGTTGGGACTGAGAAAAGGTGGGGGGGGGGGGGAAATGTGGGGGTGGAGAAATCTGTATTCATTCCTTGTGGTTGGAGGGTTCCTAGACGGAATATGAGGCGCTCTTCCTCCAGCGCCGTGTTGCCATGGTCTGGCGATGGAGGAGGCCAACGACCTGCATGTCCTTGGCGGAGTGTGAGGGGGAGTTAAACAAGTAGGCGGCCTGAATCCCCAATGTCCGCAAGTAGGCGGCCTGTGGAACAGTCCATCTTCCACAGCCATACTGACACCACCACCCCTCCAGCTTTTCCTCCGCTACATCGATGACTGTATTGGCGCTACCTCGTGCTCCCACGAGAAGGTTGAACAGTTCATCCACTTTACTAACACTTTCCACCTCAAATTTGATGAACCGTCTCAGACTCCTCCTTCCCCTTCATAGACATCTCCATTTCTATCACGGACGACTGACTCAACACAGACGTTTACTATAAACCGACTTACTTACACAGCTACCTAGATTACACCTCCTTCCACCATTCCCCCCGTAAAAACGTCATCCCATATTCCCAATTCCTTCGCCTTCGCCGCATTATCTCCCGGGAGGACCAATTCCTATATTGAACAACCCAAATGGCCTCCTTCTTCAAAGACCGCAATTTCCCCTCAGGCGTGATTGACGATGCTCTCCACCACATCTCCTCCACTTCACGCTCCTCCACCATTGAACCACGCCCCTCCAATCGTCACCAGGACAGAACCCCACTGGTGCTCACCTACCACCCAACCAACCTCCAGACACATCGCATCATTCTTCATCATTTCCGTCACCTCCAAACAGACCCCTCAACCAAGGATATATTTCCCTCCCCACCCTTTCAGCATTCTGGAAAGAACACTCCCTCCACGACTCCCTCGTCAGATCCAAACCATCCACCAACCCAAACTCCACTCCTGCAACCTTCCCCTGCAACCGCAAGAAAAGCAAAATCTGTGCTCACACCTCTCCCCTCACTTCCCTCCAACGCCCGAAGGGATCGTACCATATCCATCAGAAATTCACCTGCACCTACACACACGTCATTTAATGCATCCGCTGCACCCGATGTGGCATCCTATACATTAGGGAGACAGGCCGCCTACTTGCAGAACATTTCAGAAAGCACCTCTGGGACACCCGCACCAACCAACCCAACAACCCCGTGGCTGAACACTTTAACTCCCCCTCCCATTCCGCAAAGGACATGCCGGTACTTGGCCTCCTCCATCGCCAGACCATGGCAACACGACGCCTGGAGAAAGAGCGCCTCACCTTCTGCCTAGGAACCCTCCATATACAAGGGATGAATCCAGATTTCTCCAGTATTCTCATTCCTCCTCCCCCCATATTTTCTCAGTCCCAACCCTCAAACTCAGCACCGCCTTCTTGACCTGTAATCTTCTTCACGACCTCTACGTCCCCACCCCCTCTCCGGCCTATCACCCTCACCGTAACCTCCTTCTACCTATCATATTCCCAACGCCCCACCCCCACGTCCCTCTTCCCCACCTTTTATCTTAGCCTGTTTGACACAGCCTCCTGATTCCTGAAGAAGGGCTTATGCCCAAAACGTCGATTCTCCTGTTCCTTTGATGCTGCCTGACCTGCTGCGCTTTTCCAGCAACAGATTTTTAAACATCTTAATACAGTTTTATTTGCTGTAAAGTAGTAATTTTTTCGCTTTTTTGACTCAGTCTAAAACCAAAAGTGATAAGTAAAATGTACTTATTCACTAAGACCTATGAATTAATGAGTTAGGTTCGAATGAATACAATATTGCCTAGGAGATAGAACAGAATGGGGCAGTGGTTGTGGAGACTGCATGGGGAGTACAATGATATTCCCCAGTCATCACCGCTCTTTCTGATAGATAGAATTAAATTTAATGCACAACAAGGAAACAGCCAACGTTTGGGAGATGCAATGCTGATAAAGATGTGAACTGAACAGGATGATTTTAAATGTGATAAAGTGAACTGTATTTTTATACACATCATTTAATCATTGGGTATACAGATTGAGAAGGGTCATCGGAACTGAAACTTTAATTTTGATTTTTCTTCACAAATACTGCCAGACCTGCAAAGCTTTCCCTCCAACTGCTGTTTTTATTTTTGTTGAGATTCTTAATGTTGTTTTCATCTGGACATGATAATTGAATTAAAATACACACTGATAAAAAAGACATGACGGGCTATGGGGCCAATACAGCTGAAAAACAACAGATATCCAGTTCATTCCAAGCTGGAAGTCACGATGGACTGAGTTTCCATCACCTTTGCTCTAATAATTAGATGAAATATATTGAAACGTTTTGGAGAGTGGGGAGATAAGCTTGTTCAATGAAGGACACATGTGTTCCATCAATAATAATCCATTCCCATTATTTCATGAAGTTCAGCTGCCCTTAAAATGTCTTTTCAAACAAAGTGGATTTTCAGAGATTTGCAGGATATTCTGAAAAAAAGTATTTTTCCCCTTTGAAACCTAAAAAAGAAACAGAATTCAGCTATTGCACAAGTGCCACAGACACACCAAATATAGTAGAGGTCGGAAATGACTTCATTGCCCAAATACAACCAAGTTCAATATCTAGACCTGTCAAGAAACATGAAATATAATGGTATGGAACATGAAATACAAACAGAAAATGTTGGAGAAACGCAACAGGAAGTATCTGCAGAGAGAAACAGAGTTAATAAACATGTGACACTGTTCTGAAAAGTCAGATTGGAATCAAATGTTAATTCTGTGCAATTCTATTCAGATGATACCAGACCTGCTGAATTTCTCTCCAGTTCTTTTGATTTCCTTGTTCTTTCTGAACTGTGACAAATTGTCTGATCTGGACGATAACAGCAAAACCTCTATCTCAGTTGAATCTCGAGTAAGTTGCTTTGGATATTAAATTAGTAATTATTAAGCTCCTATGTTTGACAGGGCTCTAAATATTGATGACGTATTGTATTGTGAGAACTTGCCATGAAAATGTTGAAACAAATGTAGAATTTGCTGCAAAAGCTCAGCACGTCTGGCAGGATCTGTGCAGAAAATTCAGAGTAAACGTTTCTAGTCCGGTGACACTTCCTCAGCGCTGATTCCAGCTAGGAAAATGTTGGTTAATAAGCAGAAAAGGCTGGATAGCTGTTGAAGGAAACTGCTCATAGTTAGGCGACTCAGGCGACTGACTGTGTGGAGTTTGCACGTTCTCCCCGTGTCTGTGTGGGTTTCCTCCGGGTGCTCCGGTTTCCTCCCACAGTCCAAAGATGTGCGGGTCAGGTGAATTGGCCATGCTAAATTGCCCGTAGTGTTAGGTAAGGGGTAATATGTAGGGGTATGGGTGGGTTGCGCTTCGGCGGGTCGGTGTGGACTTGTTGGGCCAAAGGGCCTGTTTCCACACTGTAAGTAATCTAAAAAGTAAGCAAATAGAGGGTGAGTAATGGAAGGCTAGGAAAGAACGAGGCCTGGAGTATGGGTAGGGTGCTAGGACATTGGGGAGCTCCGACCCTAAGACTATTGAACTTGATTTTGAGTCTGAAGGGCTGCAGGGTCCGCACATGGAAAATGAGGTGTTCTTCCACCTTGCGCTGAACTTTCCTAGGACACTGCAGCAAGCCTGACACAGAGGTAATGGCCAGGGAACAGGATGGAGTATTAAACTGGCAGGCAACTGGAAGCTCAGGATCTTTTTCAGACGTGCAACATAGATGTTCTGCGAAGCAGTCACCTAGCCGACACTTCATTTCCCCAATGTAGAGGTGACCACATTGTGAGCAGCGAATGTAGTTGGCTAGATTGTGGAAAATGTCTGTAAGGTGCTGCTTCAACTGGGAAGTATGATTGGGCCCTTGGATACTGAGGGGGGAAATAAGAACATAGAACATAGAACAATACAGCACAGAACAAGCCCTTCAGTCCACGATGCTGTGCCGACCACTGATCCTCATGTATGCACCCTCTAATTTCTGTGACCATATGCATGTCCAGTAATCTCTTAAATGTCCCCAATGACCTTGCTTTCACAACTGCTGCTGCCAACGCATTCCATGCTCTCCCAACTCTCTGTGTAAAGAACCCGCCTCTGACATCCCCTCTATACTTTCCTCCAACCAGCTTAAAACTATGACCCCTCGTGTTAGTCATTTCTGCTTTGGGAAATAATCTCTGGCTATCGACTCGATCTGTGCCTCTCATTATCTTGTATACGTCAATTAGGTTCCCTCTCCTCCTCCTTTTCTCCAATGGAAAAAGTCCGAGCTCAGTCAACCTCTCTTCATAAGGTAAACCCTCCAGTCCAGGCAGCATCCTGGCAAACCTCATCTGAATCCTCTCCAAAGCATCCACATCTTTCCTATAATACAGCAACCAGAACTAGACGTAGTATTCGAAGTGCGGTCTAACCAAAGATTTAAAGAGCTGCAACAAGATCTCACGACTCTTAAATTCTATCCCCCTGTTAAGGAAAGCCAAAACACAATAAGCTATCATAAAAACCCTGTCCACTTGGGTAGCCATTTTAAGGGATCTATGTATCTTCACACCAAGATCCCTCTGTTCCACCACACTGCCAAGAATCCTATCCTTAATCCTGTGCTCAGCTTTCAAATTCGACCTTCCAAAATGCATCACCTCACATTTATCCAGGTTGAACTCCACCTGCCACCTCTCAGCCCATCTCTGCATGCTGTCAATGCCCCGCTAAAGCCTACAACAGCACTCTGTACTGTCAACGACACCTCCAACCTTTGAGTCGTCTGCAAACTTGCTGACCCATCCTTCAATACCCTCATCCAAGTCATTAATACAATTTACAAACAGTAAAGACTCAGGGACAGATCCCTGTGGAACACCACTCACCACAGACTTCCAGGCAGAATATTTTCCTTCTACTACCACTCGCTGTCTTCTGTTGGCCAGGCAATTCTGTATCCAGACAGCTAAGTTCCCCTGTATCCCATTCCTCCTGACCTTCTGAGTGAGTCAAATGGGCAGGTGCTACACTTTCAACAGCGCAAAGTGAAGTGGACCTCTGTTGGGGGGTAGGAGGGGGTGTTCGGAGTGAATAAAGGGCGGACAGGTGTGTCCTGGAGGGATTAGATTCTCCAGAAGGTGGACAAAGGAGGGGAGGTGAATATGTGTCTGGTGGTGGCATCTCACTGGATTGGGGGTGGCAATGCGACTGCTGAACCTCTGCATGTGAATACTTGTGTGATTGTAGGTAAGGACATTATGAACCACTTTGCCTGAGGGAAGGGGGGGGGGGCGAAGACTAGACGTGCAGGAGTTGCGTCAGACCCGATTGAGGACCCTTTAGACAACAGTGCTGGGGAATATTTGTTTGAGGAAGAATGTGGACATTTTGCAGGCTTCCTTGTTGAATTTGGCATCACCAGAAGCAATGCCGTATTCTGCATTGTCGTACTTGAGACAATGGCCTGATGTTCCATGGTGGGATCATGGTCAAGGGGGAGATAGGAGAAGGTATCTGAGAGCGGACTCTCAGTCTCTGCAATATAGAGGTTAGTCAACAAGACTACAGCAGCACCACTCTTATCAGCACAGGCTGAATAACACAGTCAGGAGTGGATGTAAGCTCACGGAGTGCATTCGGTTCAGAGGGTGATAAGTTATATTGGGTGAGATGGATGAAGAGAAATTAAGCCAACCAATGTCATGTTGAGAGTTCTTAATGAACAGATGGAGTTCAGATAAAAGGGTTGAGTGAGGGGTCCAGGTGGAGGGAAAGTGTTGGAGCCGGGTAACGGGATCTATGTGACAGGGAGAGGAATCTTTCCCAATCAAATTGGCACTGAGGCGAAGACAGTAGAAAAAGAGTTCAATATCATGTTGTGCCCGAAATTCATTACGGTAGGGGCACAGAGAGGTAAATTTCAGATCTTTGATAAGTTCAGAACATGTAGGAGCAGAGTGGAAATTCAGGAGGGATGGTGAATATACAACAGGCTGTGGGGTTGAGGGAGGAGATGGAGTCAGAGGGCAGGGTATGGAATGATAGGAGGGCTCCAGATAGTCATGGGCATTTCTACATTGTTGCAAATCAGGGGACTAATACATCCGTTGAGCACGGCGAATGAGCCAGAGAATAAAATGGAATTGTGGAGTGCTGCAGCGTTGAGTCAATGAGGGGCGATGCTGCTGGACAGAGAATATGTTGATCTCAGTGGCATTGAAAGTACACGATCAGTTCTCAGAAAGTAACTGATTGAAAATTATCAGTATCGTAATCTTATTGCAACGTCCTGATATCTTTGGGGTGCACACAAACAGCAAGGTCTTACTTTCTGAGACTTTTGACCAAACTGTAAAAACATAATATATCTTGATGTTATTGACAGGGCAAGTTTTTCCATGGTTTTGGAAGTCACTAGGAAGGGGAGAGTTTATTTGTTATTTCCAATATCTCTGTGGAAGGTGTCATTGTTCAGTGAGGAAATTTGGAGAGAGGACTGCAGATACTGGAGATCAGAGCATTCTGGAAAAGCGCAGCATGTCAGGCAGCATCCAAGGAGCAGGAGAATTGAAGTAACGGGCATAAGTCCTTCTTCAGAATGAGGAAGATGTACTAAGCAGGGTAAGATAAAAGGTAGGAAGCGGGGTTTGGGGGAGGAGAGTTGGAAATGCGATATGTGGAAGGAGGTTAAGATGAGGGTGATAGGCCGGAGAGGGTTGTGTGCAGAGAGATCGGAAAGGAGATTGCAGGTCACGAAGGCGGTGCTGAGTCCGAGGGTTGGGACTGAGATAACGTGGGGGTTGGGGAAATGAGGAAGCTGGAGAAATCTGCATTCATCCCTTGTGGTTGGAGGGTTCCTAGGCGGAAGATGAGGCGCTCTTCCTCCAGTCGTCGTGTTGCCATGGTCTGGCGATGGAGGAGGTCAAGGGTCTACATGTCCTTGGCGGAGTGGGAGGATAAGTTAAAGTGTTCAGCCACGGGACATTTGAGTTAATTGGTACGGGTATCCCAGAGTATTCTCTGAAACGTTCTGCAAGTAGGCAGCCTGTCCCTCCAATTTAGAGAAGGTCACATCAGGTGTAGCGGCTGCATAAAATGAAGTGTGTGGAGGTGCAGCAGAATTTCTGATGGATATGGAATGATTCCTTGGGGCCTTGGAGGGAAGTGAGGGGGAAGGTGTGGGCGAAAGTTTTGCATTTCTTGCGGTTGCAGGGGAAGGTGCGGGAGTGGAGTTGGGTTGGTGAGGGGTGTGGACCTGACAAGGGAGTTGCGGAGGGTGTGGTCTTTCCAGAACGCTGATAGGGGTGGGGAGGGAAATATATCTTTGTTGGTGGGGTCTGTTTGGAGGGGGCGGAAATGACGAAGGATGATACGATGTGTCTGGAGATTGGTGGGGTGGTAGGTAAGGACCAGTAGGGTTCTGTCCTGGCGGCGATTGGAGGGGCGGGGTTCGAGGGCGGAGAGCGGGAGGTGGAGGAGATTTGGTGGAGTGCATCGTCAACCAGTTCTGAGGGGAAATTGCGGTCTTGAAGAAGGAGGCCATCAGGGTTGTTTGTTATTGGAATTGTCCTCCTGTAAGCAGATGCGGCGGAGGCGAAGGAATTGGGAATATGGGATGGCGTTTTTACAGGGGGATGCTTGGGAGGAGGTGTAATCTAAGTAGCTGTGGGAGTCAGTCAGTTTATAGTAAATGTCCATGTTGAGTCCGTCACTCAAGATAGAAATGGAGAGGTCTAGGAAGGGGAGGGAGGAGTTTGAGACGGTCCACATAAATTTGACGTCGGGGTGGAAAGTGTTAGTAAAGTGGATGAACTGTTCAATCTCCTCGTGGTAGCACGAGGTAGCACCAATACAGTCATCGATGTAGTGGAGGAAAAGGTGGGGGGTGGTGCCAGTGTAGCTGCTGAAGATGGAGTCTTACACATATCCGACAAAGAGGCAGGCATAGCTGGGGTCCATGCGAGTGCCCATGGCTACTCCTTTGGCTTGGAGGAAGTGGGAAGATTGGAAAGAGAATTTGTTCAGAGTGAGGACCAGTTCAGTCAGTCGAAGAAGGGTGTCAGTGGAAGGTTACTGGTTGGGTCGGCGAGAAAGGAAGAAGCGGAAGGTTTCGAGGTCTTCGTGATGGGGGATGGAGGGACTGGATGTCCAGTGAGGAAATTACCAGGACAGAATTTCCTTCAATTCCCATTGAAGAGAGACGCGAGGAGAGAAGGAGTGGAGAAGCGAGGGCTGCCGAGAATCGTGGGTTTTCCCGCATTAAAAGGGACTTACCTCAGGAGTCAGGCCTCCATTTGCTCAGAGGTACGAAGGAAGAGCGAAGGACTTATTGGAATTCATAAATTTGTGTGGTTGTGTTACCCAACACACTACTCGGGTCGTGTCTCCCACCAATCATCGTCCTCTAACCAAAAAAAGGTTCTGTGCACCAGCTTGGTAAGATAACAAGTTTATTTTTATTCCTTTTTTTTCAACAGTTTCTTTGGGAATTTAGAATAGTTGGAATGGAGGTGAGGGCAGTTGAATGTTCCTCCTGCAAAATGTTTGAGGTAAGGGCCACCACTCGTGTCCCTGCTGATTACATATGACGGAAGTGCACTCAACTCCAGCTCCTCGAAAGCCGCGTTTGGGAACTGGAGCTAGATCTGGATGAACTTCGGATCATTCGGGAGGCAGAGGGGGTTATTGAGAGGGGTTACAGGGAGGTAGTCACTCTACAGGTACAAGGAGAAGGCAGATGGGTTACAGTCAGGGGATAGAAAGGGAACTGGCAGGCAGTTCAAGTATCCCTTGTGGCCATTCCCCTCAACAATATGTATACCGTTTTGGATACTGTTATGGGGTGGGGGGGGGAACGACTTACCAGGGTAAAGCAGTGGTGCACAGGGCTCTGGCACAGAATCTGTCCCTGCTACTCAGAAGGAAAGTGGGAAGAGGAGCAGAGCAGTAGTCATTGGGGACTCCATAGTTATGGGGATAGATAGGAGGATCTGTGGGGATGAAAGAGACTCAGGGTTGGTGTGTTGTCACCCAGGTGTCAGGGTTCG